>NC_057801.1:497170349-497487690 GCF_018294505.1 Triticum aestivum | reverse complement strand
TTCCGGAGTCATCTTCATCAAAATTATTTAAGCTCTCATTGGTGACCCCTGTGGGTCTTTCCATATCATCATTATTTATGAGCTTAGAGAGGATAGAGGGGTTATCCAAGGTACTAGAACCCAGGAGACGACCCTTAGTTCTTTTTGATTCGGCCACGTCAACGGGAAGGCAAACGGAAAAGAGAGGAGGAGAATGGGAAAGAGAGGGCGATAAAACGGCAAGCATGAAATGGGGAGAGGAAAATGAGAGGCAAATTGCAAATAATGTAAATGTGAGGGAGATGAGTTTGTGATGGGTACTTTGTATGTCTTGACTTGAGGGAAGACCTCCTCGGCAACGGCGCCAGAAATCCTTCTTGCTACGTCTTGAGCTTGCATTGGTTTTCCTTGAAGAGGAAAGGGTGATGCAGCAATAGTAGCGTAAGTATTTCCCTCAGCTTTTGAGAACCAAGGTATCAATCTAGTAGGAGGCTCCTCAAAAGTCCCACGCACCTACACAAACAAACAAAGAACTCGCAACCAACGCAATAAAGGGGTTGTCATTCCCTTCACGGCCACTTGTGAAAGTGAGATCTGATAGAGATAGTATGATAAGATAAATATATTTTTGGTATTTTATAATATAGATGCAAAAATTAAAGATGCAAATAAAAGTAGATTGAAAGCTTATATGATAAAAGATAGACCCAGGGGCAATAGGTTTCACTAGTGGCTTCTCTCAAGATAGAGTAAGTATTACAGTGGGTGAACAAATTACTGTCGAGCAATTGATAGCAAAAGCGAATAATTATGAGATTATCTATGCATGATCATGTATATAGGCATCACGTCCGTGACAAGTAGACCAACTCCTGCCTCCATCTACTACTATTACTCCACACATCCACCGCTATCCAGCATGCATCTAGAGTATTAAGTTAATAAGAACAAAGTAACGCATTAAGAAAGATGACATGATGTAGAGGGATAAACTCATGCAATATGATATAAACCCCATCTTTTTATCCTCGATGGCAACAATACAATACGTGCCTTGTAACCCTTTCTGTCACTGGGTCAGGACACCGCAAGATTGAATCCAAAGCTAAGCACTTCTCCCATGGCAAGAAACATCAATCTAGTAGGTTAAACCAAACTGATAATTCGAAGAGACTTGCAAAGATAACTCAATCATACATAAAAGAATTCAGAGAAGATTCAAATATTTCTCATAGATAAACTTGATCATAAACCCACAATTCATCGGATCTCGACAAACACACCGCAAAAAGAGTTTACATCGAGTAGATCTCCATAAGATAGGGGGAGAACATTGTATTGAGATCCAAAAAGAGAGAAGAATCCATCTAGCTAATAACTATGGACCGAAGGTTTGTGGTAAACTACTCACAACTCATCGGAGGGGCTATGGTGTTGATGTAGAAGCCCTCCGTGGTCGATTCCCCCTCCGGCGGAGCGCCGACAAAGGCTCCATGATGGGATCTCGCGGATACAGAAGGTTACGGCGGTGGAAATTGTTTTTCATTGGCTCCCTGGATGTTTTCGGGGTACGTAGGTATATATAGGAGGAAGAAGTACGTCGGTGTCCGCTCGTAGGGCCTAGGAGACAGGGGCGCGCCTAGGAGGGGTGGGCGCGCCCTCCTAACTCTTGGCCGCCTCGTTTTCTTCTTGACTTGCACTCCAAGTTCTCCAGATCATCTTCGTTCCAAAAATCACGCTCCCGAAGGTTTCATTCCGTTTGGACTCTGTTTGATATTCCTTTTCTTTGAAATACTGAAATAGGCAAAAAGAACAGCAATACGGGCTAGGCCTCCGGTTAGTAGGTTAGTCCGAAAAATGATATAAATGTGTAAAATAAAGCCCATAAACATCCAAAAGGGGTAATATAATAGCATGGAACAATAAAAAATTATAGATACGTTGGAGACATATCATTATGCATCAACTAGTCTCTTGGCAATGCAATCATGAACAAGGTAAAGTCATGAGTAGGGGTATGCATCATGTGGTGGTTCACAACAAGTTTACCACCATCATATTTCATCATCATGCAATCGGAAAAAAAGGGTACCGATGAATAAGACGGGTGTCACGGTCAAAGGGCTGCTTGCCTTGATTGGCTTGTTCTTCGAGGTCTTCAAATCCTTCTCCTCCTTCTTCTTCAGCAACTTCGTCAAATAAGGGATCTAATCGTCGCAAGAAAATAACGGAAAAATAAGACAATAAAAAAAACAGAAAAGTCAAAAATGCTCAGAAAAATATCGACTTAATTTTGTAAACTACTAGGGGGGAAACTAAGAAGGGGAAAATTCTTAGTTTGGGATTTGGAGTTAGGGGGACAGAGTAGTGGATTTTCAAACATAGATTTTATTGTTCAAATTTGAATTTAAATTTGAACAGTGCAGAAAAGTGTAATGGATGTGTATGAAAGTTACATCAATAAATAGGTGGGATCATTCTAAGATTTTAGGAGTTGGAATTATTGCATTTGGATAAATATTTCATCCTGTGGAATTTTTGGAAAAGTGACATAAAAAGAAAAGGAAAAAGGCCACTGTGCAACTCGGCCAAAACAGCTGCAGTGCACAGGCCCAGAGGCGATTCGGCCCAGGCGAGCCGAGCGGCGCGCACGCTCCAGGTTTGAACCTGACGATCGGGGCCCAAGCACCAGTGAGAGAGATGGAGGCGTGGGAGAGGAAAGGCTGACTGGTGGGGCCGACCTGTCATCCCTAACCCTACGACAGAGGGCTGGCGAGCTCACTAGTGACGTTTCCGGGCAAAGCGGGGGGAGCTGATGGCACCGTTGGACTCCTCGTGGTGACGCTGTTCGGGTGGTGCCGGAGTTGGCCGGAGGGGAGCAATGGTTTGCTGGCGAGGAGGTTCGCAACGGAGGAGCGTCGGGCATCGATGGCTCCAGCCGTTTCCGACTGCAAAACAAGCGGGAAGGAGGGGGGAATCGATAAGTGGGCTATGGGCGTTCCAGAGAAGCAATAAAGAGGGCCGGGGGTGGCCTGTACTGTGCGATCGACGGCGACCCGAGGTGGCGGAGCTCGAGCTCGATCTCGAGCCCGGGCTCGTATGGAGAGGGGTGAGTGGTGCAGGGGGTGACTAGGGGAGTGAGAGAGCGAGTGGTGAGGATAGAAGAGCTCGGGGAGGCCTATTTATAGGCGGGTGATGGTCCACCGAGGAGGCTTGCACTGGCGGGCCTGTTGCGGTCGAAACAGGTCACGAGGGATCATCGGGGCGTGTCTGGGGTGCTCGTCGGGTCGGTCTAGGGTGAAGGGAGAGAAGAGAGAGGGAGAAGGGGGGCAGAGGCACCGCGCGTGTGAGCGTGCTCACTGGTGCGCTCGGGCGGCCGGCGCGCGTGCGAGCTGGGGTGAGAGGAGGGAGAAGGGGGAGGGGGACCAGCCCGTGGCGTGTTGTGGATGCCGAGGAGCATCGTCAGGCGCGCTGGGGATGCCCGAGGTGGCCGGAGGTGGTTGGCAGGGGCGCCCGCACTGTAGCACGCTCCAGAGTGTGCAAATGGACGGCATGCCATTTGTTTTAGCAAAGTGGGCACGGCCAGGCATGTCTGGTAGCTCTAGGGAGGAGTAAATAAAGGGGGAGGGGCCTTGGAGGCCATGGATGGCCAGTAGGAGAGGAGGGGGTTGAGAGAGGGGGGGGGAATGGGCTGTCTAGAGACAGAAAGTGGGGTTTTACCCCAACAATAATTGAGATGTGGATTTGCCATTGTTACTGGAGGTGCAAGGGGACTAGGAGGGGTTGTGGTAAAAAGTGGAACTCATGGAGATTAGGGGAAGAGGTCAAAGTGATTTTTTTGAAAGAATTGGCCGAAGGTGTTTGTTATTGATTTGGGCAAGAAGATGAAGTCCTCTTGTCATAAGGCTTGACAGGGTTAAATGGCATGAGAAAATAAGTGGTTCTGCCAAGATTGAGTTCATTCGGGAAAAGTTGCCAATGCAACTTTTGTAAACCTAGTAATCAACAGAAATGAGTTTTCTAAGATCTAGACATGCAAAATTATTCTCCTTGATGCACCACTTGGTGTAGTGTCAACATTTAGGGTTTAGAACATGCCCACAAAGGTTGAGAGCAAAAGAAGAAAGTTGACAATGTAAAGTTGTTCAAATATGATTCTGGACAAAGAGGGTTTTGAGGCACTTTGATCAAGATATCATTTTCTCTAACTTGTGCCATTTGGTCTAAATACATAATTAAACCAGTGGAGCATGTGCACCAAGTTTGAGAACATTTGTACATGTTTGGCAGTGTAGAGTTGGTCAAACTTCAAAATGGACTGAAATAGTTTTGAGGAGATTTGGTGATGTTATGTTGTTCTCCAAGACATGAGGCTTGGCAAGATCATCCAACATGTCATATGTGACATGCTAGAATTTTCTTGGAATTTTTAGAGAATATTTCCTTTGTAAATATTTCAAAAGGTTGAAATATCCAAAAATGGTTTTTGAGGGGTTTGACCAATATTTTAAACATGACCATGTGTTGAACCTCTTATATATGGACAATATATGTCCACTAAGTTTCCCTAAATTTTCACAAATATTTTGAAAGCATTAAAAATAATTTTAACCTATTAAAGACCATTTCTGGCCTAAAGAAAAAGCCTTTAAATAAAATAGCAGAATAACTTTTAAAATTATACTTTTGTGGTTTTGGGAGTCCTATACCTAATAGGAGTCAAACATACTCTTTGAAAGATTTTTCATATCCCAAATCAAGTACTTGCAATGCAAGCCTTAATTCATGGGTTTTTGGAACTAAATTTAGAAAATACTTTTTGGCCAAATTATTTTTGTAAGAAAATTCTGTATTGTACTATATACATGGTATGATCATTGGGCAGAAGTTTTCGATCAAGGAAATGAAGTATAGAAGGTGAAGCCATGTTGACTTTTAAGAGCACTTGAAAACACAAAGAGAAAACCAACTCGAATAAAAAGCCAAATAATGCAAAAAAATGTCAAACCATATTTTATCATGATTTATCATCTTAAGTGTTGTGCCATGAAAATCAGGGTGTGATAATACATTAGCCCCCAAGTGCCAAGGAAAATACTTGTATTGTGCTCGGGACTTAATCAGTAATCATACTCATAATATCTGTCCCTTCTTATACCACAGGCTGAACTTTCTGAGAAGGATTTACAGTTGAATGATGTGAAGGCCAATATAAAAACTCAACAATCTGAAACTTCCAAGGCCAAATCAGAATTGCACACTGCGTTAGAGCACATTGAGCAGCTCAAGCAAAGCTTCAATATGGACAAAGATAGCTAGGAAACTGAAAAAGTAGCTCTATTGAAGAGAGCAGAAGATGCTGAAGCCGCATTTAAACCAATGACTGATGAGTTATCCGGCTTAAAGCAGTAGGTCCATATCATGTCGTCAGCCATCTTTGGTAAGAACATGTTTCCCTTGCACCTTAATAATCATACTATAAATGGCTGCCGGCTTACCCATAACTTTACTGATCTAGGTTCTCAGAGCGCTAAATTGGGCTCGGATATGCGCGTTCGGCTTAAGGCTGTCTACACTCTTCTAGAACAGTTATATACTGGCCCCAATGAACCATTGTTGTTGCGCTGCATAAGAAGTCTCCTTCACCACTCATCAAAGATACACCGGAGAATTTATCTGTGCTACCCCAAAGGATTGATGATTTGAAACGGGGAGCCGCCAGAGCCGGTGCTTTGACTGCTTTAAGCTGGGCGAAGGCATGGCAGGCAGATCTTGACCCGGAAGATTTAGCCAATGGCTGCCCTAGCGTTAAAGAAGATGGTTCTGCCTTTAGCGCTGATGATTTTGCAGAGATAGCAAGAGCAATGCGTCCCTTAGCAAGTAAGCTGGCTAATGAAACCAATCTTTCCACATACCAGGAAGCTTATGACGCTGAAAATAAGAAAGTGAAGGTGTCGGTTCATCCGCTGACGGATCTCATCCCACTGATTCGTAAGCACACCTTCGCTCTTGACATTGATCCATCAAATCTCATTGATGATGAAGCTGTATTTAGAGCATTGACTGGTATCAACTGGGCTACGCCTGACTTCCAGCTGGTGGATAACCAAGGAGCTGAAGATGAAGAAGAAACGCAGGACGACCCGGAAGCTTCAACCCGCCCACAGTCATGAGCCGGTTTATTGAGCGTAATACTTTGTTGCGTTGATATCATCAAAACACTTATGCTTGTTGGGCCATCAGATGCCTTGTAATAGGCTAGTTAAACTTTGATTTGTCGTGCCATCGAGCACATTTTGTTTTGCATAACAGTGCTGATCCGCCAATTTAAGACCTGCCACTTATTCTTACAATGTAATCAATTTGAGTCCGTTCCTGCATACAAACAGATCACAAGTGCCCTGGCGGTTTACCACCGGACGGGTCATAATAACCCATATAAAACCACTGGTGACTAAAACAGCCCATAACCAGGGCCGATTTAATCATAACCATATATAATCATAACAAAAATATCATACCTGTGATATTTGCCCATACTGCCGGCCTATCATACCAGTGCAGCAAGGGTTACAACCCAAAAGATTGAGCGCACAATGCCCTGTTCAATTGATATATACCGCCGTCTTACAACACCGTATGCAGCAAGGGGTAATATCCCAAAACTTAGAGCAGAACGCTTCCAAGTATATAAGATCATCATATACTGGCGACTTGTAGTCCAAAGCCAAGCCGGGTTAATAAACACCGGATAAATTCATATTCAACCATAAGGCATCATAACCCTCATCGGTTTTCAACCATGTATTAACATGTCACAAGAGATGAACCTCAGAAAATGTTCAAATCAAAAGACAAAAACAAGGCTTCATAGGCTGCCAAACCTTCAAATCAAGTGCTTTCAAAGGGCCACACAGCCGCTGAGTTAAACCTTCATGCAACCTTATAAGCCGGGCCTCACATGACCAATCATCGTTTTAACTTTGACAAGTTCAGGGTCTGTATAAGATTGATTGTCAAAAGTAAGGCGAGTCATTCCAGTCAATCTGGGCGGAGTGGTAGACTTAAAAAGGCAGGATAACCCGGGTTTTTAGGTGAATACACCTAGCTTCCAAGCCTGTTACAAGGGTCATAAAAACTCTTGTCCGTTGAACAAAGAGCCCCCAAGTAACATTTCATTCCAGGCATACAAGCCAGATCAACAAGGGTAGTCATAGCTATGCTCAATGAGCAGGAAGCCCCCAAGTGTTTTGTCATCATGGCGTACAAGCCGGATCAAAAGGGTAGTCATAGCTATGCTCAATGAGCAGGAAGCCCCCAAGTGACCATATGTAGTGATAATAAAGACTCATTATTCTTAGAAATGAAATGACAGAGGCCGTGAATTATCAGGGATGCCGACTTTATTATATTTATCATAATATATACATTGTCAAAATATGTACATCGATAGAGTCGGTGGCTCAGGTATAGTAAGGCCGAAGATGAGCAATATTCCACGACCGGCGGGTCTCCTCCTCCGACGTGCGTGAGTCCTTGTGGTCCCTTACATCTATAAGGTAGTATGACCCATTGTTCAGATTTTTGCTGACCACAAAGGGACCTTCCCAAGGTGGGGATAGCTTGTGCATATCAGATTGATCCTGGATAAGCCGGAGCACCAAATCCCATTCCTGAAAGGTTCTGGTTTTAACCCGGCGACTTTGATAACGGCGCAAATCTTGCTGGTAAATCGCTGAACGAGCCGCCGCAAGGTCACGCTCCTCATCTAACAGGTCAAATGCATTCTGACGTGCCTTTTCGTTATCAGCTTCAACATAAACCGCCACACGGGGCGAGTCCGGATGTCACTAGGGAGAACCGCCTCTGCTCTGTAAACCATGAACAAAGGCGTGTAACCCATAGATCTGTTGGGGGTAGTATTGATACTCCATAACAGTGAGGGTAATTCCTCCACTCAACAACCCGGCGTCCTCTGCAAAGGGAATAGAAGCCAGGGCTTGATGCCTCTCAAAATCTCTTGATTGGCTCTCTCAGCTTGACCATTGGACTGGGGGTGAGCCACCTATGATACATCAAGTCAGATATGCTCACATTGACAAAACTCTTTCATAGCACCCTTGGACAGATTAGTGCCATTATCAGTTATAATGCTATGTGGAAAGCCAAAACAGAAAATCACCTTTTTGATGAATTGAACCGTCATTGCCGCATCACACTTACTAACTGGCTCTGCTTCAACCCATTTTGTAAATTTGTCAACCACCACCAAAAGGTGGTATTTTTATCCTTGGACCTTTTGAAAGGTCCAACCATATCAAGCCCCCAGACTACAAACAACCAAGAAATTGGAATCATCCTCAATTCTTGAGCCGGCACATGAGCTCGTCGTGAGAATTTCTTACAACCATCACATTTACTGTCCAAGTCCTCTGCATCAGCATGAGCCGTCAGCCAATAAAATCCATGAAGAAAAGCCTTGGCCATGATAGACTTAGAGCTGGCATGACGACCACAATCTCCTTCATGAATCTCGCGAAGAATCTCATGGCCCTCCTCGGGAGAAACACAATGTTGAAACGCCCAAGTAACACTGCAATGGTGTAGCTCTCCGTTGACAATTGTCATCGACTTAGACCATCGGGTTATCTGTCTGGCCAAAGTTTCATCTTCGGGTAACTCGCCCCAGGTCATATAAGCCAAATATGGAACTGTCCAATCAAGAATCACATGAAGAGCCGCTACCAGTTCTGCCTCCAGGTCAGGAATAGCAAGATCTTCCTCTGTAGGCAACTGAACTGAAGGGTTATGCAGAATATCCAGGAAAGTGTTAGGTGGCCCCGACTTACGCTGGGATCCAACTGGCTCAATGCATCAGTCGCACCATTTTACCTGCGATCAACAATTTCAACTTTATAACCCTTGAAGTACCTGATGACCCACAAGTGTAGGGGATCTATCGTACTCCTTTTGATAAGTAAGAGTGTCGAACCCAAAGAGGAGCAGAAGGATATAATAAGCGGTTTTCAGTAAGGTTTTCTCTGCAAGCACTGAAATTGTAGGTGATAGATAGTTTTGTGATAAGATAAATAGTAACGAGTAACAAGTAAATAAAGTAAATAAAGTGCAGCAAGGTGGCCCAATCCTTTATGTAGCAAAGGATAAGCGTTGACAATTTCTTATAATGAGAAAAGGCTCCCCAGGACACATGGTAATTATCGTCAAGCTTGTTTTCATCACGCTCATATGATTCGCGTTCGGTACTTTCACTACTAGGAAAAGGCCTACTAATGGCGCATTACCAGTGCGCCATTAGTAGCATGCCACTAGTATTTTTTACTAATGGCGCACCACTGGTGCGCCATTAGTATCTGGTATACTAATGGCGCACCAAGCAGTGTGCAATTAATTTTGCCCACAGTGCGCCACTAGTGTCTTCTATACTAATGGCGCATCACATGGTAGTGCGCCATTAGTAACAATTTTTTTAATTTTTTTCCTTAATCTCTGGTCACTATTTCACCGATGAGATATCCAACACATATATATACAACAAGCATCCATATAACAATCATAGCCAACACACAAGTTCCATCATATATACATACATAGCCAACACACAAGTTCCATCATACATACATACATAGCCAACACACAAGTTCCATCATATATACATACATAGCCAACACATAGTTCCATCGTTACATATTACAAAAGTTTCACATTGTTCATCCAACACCGTTATCCATCAATTCACAAAAGTTTCACATTGATACAAAATAAAAACACAAATGGAAAAGAAGCACTCCATCCATGCAAGCTTCCGTCAATTAAATCAAATCTGCAAAATGATAAACAAGAAGTTAGAAGAAGAAAAAGAAGAAGACTAGAAGAATACTAGAAGAAGAAGAACACTAGAAGAATAATAAGAAGAATGGAAAAGAAGAAGAATAAGAAGAAGACTATAAGCTTATTATGTAAACTTGATAATTTTGTGCTAACATAAGTTATTTTGGAGCTAACCTATAGGAAACTAAGCATATAAGCTCTAAGTTAGTATATTAGAGCCAACTTGGGTAAAATGAAGCTAACCTATGTCATTTTGGAAAAGAAGAAGAATAAGAAAAAGACTATAAGCTTATTATGTAAACATGATCATTTTGTGCTAACATAAGTTATTTTGGAGCTAACCTATAGGAAACTAAGCATATAAGCTCTAAGTTAGTATATTAGAGCCAACTTAGGTAAAATGAAGCTAACCTATGTCATTTTGGAAAAGAAGAAGAATAAGAAAATGACTATAAGCTTATTATGTAAACTTGATCATTTTATGCTAACATAAGTTATTTTGGAGCTAACCTATAGGAAACTAAGCATATAAGCTCTAAGTTAGCATATTAGAGCCAACTTAGGTAAAAATGAAGCTAACCTATAGGAAACTAAGCATATTAGAGATAACATAGGTAACTAAGTATATATATATCATTTTGGATAACTAACCTATAGGAGATCTGACATACCTGACAAAGTTCAGTTCTCATGCATTGTTCTTCTCCTTCTACTTCTCCTTCCTCTCCCTGATGCGCCAAGAGCGGCAAGGCAGTGGAGGCAGTGGGATGTAGTCTTCTACCACAATTGGCGTGGTCATGTCGCCCAGCTGTGGGATCGCCGGCGCCACCACCAGTGCGTGGTCATTGTCAGGCACCACCACCATCGCGAGGACACCTTCAGGCACGACCATCGCTAGGTCATCCTCAGCCACCTCCATCTCTTGCCCATGGTCAGCCACCACCATATCTTGCCCTTGGTCAGCCACCACCAGCGCTAGGTCATCCTCAGCCTGATGCCCATTGTCATCCTGCATCTCCTCATCCTCACTCTGCTCCTGCACTCCAGTCCGGATCATCCTTCTTGTTGTCTATGCTGCTGCCAGAATCGCTGTTGCTTTCGCTACAGCCAGAATTGCTGCTGCTTTCGCTACAGCCATAGTCGTTGCTGCTTTGGCTGTAGCCAGTGTCGCTGCTGCTGCTCCCATTACCTGTCCAAAATGCAACAATGACTGTTAACAATTGATGTGATACAAAGCCAAATGTAGAGGAATAAGAAGAGGCGGAACGTACCGGCATCATCATCGGCAGCGTAGCGCATGCGACACATAGTCGTGTTGAACACCTTCACGATGAGCATGGTGGCGTCGTCGTCGTACCTGAAGAGAAGGAAGTACCCCAGCCGCAGGTCGTAGGCACGGTAAAACTTCTCCCACCCACGAGACAAGTACATGTGGCCCTCCTTGATCACCAACTCCACATCCCACTGCCTGCGAAACCCGCTGCCGGCCTGTCGCAACTTCACATTATTTGGCGGATCTTCACCCATCAGCATGTTCATAAAACTGTCAGGCTGCCTCTGCAGTTTGGGACAATGAGTGATGTAGGAAACAACAGATATCATAATGAGATGGGTGAAGGGCAGATCTCTTGTTTTATATACCTGCGTCATGGATGATACTGAAGTCTCAAGTACGATAGTGAAGAACTCGGAAGCATCCAACTCGTACTGCAGTGTCGCAGAGCGGCGGTGGCTGCTTCCCGCCATCTCTGATAAGCAACAGAAGAGACCAATTAGTACCCTTACAACAGATCATAAAACATGCATGATAACAGGCATTAATTGTAAGTACCCCATATGTCCTATTTTTAGCAAAGTCATGCTAAAATTCACGGAAAATTTCAGCATTACCTTTGCTGAAAATAGGACATATGGAGTACCCGAATTTGCCGGAATGGAAGTTAATCGACATTCCGGCAAACTGAAGGGCCTCTCGGGGTACCTGCAAAATCATCATGACACAATGGTCATGGCATCATTTTTACTATATGCACCATGGCAAATTTCTTTTCTTTTTGCAACATGGCAAATTTCTTTTGCACCAGGCCATGGCAAATATAGTCTATGCATCATGAAAATTATAGTGTATGGATCATGGCATTTTTTATTCTACATTTTTATTCTATGGATCATGCCAGGTAATTATAGTCTATGCATTTTTTAAATCTCTGGATCATGATCCAACAAAATTGCCATCTCCCATGGCAACATATTTTTGCCATGGCAATTTTGAATCAATAGACATACTTCTCAAAAGAGGCATGAGCAAAGACTCTACAGTGAAATGAAAAAAACCTTGGAAATATGTTTATGATAACTCTAAATGGATCAGAAGGTGTAGATGCACTTGTAAAAAAAAGGTATGCATTTGCAGCAGCTTTGTTCTGATTATGACACCATTCTGTTAAGAAGGCAAAATAACATTATCATCCTAATTCATAGTTGAAGTTGAGGACCCTAAGCTTTAAAATGCCAAGTCTCACTTACGCATGTTAACTTATTTACCAGTTCAGAACTATCACCAGAAAATAGTAAATCCACATTGACCACATAATATTATTTTGCAACCACTCAATTTGTCCTTGACTGGGACACTTGAAGCACAAAACAACTAATGCAGAGCTAGGTCTACTTTGGTTCTGACAGATCACATCCTGGTGGATATGTGGGGTTTTTTACTTAGAAAATACAAAACTTCTATTTTACTCTCCCAATTACGACTGGCTGTGATCTGTCAAAGCTTAAGAAGCTTAAGAAGCAAATAAGAGTATCGGAAAATGGTTATGACTGGTAGGCGCTCATTTTGTGCTTCCAACTTGCTCGCCCCAGCCCGACTAGATTCTAGAACAAAGCTTAAGAAGCAAATAATGGATTGATCCACTCGATGTCGATCAATAATCAGCAGCAGCTGGATCTATTCACTACTTTATTTGTCCCAAATTATACGACGTCTTATATTTTGGTACAGAGTGGTACATTTTAACCCCGCGAGTACAATGCAGGGGCATACTAGTAAATATGAGTGTATACAATTCACCCTTTGCAGGGGTTAAAACGATTCAACTAAATGCTTTGGAATATGCGAGAATTTGTAGACCTCAACCGTTGACGTCTCAAGACTAGCCGACGTCTGTAGTCTCTACTCAACCTCCAAACGGCCTGATTCTCTTAGAATTAGTACAGAGCTGCAAAAATATGCACACTAGCATGCAGCTTGCTCACCAGTAATTTCCTAACCAATCTTAAGCCGAAAATACAACAAATTCTACAGCTTTATATTCTAGTCAGTGGCTACAAGTGCAAGGGAACTAGACTAATGGCTACTGTACTTGGGAGAGGTCCTAATATAGCAAACATCTGCTGCTTTCATTATTAGAAACTTCACTACCCTTCCATTTGTTCAAATTTGGATGGTCCATGGAAACAATTGAGTCTCACAACTAATTGGAGCGGTCGCGGTGTTGTGAGCGCGCCTGGGCGGGGCCAGGGCGCGGCCCAAGCGTAGTGGAGGCGCGGTGGCGGTGCGGTGAGCCCGCCTGGGCGGGGCCAGGGCGCGGCCAGGGGCCGAGGGGAGCACGGCCACGAGGGGCGACGAAATCGAAGGGGGGGGGGAAGGGGAACCGGTGCAGCTCACCGAGAGGAAGACGATGGCGAGCTCGTGCGAGGTCGGGGTTGACGAGGTGACGCGGATCGACGGTGAGGCCGCGGTGGCCGGAGGTGGAAGAAGACCTTGATTCGCACGACGCAGAGTCGTCGAGCTCGAACGGCTGGCCGTAGATGACGTAGAAGAACACTGCAGAGCTCCTGGACTCCTTGGTGGGGTGCAGGGACGACGGAGGTCGTGGGGACGATGTGGTGTCGACAGGGACGACCTAGTCGGGTGAAGCAGCGCGAGGGGAGGGGAAGTGGGGAGGTGCTAGGGTGTGGAGCGGTCGCGGGGGTCGTTGGAGCGGGCGCGGGGGAGCCGGAGCGGGTGTGGAGCGGGCGCGGGGGCCGTTGGAGCGGGCCGGGGGTCATCGGAGCGGGTGTGGCCGGCGGGGGAGGGAAGGGGGATCTGGCGAGGGAGAGGGAAGGGGGGATCGGGCGAAGGGGTATCCAGCTATAGCAATGGCGCACCACCCCGTGGTGCGCCTTTAGTAATTTTTTTGACAGCAATGGCGCACCCCACTGGTGCGCCATTAGTAACATTTTTTCATTATTTCTTGATGCATCTAATAATTTGTTTTTTATCAAATTTGTTATTTTCATGAGGACTAGAATAGAAGATATCATCAAATATCATCAATTTTTTTTAAAAAAAATATAATCAAATTTGTTTTTTTATTTTTAATTGAAAATATCATCAAATTTGTTATTTGAAGATATCATCAAATTTCTTATTTGAAAATATCATCAAATTTGTTATTTAAAAATATCTTCAAAAAGTGGGGGAGGGTGCGGGTGTCGGCGGCGGCGGGGGAGCGGGCCGGGGGAGGGTGCGAGGTGTCGGCGCCGGCGGTGGAGCGGGGGAGGGTGCGGTGGGTCGTCGGCGGCGGTGGAGCGGGGAGGGTGCGGGGGGTCGGCGGCGGCAGTGGAGCGGGGGGAGGGTGCGGGGGGTGCTCGGCGACGAGGGGGATCTGGCGAGGGGGATAGCTATCGAGAGGTAGGGGGATCGGGATCGAGTGCCATTAGTAGTTTTGCAAAAAAAAGAATAAAAGAAAATACAGTAATGGCGCACTGTCTGCCTGGTGCGCCATTACAAGTTAGAACAAGTAATGGCGCACTTCTACTTGATATGCCATTAGTATGTACGGAAAAATGGAAACAAAAATTAATACTAGCGGCGCACCCTGTTTCTAGTGCGCCATTAGTGTCTTACACACTAATGGCGCATCACCAACTGGTGCGCCATTAGTATATAGTAGCGGCGCACTACTTCCATGGTGCGCCATTAGTATCAATCCTATCTATAGCCCTTTTCCTAGTAGTGTTTGATAATTTGATATGTGGGTGGACCGGTGCTTGGGTACTGCCCTTACTTGGACAAGCATCCCACTTATGATTAACCCCTATTGCAAGCATCCGCAACTACAAAAGAAGTATTAAGGTAAACCTAACCACATCATTAAACATATGGATCCAAATCAGCCCCTAACGAAGCAACGCATAAACTAGGGTTTAAGCTTCTGTCACTCTAGCAACCCATCATCTACTTATTATTTCCCCATGCCTTCCTCTAGGCCCAAATAATGGTGAAGTGTCATGTAGTCGACATTCACATAACACCACTAGAGAAAAGACAACATACATCTCATCAAAATATCGAACGAATACCAAATTCGCATGACTACTAATAGCAAGACTTCACCCATGTCCTCAGGAACAAACGTAACTACTTACAAAGCATATTCATGTTCATAATCATAGGAGTAATAATATGCGTTAAGGATCTGAACATATGATCGTCCACCAAGTAAACCAATTAGCATCAACTACAAGGAGTAATCAACACTACTAGCAACCAACAGGTACCAATTTGTGGTTTGGATACAAGATTGGATACCTGAGATGAACTAGGGTTTTGAGAGGAGATGGTGCTGGTGAAGATGTTGATGGAGATTGACCTCCTCCCGATGAGAGGATCGTTGGTGATGATGTTGGTGATGATTTCCCCCTCCCAGAGAGAAGTGTCCCCGGCAGAACAGCTCCGTCGGAGCCCTAGATTGGTTCCGCCAAGGTTCCGCCTCGTGGCGATGGAGTTTCGTCCCGTAAGCTTGCCCACGATTTGTTCCATGGTAAAAGCCCTCATATAGCTGAAGATGGACACCAGGGGTCCACCAGGGGGCCCAGGAGACAGGGGGCGCGCCCAGTAGAGGTGGGCGTGCTCCCCACCCTCCTGGCCAGGGTGTGGGCCCCCTGATGTATTTCTTCCGCTCAATAATTCTTATTAATTCCAAAAACAGGTTTCGTGGAGTTTCAGGATTTTTGGAGCAGTGCAGAATAGGTTTCCAATGTTTGCTCCTTTTCGAGCCAGAATTCCAACTGCCGGCATTCCCCCTCCTCATGGTAAACCTTGTAAAATAAGAGAGAATAGCCATAAGTATTGAGATATAATGTGTAATAACAGCCCATAATGCAATAAATATTTATATAAAAGCATGATGCAAAATGGACGTATCAACTCCCCCAAGCTTAGACCTCGCTTGTCCTCAAGCGAAAGCCGAAATCGAAAAATATGTCCACATGTTTAGAGATAGAGGTGTCGATAAAAATAAAATACAGACATAAGGGCATCATGATTATTCTTATAAAAGCAACATAAATAGATTTCATCATATGGTTTCTTATGCTCAAGTAATGATCAATTGACAATGTCAAGTATGGTTCAGAAACTTCATTGAGAACTAACAAACTATAATCTCAGTCATGACGCAATTGTAATTTATCATAACATCAGAAAGAGTCAATAATAGAGCTTTTCAGCAAATCCACATACTCAACTATCATGTAGTCTTCTACAATTGCTAACACTCATGCAATACTCGTGGTTATGGAGTTTCAGCCCGACACTGAGAAAGATAGGGGCTTATTATGTTGCCTCCCAACATATTCACCTTTAGGTGATGTCAACAATAATAGTCCATGCTAACTTACATCCAATTGGATATATATATATATATATATATCATTATCTTTCAAACACGAGGAGCTTGCCAAAGGATAAAATGAAAAAGGGAAAGGTGAGGATCACCTTGACTCAAGCATAAAGTAAAGCATAAAGTAAAAGATAGGCCCTTCGCAGAGGGAAGCAGAGGTTGTCATGTGCGTTTAGGGTTGGATGCACAAAATATTAATGCAAAAGAACGTCACTTTATATTGCCCCTTATATGTGGACCTTTATTGTCTAGTCCGTCGCTTTTATTACTTCCACAATAAGATTGTATAAAGCTTATTTTCTCTGCACTAATAAGTCATACATATTTAGATAGCATTTTTTATTGCCTGCAACATGACAACTTACTTGAAGGATCTTACTCAATCCATAGGTAGGTATGGTGGACACTCATGGCAAAACTGGGTTTAAGGATAATTGGAAGTACAAGTAGTATCTCTACTTGGTGCAAGGAATTTGGTTATCATGAGCGGGAAAGGCAAGCTCAACATGTTTGTAAGGTCAATGACAATATACTTTAACTGAGATGTGCGAAAACATAAACCATTACGTTGTCTTCCTTGTCCAACCTCAACTCTTTTAGCATGTCATACTTAATGAGTGCTCCCAATCATAAAAGATGTCCAAGATAATATATTTCTATGTGAACCTCTCTTTCCTTATCACTTCCTATTAATTGCAACGATGACCAAAACTACGTTTATCAACTCTCAACAACTTTTATGCCTCATACTTTCTATGTGTGAAGTCATCACTAACCATAAGATCAATATGAACTCTTTTATTCTTTCTACTTCCTCAAGATCATAGCAACATAGCAAAGCCCTTGACTCAACACTAATCTTTACTATAGATAGCTCACAGACTCAATTACATAAAGAGGTCACAAAGCGAAACTCAAAACTACATGATATCAAAACTTCAATCTACTAGATCAAGATACTACTAAAAGGATCGAACTAAATAAAACGGTAAAGATAGGAGTGTGATGGTGATACGATAGTGGGGCACCTCCCCCAAGCTTTGCAGTTGCCAAGGGGAGTACCCATACCCATGTGATTATGTCTCCTTCTTCATGGTTGGCTTTATGATCTTCTTGGCAATGATGCCCTTCAGGATGCGATTCTCCTCCTCGAGCTTATTGATTTGTTGTTTGAGGTCCATCACTTCTTTGAGGAGCTTGCCCGTAACGGCCAAAGCTCCCTTTACCCAAGGATTCTGGATAGCTTCTGGAGAACAAGTGAAGCTCTTTTTCATATTTTCATAAGAAGGAAATCTAAAGTTGGAAGGGATGCCCGAAGTTGGAATAGCCAAGCTAGGTAGTTCCCCCATCATGAATTCTGCTTGGAGATGAGAGGTAACTTCTTGATCTTCCTCCATGGCATCTATCCTTTTAAAATCAGCTTCCATCTCATTCTCCGTTGATGGTCCAAAGTGATAAGCATCGCTATTTGCTCTTGGACCTGGTATTGGGTGAGACACCCGACCCTCCCCGACTGACTCTTGAGAAGACATCTTGCTCAAATCGGCAATAGGAACAGCTCGAAACAAAAACATAGGATATTTGCGTGATATGGTGGTCAAAACCTTCGGGAGTATATATAATGAAGTTTTACCAACCAAAATACGTAACGTGCAAGAAAACGGAGTCCGGGAGGCACACAAGGTGTCCACGAGACAGGGGGCACGCCCAGTAAGGGTGGGCGCGCCCTCCACTCTCGTGGGGGCCTCGTGTCCCTTTCGGACTACTTCTTTCTTCCTAAAATTCTTAAGTATTCCAAAACTGATAAAAATTGCCATTGGAGTTGTTTTGGAGTCGGTTTACTTACCGTACCACATACCTATTCCTTTTCGGAGTCTGGAACGTTCTGGAAAGTGTCCCTTATGTATTCTTCCGGGGTTATGGTTTCAATAATATTAGTTTCAACATTGATAGGATTACCTGAAATATAATGTTTAATTCTTTGACCGTTCACCACCCTCGGGCTTGTGCCTTCTAAGTTATTGATTTTTATGGCACCAGAACGATAGACCTCCTCGATAACGTAGGGACCTTCCCATTTAGATAGAAGTTTTCCTGCAAAAAATCTTAAACAAGAGTTGAATAATAACACATAATCTCCTACGTTAAACTCACGCTTGTGTATCCTTTTGTCATGCCAGCGTTTGACTTTTTCTTTGAATAACTTGGCATTCTCATATGCTTGGGTTCTCCATTCATCGAGTGAGCTAATGTCAAACAAGCTCTTCTCACTGGCAAGTTTGAAGTCGTAGTTGAGCTCTTTAATAGCCTAATATGCTTTATGTTCGAGTTCAAGAGGTAAATGACAGGCTTTTCCATAAACCATCTTATAAGGAGACATACCCATAGGATTTTTGTATGCAGTTCTATAGGCCCATAATGCATCATCAAGTTTTTTGGACCAATTCTTTCTAGATCTATCGACAGTCTTTTGCAAAATTAGTTTGAGCTCTCTATTGCTCAACTCTACTTGACCACTACACTGCGGATGATAAGGAGATGTGATTCTATGATTAACATCATACTTAGCAAGCATCTTACGGAAAGCACCATGAATAAGATGTGAACCACCATCAGTAATAAGGTATCTAGGGACTCCAAACCTCGGAAAAATAACTTCCTTAAGCATTTTAATAGAAGTGTTATGATCAACACTACTAGTTGGAATAGCTCTACCCACTTAGTAACATAATCAACAGCAAGTAAAATATGTGTATAACCATTAAAGGCAGGAAAAGGTCTCATGTAATCAAAGCCGCAAACATCAAACGGTTCGATAACAAGAGAATAATTCATAGGCATTTCTTGACGTCTACTAATATTACCAATTCTTTGACATTCGTCACAAGATAAGACAAACTTACGAGCATCTTTGAAGAGAGTAGGCCAATAAAAACCAGATTGTAGTACCTTGTGTGCAGTTCTATCTCTAGCGTGGTGTCCTCCATAGGATTCGGAGTCACACTTGCGTAGGATCTGTTCCTGTTCATGCTCAGGCACACAACGTCTAATAACACCAACTACTCCTGCTTTGTAAAGGTGTGGGTCATCCCAGAAGTAATGTCTTAAATCATAAATAACTTTTTCTTTTGCTGGTATGTGAAACTAGGAGGTATAAATTTAACAACAATGTAATTAGCATAATCAGCATACCAAGGAGCAGTACGAGAAGCAATAACGACCGCTAATTGTTCATCAGGAAAGCTATCATCAATAGGCAATGGGTCATCAAGAACATTCTCTAACCTAGACAAGTTGTCCGCAATGGGGTTCTCATCTCCCTTTCTATCAACAATGTGCAAGTCAAATTCTTGGAGCAAGAGAACCCATCTAATGAGTCTAGGCTTAGCATCTTTCTTTTCCATAAGATATTTAATAGCTGCATGATCAGTGTGAATAGTAACTTTGGAATCAACAATATAAGGTCTAAACTTATCACATGCGAACACAACTGCTAAGAACTCTTTGTCAGTAGTAGCATAATTTCTCTGGGCAGTATCAAGAGTCTTACTAGCATACTAGATAACATTCAATTTCTTATCAACTCTTTGCCCTAGAACAGCACCTACAACATAATCACTAGCATCACACATAATTTCAAAAGGTAAATTCCAATCAGGTGGCTGAACAATTGGTGCAGTGAGCAATCCTTTCTTAAGTATTTCAAATGCTTCTACACAATCATCATCAATGACAAAAGGAATATCTTTTTGTAATAAATTTGTCAGAGGCCTAGAGATTTTAGAAAAGTCCTTAATGAACCTCCTATAAAAACCGGCATGACCAAGGAAGCTTCTTATACCTTTTATGTCCTTGGGACATGGCATATTTTCAATAGCATCAACTTTAGCTTTATCAACTTCAATACCTCTCTCGGAAATCTTATGCCCCAAAACAATGCCTTCATTAACCATAAAGTGACACTTTTCCCAATTCAGGACGAGACTAGTGTCTTCGCATCTCTCCAAAACTCGGTCAAGGTTTCTCAAGCAACCATCAAAAGAGGATCCATAAATGGAGAAATCATCCATGAATACCTCAGAAATCTTTTCACAAAAATCAGAGAATATAGCCATCATACATCGTTGAAAGTTGCAGGTGCATTACATAAACCAAAAGGCATACATCTATAAGCAAAAGTACCGAAAGGGCAAGTAAAAGTAGGTTTTGATTGATCCCCCGCTAACACAGGTATTTGAGAGAAACCAGAATAACCATCTAGAAAGAGAAATGTGTGTGTTTGGATAGTCTTTCTAGGATTTGATCAATAAAAGGTAAATAGTAATGATCTTTCTTAGTAGGTTTATTTAACGTACGGAAATCAATTACCATCCTATAACCTGTAATAATTCTTTGCGGGATCAATTCAGCTTTATCATTAAGAACAACGGTAATACCTCCCTTTTTAGGAACACAATGGACAGGGCTTACCCAATCACTATCAGCAACGGGATAAATTATACTTGCCTCAAGGAGCTTTAGTATCTCCTTTATTGCCACTTCTTTCATCTTGGGACTCAGTCGTCGTTGAGGATCTCTAACTGGTTTGGCATCTTTCTCCACTGAAATTTTGTGTTGGCATAATGTGGGACTAATGCCCTTAAGATCATCCAGAGTATATCCAATGGCAGCGCGGTGCTTCTTCAGAATTTTCAATAATCTTTCTTCTTCTTGCTCTGAAAGGTTGGCACTAATAATAACAGGATATATTTTCTTGTCATCAAGATAAGCATACTTAAGATTATCAGGTAATGGTTTGAGTTCAAACACGGGATCACCCTTGGGTGGAGGGGATCCCCAAGAATTTCAACGGGAAGGTTGTGTTTAAGCATAGGTTCTTGTTTAAGGAACACTTCATCTATTTCCCTTCTTTCCTTCATAAACATTTCGTTTTCATGGTCTAGCAAATATTGTTCTAACGGATCATTAGGAGGCACGACGATGGAAGCAACACCAATAATCTCATCCTTACTAGGTGATTCTCTCTCACGAGGTTGTCTATGACACTTAGCAAAATTAAACTCATGAGACATACCCTCTAAGCCAATTGTAACAATATACTTTTCACAATCAATCTTAGCACTAGTTGTATTCAAGAAGGGTCTACCAAAAATAATGGGACAAAAATCATCTTGTGGGGAACCAAGAACAAGAAAATCAACAGGGTATTTAACCTTCCTACACAAGACTTCAACATCTCTAACTATCCCAACTGGTTTATTGGTATCCCTATTAGCAAGCTTAATAGTAGCATCAATGTCTTCTAATTCAATGGGTGCAATATCATGCATAATTTCTTTATATAAGTCATAAGGCATTGCCCTAGCACTAGCACCCATATCACATAAGCCATGATAACAATGATCTCCTATTTTAACAGAAATAACAGGCATGCCTACGACAGGTCTATGTATCTTAGTATCTGGTCTAGCAATATTAGCAGTCTCACCATAGAAATAAATAACACGCCCATCTAAATCATCATCCAAGAGATCTTTAACCATAGCAATACTAGGTTCAACTTTGATTTTCTCAGGAGGTGTATAAGTCCTAGTATTACTCTTACGAACAACGGTCGAAGTTTTAACATGATCCTTTATCCTAACAGGGAAAGGGGGTTCCTCAACATAAGTAGTAGGAACAATAGGATCACTATAGGTGATAGTCTTTTCTTCAACTGTAATAGGTGCAACTACTTTCACTTCAATGAGAGGATTATATTTAAACCATTTCTCCTTAGGGAGATCAACGTGAGTAGCAAAAGATTCACAGAAAGAAGCTACTATCTCAGAGTCAAGTGCATACTTAGTGCTAAATCCACGAAAAGCATCGGTATCCATAAAAGATTTAACACAATCAAACTTAGGTGTCATACCTGACTCCTTACCATCGTCGGAACCCCAATCTTCAGAGTTGCGTTTAACTCTTTCCAATAAGTCCCATTTGAAACCAATAGTCTTCAGCATATAAGAACCAGCACAAGAAGTATCGTGCAGGTTGCGATCATTAAGAGAAAGCCGAGCATAAAATTTTTGTATAATCATTTCCCGGGAGAGCTCATGATTGGGGCATGAATATAACATTGACTTAAGCCACCCCCAAGCTTGAGCGATGCTTTCTCCTTCGCGAGGCCAGAAATCATATTTGTAATTATGATCACGATGAACAAGATGCATAGGGTAGAACTTCTCGTGAAATTCCAACTTCAATCGTTTATAATTCCAAGATCTCGTATCATCACATAGCCTATACCATGTCAATGCATCTCCCTTCAAATATAAAGGGAAGACCTTCCTTTTGATAACATCATCGGGAATACCTGCAAGCTTAAATAATCCACAAACTTCATCCACAAAGATAAGGTGTAAATCGGGATGCAATGTTCCATCTCCTGCAAATGGATTAGCTAGCAGTTTCTCTATCATACCCGAAGGAATCTCAAAGTAAATATTTTCAAAAAGTTCAGTAGGTTGAGGAGCAACTCTTTGCTCTTCTGGTCGGGGTGAAGATACCCCGAACAAGCCCCTCAAAGGATTAGTTTCCATAGTGACAAGTAACAGAAAATTTCAGCACACTATATAAATGTTTCCTTACCAAGTTCCACTCACCAAAAGCGCTACACTCCCCGGCAACGGTGCCAGAAAAGAGTCTTGATGACCCACAAGTGTAGGGGATCTATCGTAGTCCTTTCGATAAGTAAGAGTGTCGAACCCAACGAGGAGCAGAAGGAAATGATAAGCGGTTTTCAGTAAGGTTTTCTCCGCAAGCACTAAAATTGTAGGTAATAGATAGTTTTGTGATAAGATAAATTGTAACGAGTAACAAGTAATAAAGTAAATAAAGTGCAGCAAGGTGGCCCAATCCTTTATGTAGCAAAGGATAAGCCTGGACAATTTCTTATAATGAGAAAGAGCTCCCGAGGACACATGGGAATTATCGTCAAGCTAGTTTTCATCACGCTCATATGATTCGCGTTCGGTACTTTGATAATTTGATATGTGGGTGGACCGGTGCTTGGGTACTACCCTTACTTGGACAAGCATCCCACTTATGATTAACCCCTATTGCAAGTATCCGCAACTACAAAAGAAGTATTAAGGTAAACTTAACCACAACATTAATCATATGGATCCAAATCAGCCGTAACGAAGCAACGCATAAACTAGGGTTTAAGCTTCTGTCACTCTAGCAACCCATCATCTACTTATTACTTCCCCATGCCTTCCTCTTGGCCCAAATAATGGTGAAGTGTCATGTAGTCGACGTTCACATAACACCACTTGAGGAAAAGACAACATATATCTCATCAAAATATCGAACAAATACCAAATTCACATGACTACTAATAGCAAGACTTCACCCATGTCCTCAGGAACAAACGTAACTACTCACAAAGCATATTCATGTTCATAATCACAGGAGTAATAATATGCATTAAGGATCTGAACATATGATCTTCCACCAAGTAAACCAATTAGCATCAACTACAAGGAGTAATCAACACGACTAGCAACCCACAGGTACAAATTTCTGGTTTGGATACAAGATTGGATACAAGAGATGAACTAGGGTTTTGAGAGGAGATGGTGCCGGTGAAGATGTTGATGGAGATTGACCCCCTCCCGATGAGAGGATCGTTGGTGATGACGTTGAAGATGATTTCCCCCTCCCGGAGAGAAGTGTCTCCGGCAAAACACCTCCACCGGAGCCCTAGATTGGTTCCACCAAGGTTCCGCCTCGTGACGGCGGAGTTTCGTCCCGTAAGCTTGCCAACGATTTTTCCAGGGTAAAAGCCCTCATATAGAAGAAGATGGACACTGGGGGGCCACCAGGGGGCCCAGGAGACAGGGGCGCGCCCCCAGCCTCCTGGCCAGGGTGAGGGCCCCCCTGATGTATTTCTTCCACTCAATAACTCTTATTAATTCCAAAAACAGGTTTCGTGGAGTTTCAGGATTTTTGGAGCAGTGCAGAATAGGTTTCCAATGTTTGCTCCTTTTCCAGCCAGAATCCAGCTGTCGGCATTCCCCCTCTTCATGGTAAACCTTGTAAAATAAGAGAGAATAGCCATAAGTATTGAGATATAATGTGTAATAACAACTCATAATGCAATAAATATTGATATAAAAGCATGATGCAAAATGGACGTATCAGTACCCATCAATAGGATCAACCTCTTGGCGATAAGCCGCCATGAGTGGGTCCTTAGAATCCCAAGTGCCAGAAACTTGCTGAGCTACCAAATCTGAGTCGCCGAAACACCTCACCCGGCTTAAGTTCATCTCCTTAGCCATGCGAAGACCATGGAGCAAGGCTGCATACTCAGCTACATTATTAGTACAAGGGAACATCAACCTTAAAACATAACAAAATTTATCACCTCGTGGGGAAGTCAAAACAACTCCACCCCCGAGCCCTCCAATTGCCTGGACCCATCAAAGTGAATAGTCCAATATGTGTTATCCGGCTTCTCCTCGGGCATTTGCAGCTCTGTCCAATCATTGATGAAATCCACAAGTGCTTGAGACTTGATGGCCGTATGAGGCATATACTTCAAACCATGCGGTCAAAGCTCAATGGCCCACTTGGCTACCCGACCTGTGGCCTGTCTGTTTTGAATAATATCCCCTAAAGGAGCAGAACTAACCACAGTGATGGGATGACCCAGAAAATATTGTTTGAGCTTTCGACTAGCCATGAACACCCCATATACAAGCTTCTGCCAATGCGGATACCTCTACTTGGACTCAATAAGCACCTCACTCATGTAATAAACCGGCCGCTGAACCGGATATTCTTTGCCTGACTTCTTTCTTTCCACCACAATCGCCACGCTGACTGCTCGGCTGTTGGCAGCCACATATAACAACAAAGGCTCTTTATCAATGGGAGCAGCAAGAACCGCTGGCTCAGGCAATTGTTTCTTCAAGGCTTCAAACGCCTAATCAGCAACATCACTCCAAACAAAGTGATCTGTTTTCTTCATCATCTAGTAAAGAGGGATAGCCTTTTCACCCAACCGGCTTATGAACCGGCTTAAGGCCGCAATTCAACCCGCCATACGTTGAACATCATTAATACATGCCGGCTTAGCCAGGGAAGTAATAGCCTTAATTCTCTTCGGGTTAGCTTCCATACCCCATTCAGAAACCAGAAAGCCCAAGAGCTTGCCTGCTGGCTCACCAAAAACACACTTAGCCGGGTTAAGCATCATCTTGTAGAACCGAAGATTGTCAAAGGCCTCCTTCAAGTCATCTATTAGGGTGTCCTTCTTACTAGATTTCACCACAATATCATCCACATAAGCATGAACATTGCACCTAATCTGATCATGAAGGCAATTTTGCACACACCACTGGTAAGTCGCCTGGGCACTCTTGAGCCCAAAAGGCATCGACACATAACAAAAGGCTCCTAAGGGAGTAATGAAAGTTGTCTTCTCCTGGTCCTTAACCGCCATCTTGATATGATGATAACCAAAATAAGAATCCAAAAAGCTCAAACGCTCACAGCCCGTCGTAGCATCAATAATCTGATCAATATGGGGGAGAGCAAAAGGATTAGCGGGATAGGGCTTGTTTAATTCTGTGTAATCCATACACATACGCCAACTGCCATTCTTCTTGTGTACGAGCACCGGGTTAGCCAGCCACTCAGGATGAAAAAATTTCAACAATAAACCCAGCTGCCAAGAGCCGAGCAACTTCTTCACCAATGGCCTTACGCCTCTCTTCATTAAATCAACGAAGGAATTGCTTGACTAGCTTAAACTTTGGATCAATATTAAGAGTGTGCTCAGCGAGTTATTTCGGTACACCTGGCATGTTAGAAGGTTTCCATGCAAAGATGTCCCGGTTACCATGGATGAACTCGATGAGCATGCTTTCCTATTTGGATCCAGATTAACACTGATGCTGAACTTCTTAGATGAATCGCCAGGGACAAAATCAACCAGCTTAGTGTCGTCTGCCCACTTAAACTTCAACAGAGGAGCATGCTCCATAGTTGGCTTCTTCAAAGACGTCATATCCGTCGAGTCAACATTATCCTTGTAAAATTTCAATTCCTCTGTTGCATAGACAGATTCAGCATAAGCATCGTCGCCTTCTTCACAATCCAAGGCTATCTTCCGGCTTCCATGCACTGTGATGGTGCCCTTGTGACCCGGCATCTTGTGCTGCAGATAAACATAACAAGGCCGTGCCATGAACTTGGCATAAGCCGGCCACCCAAACAGAGTGTGATACGGGCTCTGGATATTGACCACCTCAAAGTTTAGCGTCTCCACTCTGGAGTCATGTTCATACCCAAAGGCCACTTCCAAAGCAATCTTGTCCACAAGATATGGCAACTTACCAGGCACCACTCCATGGAAAACAGTATTGGATGGTTTAAGATTTTTGTCAGTCAATCCCATGCAACGGAAAGTATCATAGTAAATTATATTAATGTTGCTGCCTCCATCCATGAGTACCCACTAAAAAAAAGACACATCTGTGACATTTTGGGCCGAACGAAATTTTTTTCTGTCATACTTATGACACTTCTATGACGATAATTGTGAAAAAACCCGGTATCATCATAGATGTGGTGGGCTCCTACTTCTATGACAAAAAATCATGACAGAAAATGGGCTTTTTGTCCTATGCGGGCTGGAGACGTAGCTGCATGACATTCTTTGGGCCGTCTGAGGGAGTCCTGGACTAGGGGGTGTCCGGACAGCCGGTCTATCATCGTCCGCCGGACTCCAAGACTACGAAGATACAAGATTGAAGACTCCGTCCTGTGTCCGGATGGGACTTTCCTTGGCGTGGAAGGCAAGCTTGGAAATATGGATATGTAGATCTCCTACCACGGTAACCGACTCTGTGTAACCCTAGCCCTCTCTGGTGTCTATATAAACCGGAGGGCTTTAGTCCGTAGGACATAACTTCCATTACAACAATCATACCATAGGCTAGCTTCTAGGGTTTAGCCTCCTTGATCTCGTGGTAGATCCACTCTTGTAATACACATCATCAATATTAATCAAGCAGGACGTAGGGTTTTACCTCCATCAAGAGGGACCGAACCTGGGTAAAACATCGTGTCCCTTGTCTCCTGTTACCATCCGCCTAGACACACAGTTCGGGACCCCCTACCCGAGATCCGCCGGTTTTGACACCGACATTGGTGCTTTCATTGAGAGTTCCTCTGTGTTGTCGCCAATAGGCTCGATGGCTTCTTCAACCAACAACGCCGTCCAGGGTGAGACTTTTCTCCCCGGACAGATCTTCGTATTCGGTGGCTTCGCACTGCGGGCAACCTCACTTGGCCATCTGGAGCAGATCGAAAGCTACGCCCCTGGCCATTAGGTCAGGTTCGGGAGCCTAAACTTCACGGCCGACATCCGCGGGGACTTGATCTTCGACGGACTCGAGCCACAGCCAAGCGTGCCGCGCTGTCACGATGGGAATGATTTAGCTCTGCCGCCGGAGAGTGCCTTGGTGGCCGCACACGAATCCCCTCTGACCTTCAGTCCAGAGCCGATCGCCCAGATTGAGGACCGGTGGCTGGACACCGCCTCGGGGGCTGCAACTTCCATGGCGATGGAGCCGAACTCTAACCTCGTCCCTTGTAAAGCTCGTGACTCCGTGGTGCCGGACTCCCTGCCGGACTCCGAACCTCCTGCGCCCCTGCCAATCGAATCCGATTGAGCGCCGATCATGGAGTTCACCACGGCGGACATCTTTCAGCGCTCGCCCTTTGGCGACATCCTAAATTCGCTAAAGCATCTCTCGCTATCCGGAGAGACCTGGACGGACTATGGCCAGGATGGTTGGGATACGGACGACGAAGAAAATCAGAGCCCACCCACCACCTACTTTGTAGCCACTGTCGACGATCTAACCGACATGCTAGACTACGACTCCGAAGACATCGACGGTATGGACGACGATGCCGAAGACGAACAGGAACCAGCGCCTACAGGGCACTGGAAGACCACCTCGTCATATGACATATACATGGTGGACACCCCAAAAGATGGGGACGACGAAGAAGCAGCGGAGGCAGATTCCTTAAAGAAACAGCCCAAGCGCTGGCGTCAGTGGCGCCGCTCTAAATCCCGCCACAGCAAGAATGGAGATTCCGGCACAGGAGATAATAACACTCCAGACAGTGCCGAAGACAATCCCCTCCAGCAAGATTCAGCGCAGGAGGATGCAGAAGCAAGCCCTCGCGAGAGAGTGGCAGACGAAGAGGTCGAGGATGATAATTACATGCCTCCCTCCGGAGACGAAGCAAGCCTCGGCGACGACGAATTCGTCGTGCCCGAGGATCCCGTCGAACAAGAGCGTTTCAAACGCAGGCTAATGGCCACGGCAAATAGCCTAAAGAAAAAGCAGCAGCAGCTTCAAGCTGATCAAGACCTGCTGGCCGATCGATGGACCGAGGTCCTCGCGGCCGAAGAGTATGAACTCGAACGCCCCTCCAAGAGCTACCCAAAACGCAAGTTGCTCCCCCGATTAGAGGAGGAAGCATACATACCTTCATCACCAGCGCACAATACGGTCGACCGACCACCCCGTGGTCGCGACAGAGAGGCATCCAGGCCCTCCACCAAGACCGTACCCCGGCATCGCTCCAAGAGTACGAAGCCAAGAGGGAACGCGCCGGACTTGCGAGATATATTGGAGGACAAAGCAAGGCAATCCAGATCCATCTACGGATCACGTGGGCGCCCCATGACCCACGACGAATACCGTTGCGCCGGATACAACAACTCCGGTCGGGCCGAACACAGCAGACAACGCTCACTCGAGCTACGTCGTGATATTGCTCAATACAGAGGCGCTGCACACCCGCTATGCTTCACTGATGAAGTAATGGATCATCAAATCCCTGAAGGGTTTAAACCCGTAAACATTGAATCCTACGATGGCACAACAGACCCCGCAGTTTGGATTGAAGATTATCTCCTTCACATCCATATGGCCCGCGGCGACGATCTCCACGCCATCAAATACCTCCCACTCAAGCTTAAAGGACCAGCTCGGCATTGGCTTAACAGCTTGCCCGCAGAGTCAATTGGGTGTTGGGAAGACCTGGAAGCCGCATTCCTCGACAACTTCCAGGGCACATATGTGCGACCACCAGACGCCGATGACCTAAGCCACATAATTCAGCAGCCAGACGAATCGGCCAGACAGTTCTGGACACGGTTCTTGACAAAGAAAAACCAAATCGTCGACTGTCCGGATGCAGAGGCCCTCGCAGCCTTCAAACATAACATCCGCGACGAGTGGCTAGCCCGGCACCTAGGACAGGAAAAGCCGAAATCCATGGCAGCCCTCACATCATTAATGACCCGCTTTTGTGCGGGAGAGGATAGCTGGCTAGCTCGCAGCAACAACCTCAGTAAAAATTCTGGCAGTCCGGATACTAAGGACCACAATGGCAGGTCGCGTCGAAGCAAAAATAAACGCCGTATTAACGGCGACGACAAGGAGGATACGGCGGTCAACGCCGGATTCCGAGGCTCCAAACCCGGTCAGCGGAAGAAGCCATTCAAAAGAACCACTCCGGGTCCGTCCAATTTGGACCGAATCCTCGACCGCTTATGCCAGATACATGGCACCCCCGAAAAGCCAGCTAACCACACCAACAGAGACTGTTGGGTATTCAAGCAGGCAGGCAAGTTAATTGCCGAAAACAATGACAAGGGGCTGCATAGCGATGACGAGGAAGAAACCCGGCCGCCGAACAGTAGAGGACAGAAGGGTTTCCCCCCACAAGTGCGGACGGTGAACATGATATACGCAACCCATATACCCAAGAGGGAGCGGAAGCGTGCACTAAGGGACGTATATGCGATGGAGCCAGTCGCCCCTAAGTTCAATCCATGGTCCTCTTGCCCGATCACTTTCGATCGAAGAGACCATCCGACCAGTATCCGCCATGGCGGATTCGCCGCATTGGTTTTAGACCCAATCGTCGATGGATTTCACCTCACGAGAGTCCTGATGGACGGCGGCAGTAGCCTGAACCTGCTTTATCAGGATACAGTGCGCAAGATGGGCATAGACCCCTCAAGGATTAAACCTACAAAGACGACCTTTAAAGGCGTCATACCAGGTGTTGAAGCCAATTGTACAGGCTCAGTCACACTGGAAGTGGTCTTCGGATCGCCGGACAATTTCCGGAGCGAGGAGTTAATCTTCGACATAGTCCCGTTCCGCAGCGGCTATCACGCTCTGCTCGGACGAACCGCGTTTGCAAAGTTCAACGCGGTGCCGCATTATGCATACCTCAAGCTCAAGATGCCAGGCCCTCGTGGAGTCATCACGGTCAACGGAAATACGGAACGCTCCCTCCGAACGGAGGAACATACAGCGGCTCTCGCGGCAGAAGTACAGAGCAGCCTTTTAAGGCAATTTTCGAGTCCGGCCGTTAAACGGCCGGATACGGCCAAACGCGCCCGGAGCAACATCAACCAAGACCACCTGGCACGATCCGAGCACGCGTAGCAATGCGGCCCCGACCCCAGCCCTCGCATGATTGCAAAACCAACCCTCCGCGTACATCATTACGCTCTGGAGATACCATGGGCCTGGGGGAGGGGCACGACCACAATAGCCCCAGAGTGCGGCTCGACCACACCAGGGGCTCACAAGTGTGTCGCCTTTTTTTATTATTTTCCTTTTTTATACACAGGACTCCGTTCACCAGAGGTCTGTCCGGCGGCGAACCCGCCGAACTCACGATGCAACAGCCAGGGAGGGAAGAAGGCTGCGACGAACACTCAGGTGGTCTCCATTACGAGCATTAAATTCGATTATATACACCAGTCTGCAGCCCACCCCTGGAGGGGGACATGTTTATTTAGTCCAATCCCTTGCTTACCGCACTATTTGTATCCTTCCGCACTCATAGCAGAACTCCTTGAATAAATAATGCAGCATCTTTTGCCTGTTATTGCATTACTTTACACATATGTTCATTAATGACATCTTGCACCCGTATATTTTGGTACGGCCGAATACACCAGGGGCTTACGTTCCCCGCATTATGGTGTGATAAGTCCGAACACTTTCACAAGTGCGGCACCCCGAACTTATAGCATTATATGAATCGGCTCCGAATCATGTCTTGGGTCAATAGTTGGGTTTGCCCGGCTCCCACGTTTTGGTGCCTTACGTTCCGTTCTGTCGGCTAAGGTGGCACTGGGAGAACCACTGCGATTGCGCCCCGGTTGAGCTGGGCGAGCGCCTCAGTGGAGAAAGCTAAAACTGACTGGCATGATAAGGCGAGAGACCGGTCGCTGTTCGAGAGGTCTTTTCGGGTCCTTAAAGACTTATGCCGCTTCGAGCGAAGTACCGGATAATGTCCGACGAAGGCGTGGATAGCGCCCCGAATTCGGTCTTCCGAATACTCGGGGCTTCGCCGAAATTTAAAATTATAGAATTCTATGGCTAAGTGAGAGTGTTCAAGCATTATAAGTCCGGTTGCCTTGTTCGTTGTGTTGAGTGCCTCCCTCGATGGACCCAAAAATGGGAACAAGAGTGCTCAAGTTTATCCCGAACACCCCAGCACTCGCGGCTTGGGGGCTGAAGCCAACGACTTGCCATCTCTCAGATCTTATAAACGGCCGCACAGAAGGTAATATTTTAAATTAAACAAGTGTTGCTTAGCGCATATGAACAAAGTTTTCAGCGCACAGGATAATACATAGCGAGTTTACTCAAAAATTACATCTCTGGGGCACTCATCCGCAATATTGCGGGCACCCTTCAGGACAGTCTTATAGTACATTTCGGGCGTACGATACTCCTTGCCCGCTGGCGGCGGGTCAGTAAGAAGCTTCTCCGCATCCAGCCTGCCCCAGTGCACCTTTGTGCGGGCAAGGGCCCGACGAGCACCTTCAATACAGGCGGAGCGCTTGATGACCTCCACCCAGGGGCACGCATCCACCAGCCGCCGCACGAGGCCGAAATAGCTCCCAGGCATGGCCTGTCCAGGCCACAGCCGGACTATGAGGCCCTTCATGGCCTCCTCAGCCGCCTTGTGGAGCTCGACCAGCTGTTTCAGCTGGTCACTAGGGGGCACCGGATGGCCGGCCTCAGCATACTGAGACCAGAAGACCTTCTCCGTTGAGCTCCCCTCCTGGCCACGGTAGAATGCGGCGGCATCGGATACACTGCGCGGCAGATCTGCAAACGCCCCTGGAGAGCTCCGAATGCGGGTAAGTGTCAGGTAGTTTACATTAACATGCTTGCTTTGCATGAAAAATGCCTTACCCGCCGCTATCTTCTTCACATCTTCAACCTCCTGAAGGGCCTTACGGGCCTCGGCCTTGGCGGACTTGGCACTTTCGAGAGCCGAGGCGAGCTCGGACTCTCGAGTCTTTGAGTCGCGCTCCAAACTCTCATGCTTCTCCATGAGAGCCTGGAGCTCTTGCCACACTTCTGCCACCCGCGCCTCCTGCTTCTCTCGCTCTGCCCGTTCCGCGGCCGCATCGCGTTCGGCCGCGGACACAGCCTCCTTCAGGGTTGCCACCTCGTTAGTGGCCCCTGCAGTACCCACGTTATCCTTGTCATTTTTATTGCAACCTAAATCCTTTTCTGTAAGGTAAATCTTTAAAGTGGTGTTACTCACCTTCTTTGTCCTCGAGCTGCTTCTTGGCATGGCCGAGCTCTTGCTCGGACCGCTCGAGATCCTGCTTCAATGCACCGACCTCCGCAGTCAGTGCGGCAGAGGTCAGCAGCGCAGCCTGCAAACCCATATTGACATATTTTTTAAGCAACCCTGCGTATATCTTTTTAGATCCTCAGTCCGGCTTTTCTTTCTGAATGCCGAACTGAGCATCAGGGGCTACTGTCTATGCGGTATTACATTAATTAATTTTAACTTCTTACCTCAAAGCCTGTTAGAAGGCTGCTGCAGGCTTCGGTCAGCCCGCTCTTGGCGAGCTGAACCTTCCGAATCACCGCACTCATAATAGTGCGGTGTTCTTCCTCGATGGAAGCGCCTTTGAGCGCCTCCAACAAGTTGTCCGGCGCCTCCGGTTAGACGGGGGCCGCCGGTGTCACGGTCTTGCCCTTCTTACGAAGAGGCTGCCTACCGGACTCTGGAACCACTGCGGGTTCCGGCGTAGAGTCCGGCGCAAAGTATGGGAGGCTGCCTTGTGGCGCCTCCGAAGCCTCCTCCTGATGGGTCCCTTTCCGGGATCTCACCTTGGCGTCCTCGTCGGCGCGAGGGGTGGAGGCAGTCGGGATGGATTCCACATCCGACGCAGCCAACGACCCGCTCGATGAAGCGGGGAGATCATCATCGGCCAGACTGCAGGCAGTATGCGGCATTAGAAAGACACTATGTGACACGAAAGAAATTGCTGATTCAGGGATCCGGATACTTACGATCTCGCAGGAGGCCTGGCCCTTCAGGGCCACTCTTCTCCGCCAACATTGGTGTTGGCAGAGCTGTCCGGGGGAATAGTCCTTCCCCTCTTGGACCCTTCGGCCTCCCCTATTGGGGAGGCCTTCCTCTTTCTCTCTCCCTCCTCTGGGAGAGAATCTTCTTCCTCCTCCTCATCTTCGGGGGAGGAATCCGCCTCAGAGTCGTCGGACACCTGAAAACGGGAACTCTTTCAAGTACCCGTGGCCACCTTCTTGGCCTTCTTCTCCGGCACCACGTGCAGTGCCGGAACCAGCAGTCCCGCTAGACGGGCGTCCACTGTGTCTTCTGGCATGGGAGCCGGGGAGACGAGCTGCTCGGCCTTCTTCATCCATTCCTGTCAAAGGAGAAGGGAGATTAAAAACCTGCTTAGGGTCAAACTATTAACAACAAGTGTCCCGTAAAAGGGGTAGAATCACTTACCTCGTCAGCTGGACGCTGCGAGTGGAATCCGCGATCTTCCGTCATGGATGCGGGGGCTTCGGCGCCCTTAAATAGCACCCTCCAGGCGCCTTCGTATGTTGTGTCGAAGAGCCCGCTCAGCGCCTGGTGCTGTTCCGGATCGAACTCCCACAAATTGAATGCCCGTTCTTGGCATGGGAGAATCCGGCGGACGAGCATGACTTGGACCACGTTAACCAGCCTGAGCTTCTTGTTCACCAGCTTCTTGATACAGGCTTGGAGTCCTGTCAGCTCCTTCGAATTGCCCCACAGCAGGAGCCCTTCTCTTTCCAGGAGGTGAGCTGCGTGGGGATACCAGATCTGAACTCGGGGGCCGCCTCCCACGTAGGGTCGCGCGGCTCGGTGATGTAGAACCACCCCGATTGCCACCCCTTGACGGATTCCACGAAGGCCCCTTCGAACCAAAGGACGTTGGGCATCTTGCCCAACATGGCGCCTCCGCACTCCGCTTGAGTGCCCTTCACTACCTTCGGCTTGACATTGAAGGTCTTGAGCCACAAGCCGAAGTGGGGCTGGATGCAGAGGAAAGCCTCGCACACGACGATAAACGCCGAGATGTTGAGGATGAAGTTCGGCGCCAGATCATGGAAATCCAGGCCGTAGTAGAACATGAGCCCCCGGACAAAGGGGTGAAGTGGAAAGCCCAGTCCGCGGAGGAAGTGGGGGAGGAAAACGACCCTCTCATGGGGCCCGGGGGTGGGGATGAGCTGCCCCTCGTCGGGCAGCCGGTGCGCAACGTCGCCGGAAAGGTATCCGGCGCTGCGCAGCTTTGTGATGTGCTCCTCCTTAACGGTGGAGGCCAGCCATTTACCTCCCGCTCCGGACATGGTCGGAGAAGGTCGAGGCGAGATGTGCGAACTTGGGCGCTGGAGCTCGAGTGCGCGGAGATGGATAAGCAAAGGAGGAAGAAGGCGTAGGTGAGAAGGTGAATCCTTATCCCTTATATATAGGCGGACGAAGACTATGCGTCCCCCCCTAGCCTGGTAAAACTCGCTTATCTCCCAAGCGCCACCATCAATGGCGCGGTTGGGTTACCCACGTCCGTATTGATGAGAATCCCGGAATAAGGGGAACACGATCTCTGCTTCGACAAGACGTGCCAAGGAAACCGCTTCGCTAAACGCGCTGAGGTGGTATAATAAAAAACGATTCAAGTAAAGGCTTGGTAGTGGTGTGACGTCATGCCACAAAAAACGTCAGCAGATTGAACTTGTGTATATATTATTCTCTCTATGGTGGAATGTGGAATTTATTTTGCAGAGCCGGACACTATCCTGGTGTTCACAATCTTCTCTGGATTATTCAAAGGAGGAACCCGCCTTGCAATGCCGAACATTATGCGCGCCGGACTCATCGTCATTGAAGCCTGCTTTAGGGGCTACTGAGGGAGTCCGGGACTAGGGGGTGTCCGGACAGCCGGACTATCATCGTCCGCCGGACTCCAAGACTACGAAGATACAAGATTGAAGACTCTGTCCCGTGTCCGGATGGGACTTTCCTTGGCGTGGAAGGCAAGCTTGGCAATATGGATATGTAGATCTCCTACCATTGTAACCGACCCTGTGTAACCCTAGCCCTCTCCGGTGTCTATATAAACCGGAGGGCTTTAGTCCGTAGGACATAACCTCCATTACAACAATCATACCATAGGCTAGCTTCTAGGGTTTAGCCTCCTTGATCTCGTGGTAGATCCAGTCTTGTAATACACATCATCAATATTAATCAAGCAGGATGTAGGATTTTACCTCCATCAAGAGGGCCCAAACCTGGGTAATACATCGTGTCCCTTGTCTCCTGTTACCATCCGCCTAGATGCACAGTTCGGGACCCCCTACCCGAGATCCGCCGGTTTTGACACCGACACCGTCCATGACGGAAAAAACCGTGGTAGAAGCGAGGGCGAGGATAATATCGGGATGTTACCGGTTATGGTGGGTGGTCGGGGCTGAGCGACGCACGGAGGTTTGCGTGTCTCTCATACACGCACGTGCGTGGGTGCGAGGCATTGGGATCTAACTGAACCCGAGTGAGGCATTCGCCTACTGAACCCGAGCGATTGCACTGCAGGCTACGTGTTACTGAACCAGAGCGATCGATCGATGGCTGTAAACTGAACCCGATCGAGCGATTCCTTCACTACTGCTGCTAACTGAAGCCGATCGTTGCTGCCTCTAGATGAACAGTGAGTGTTGCTGGGGGGTTTGGATGAACAGTTCCCGTTGGGGGTGGATGAACAGGACCCCGTCGTGTTGCCTCTGGATGAACAGGACCCCGATCGATCGAGCCGGTTGGGGCAGGATGAACGGGACCCCGTGGAGGGCTGCATGAATAGGATGACCCCATGGAGGGCTGGATGAACAGTAGACAGTGGAGGGCTTGATGAACAGTAGCCCGAGGAGGGGTGGTCGAACAGGAGCCCGTGGAGAGGGCTGGTTGAACAGTAGTGGAGGCTGGATGAACAGGAGCCCGTGGATTAACAGTCGCAAGTGGAGGCTGGAGGAGGTCAACGGTGGATGAACAGTAGCCCATGGAGGCTGTAGGAGGTCGACGGTGGAGATGAACAGTATCCCGTGGAGTCCTCTTTTGCGGTACGCCACACCCCTGCCGATGAACAGGACCCCCGTTTCGATTGTAGCGTTCCAACACAAGTCCGTTCACTTCGTTTTGCGGTACGTCACACCCCTCCCAATCAACAGGACCATGTTTAGACCATAGGAGGTCCAACACAAGTCCGTTTCCTCTGTTTTGCAGTATGCCAGACCCTTCCCGATGAACAGGATCCCGTTTCGAACGTGGCCGGTCGAACACAAGGCTGTTTCCTCCGTTCTGCGGTACGCCAGGCCTCGTTTCCATCGGTTGTTCCGTCCAAGCCGGTTGGCTCCCACGCATTCCGTTGCCTCCCCATGAACACGATGACGACGTAGTTTCTTCATTCCGACCCAGCCATGTACACGAGCCCTGGCCATACGTATGTCCGAGTATGCGTTTGAAACCCCGCCTGTATGTACGTATGTGGCCGTATTTTCTTTCTTGCACACTGGCCGCTATACGTACGTGTACATGCTATGTGCGTGCCTCTACTACGACACGTGCGCGCCTCTACATCGACCAGTATGTATGTACATGTTTGTGACCAGAATGACAACGCTACGTACGGTTCGACCAGGTGGGTCTCGACTGTTAGGAACTTCCTTGCGTGCGAAGATGTAGCTGGTGGGTCCCAGCAGTCAGGGGGTGAATCGTTTTTTTTACCCAGATGCACTTCCTTGCGTGCAAAGATGTAGCTGGTGGGTCCTAGCAGTCAGGGGGGAATTGTTTTTTCATGAAATACGGTTGCCCGTCCACTAGGTCCCCACCGTCAGGTGGAGGAATAATTATTTTGCACGTAATAAGGAGCCAATTCCTTGCGGTTGCTGTGGACCCAGCTATCAGCCTATCAATGTACAGTACTCTTCCAATCGAAGTCATTCCTTGACCACGTTGACCACGCCGCGCCGAGAGCACCAGGGTGGTGGACGACGGCGAGGCCTACGAAGGGGACGACGCGGAGCCGGGGAAGACGCGGCAGTGGATGCCCACGCGTAGAGGAGTATGAGGGTTCACTGGTTCGGCTGCGGTGTGAGGCTGTCGTCGCTGCAGAATAACATGGGGTGTGGTTGAGTAGAGGGATGGCCTGGCCAGCAGTGGGAGTAGTAGGAGGCGGTGAGGCCTCCACGGTATCACAACCAACCACGGGAGGCAGGAGCACGCGGCACGACCGGTGCTGGTTTGGGCGGCTGGAGCAAGAAGACCAGAGGTTGAAGAAGCACTACGGTCGTTGGATGGACATCGTACAGTCACTAGAGCTAGAATCATTCATATTGACTATGTTGACAAAGCCCTCCATCCCCGTCAATTTAGTAGGCCCACAAGTCAGCCTCCCACCACGGTGGGTCCCAGCTAGCAGGGGGAGTATTCATTTTTTGTGCGGAATAAGGAGGCACTTCCGGTGGGTCCGAGCTGACAGCGGGGGGAATGTTTTTTTTGTGAATTACGGTGGCCCATCCCGTGGGTCCCAGCAGTCAGGGGAAAGGTTTTTTCCACGAAATACGGTGTCCCAACCGGTGGGTCCCTACTGTCAGGTGGAGGAATAATTATTTCGCGCGAAATAATGAGTCACTTCCTTGCGACTATCATGGACCCAGCTGTCAGCCTCTCCATGTACAGTACTCTTCCGATGGAAGTCAGTCATTGACCACATTGACCACGCCGCGCCGAAAGCACCACGCCGGTGGAGAACGGCGAGGCCTAGGAAGGGGACGACGCGGAGCCTGGAAGACGCGACAGTGGATGCCCATGCGGAGAGGAGTACGAGGGTTCACTAGTTCGGCTGTGGTGTGAGGCTGCCGTTGCCGCAGAATAACTGGGGGTGTGGGTGGGTGGAGGGATGGCCTGGCCAGCGGTGGGAGTAGTAGGGGCAGTGAGGCCTCCATGGCAGCGCAGCCGACCACTGGAGGCAGGAGAAGGCGGCACGGCCGGCGCTGCTTTGGGTGGCTGGAGCAAGAAGACCAGAGGTTGAAGAAACAATATGGCCGTTGGATGGGCATCGTACGGTCACTGGAGCTAGAATCGTTCATATTGACTAAGTTGACTTAGTAGGCCCACAAGTCAGCCACCCGCTATGGTGGATCCCAGCTAGCAGGGGGTATTGATTTTTTTGTGCGTAATAAGGAGGCACTTCCTTGCATGTAAAGATATAGTTGGTGGGTTTGACCTGTCAGCGGGAGGAATGATTTTTTGCGAAATACAGAGGCCTTCCCGTGGGTCCTAGCTGTCAGGTGGAGGAATCATTATTTTGTGTCTAATAAGGAGGCATTTCCTCGCGTTGCGGCCGTAGACCCAGCTGTCAGCCTCTCCACGTATAGTCCACTTCTTATGATGTCGTTCATTGACCATGTTGACCAGGCCACGCCGAGAGCACTAGGGTGGTGGACGATGGCGAGGCCTAAAAAGGGAACGACACGGAGGCAGGGAAGACTCGGCAGTTGTTTCCCATGCGAAGGAGTACGAGGGTTTACTGGTTCGTTTGTCGTCCCCGGAGAATAACATCAGGTGTGGGTGAGTAGAGGGATGGCTAGGCCGGGACTACGGTGGTGCGTTGAGGTCTGTGCGGCAGCATATCCGGCCACGGGAGGACGGAGGAGGCAGTCCCGCCGGCGTTTGTTGATACGTACATTTTTCATCATGCTTTTATATAAATATTTATTGCATTATGGGATGTTTTTACACATTATGTTTCAATACTTATGGCTATCCTCTCTTATTTTACAAGGTTTACCATGAAGATGGGGAATGCCGGCAGCTGAAATTCTGGCTGGAAAAGGAGCAAATATTGGAAACCTATTCTTCACAGCTCCAAAAATCCTGAAACTCCATGGAAGTAATTTTTGGAATTAATAAGAATTATTGAGCGAAGAAAAGACCAGAGGGGGCCCACACTCTGGCCAGGAGGGTGGGGGGTACGGTGCGCCCACCCCTACTAGTCGCGCCCCCTGTCTCCTGGGCCCCCTGGTGGCCCTCCGGTGCCCATCTTCTGCTATATGAAGGCTTTTACCCTGGAAAAAAAATCATAAGCAAGCTTACGGGATGAAACTCCGCCACCACAAGGCGGAACCAATCTAGGGCTCCGGCGGAGCTATTCTGCCGGGGAAACTTCCCTCTGGGAGGGGGAAATCATCACCATCGTCATCACCAACGATCCTCTCATCGAGAGGGGGTCAATCTCCATCAACAACTTCACCTGCACTGCCGTGGTGGGCTCCAGAGGCGAGGTTGGCATGAGCGGCCGCAGGATGCCGTACATACCCAGGTTCGGGGCTCTCCGGAGAGATAACACCCCTAGTCCTGCCGAGTGTAGTTGAATGTTCGATAGTACAATGTGCTCCTAGAGCTGTATCTAGAGGAAGGAGGCCGGCCAAAGCTCGGGCTGCTCCTTCTCTCTGGTGTGGCTGTTCTGGTGGCTAGTTCTATGCTTACTTGCCTTTCTCTTGTTACCCTTACTTCCTTCTATGATCGCGAGCTCCTGGGGGGTTTTATAGACCAACCCCATAGGGGTACAATGGTAATGTTATAAGTTGGTGGGTCCAGATTGTCGGTGTCCGGGGACCCGTGCTGGGTCCCGCTAAGGGCTTGTGGTTCGCCGGGTTCCCCTCGGTGCGGGCCTCGCGTGCCTAGGGGGACTGTGCGCCGTCTTGTCGATTGTCAGGGCATGGCCGAGTCGAGTCATGTACAATGGCTCTCCGACAGGTTGCCGCTTGCTGTCGTCAGCGGTGAGGGCGAGGGCACTGTAGCCACGCCGGCCCTGGTCAGCGGGTAAGTGAGGGGCACTGTTGCCACGCTCCGGCTGACCAGAGGCATGGGTGGGGTACTGTTGCCTCGATCATCGGTGACTGAAGACTCGTCCCATCGTATGCCCTGGATGGGACAGGAGCTGACCCGCGGCCGGATTGGTGAGCACACCGCGGGTAGAGCTGGCTTGTTGAGGAAGCTTTGGTGGTGCCAGGTTCGGCTGTCTTGCGCTAGTTGTTGAGGCCGAGTCGACGCATCTCTGCCGGGTCGGAGAGCTTGGCCAGGTTGCGGGGCTTGGCTGGGTCGAGCGACCCGGCCAAGCGCGTACCGATTTGAGGGGCGGTGCCAGCCCCGTTGTTTTTGAAGAGGATCCGAGTTCTGTTGCCTGCCCGGGGTTCATCCGCCCGACAGTAGTCCCCGAAGCTGTGAAGGTCCGTCGTCTTCGGATGAGTGGGATTTCGTAGTTTCCCACTTAAGCAAGGCAGATTCTGCGAGCACCTGGTCCGGCAACACCCGGTGTGTGCCGGTTTTCTCAGAAACCGAATCGCGGCATCCCGGCTGTGGCGGGAACCGAGGAGTCCGCCGAATCTTGGGGCGATCCCTCGTGCTTCGCGCGGGCGCCACGTGGTGCCCGGGAGTCGGAGGGGCCTGACAGGCCACGCGCGTGACGGGACTGGGCGACGGGCTGGGGCCCACCGCCGCGCACCATTGGCCAACGCGTGCGGATTTATTGCGGTGTCCGGGGGCGGTTGCTCTTCTCGGGCAGTTACTGCGTGTGTACGTGCACACTTATTGCCGGGTAGTGGAAAGGACGCGTGCAGACGATCCCACTTCCCCACGTTCAAACCAAGGGTTATAAATCGGGTGGAAGGGGGGCGGCGGACATCATTCTCGCCCGCGCCATCTTGCCACTCTGCTCTCGCTCTGCTCTTTGCAACCGACGCACAGCGGCGCCCGCTGCCCCAAGCAGAACTTCTCCGTCATCCATCTTCTTTCTCCTTCTTTCATCCATGGCGCTGCCGTTGGGCTCCTGGACGGGTTCAAACGTCACCACCGAGGACATTACCCAACTTCGGCGTCACGACACCTGCCGTGGGAGACGGACGTTGACGTCCGTCTGCCGCATGGCAAGTAGAGGCCTCAGCCCGAGGAGTAGGAGCACGTGGTCTTCCTCATGCACTTCAAGCGCGGGTTCGGGCTGCCGGCGAGCACCTTCTTCTGTGCATTCCTGGAGTTCTTCGGGCTCCAGCCGCATCATCTTGGCACCGGTGCCATCGTCCAGCTCTCCGGCTTCGTCACCCTCTGCGAGGGGTACCTGGGGGTCGAGCCCACGATCGACCTCTTAGCACACTTCTTCTCCTTGAAGCAGCAGGGCCCGTCAGCCGGGGAGTTCGCCGACTACGGCGCCGCCATCATCTTGAAGCGGATGGGGGAGGATTTCCCCAAGATCCCGATGGAGGATTCTGCCAAGAAGTGGCATAACTCCTACTTCTATGTCCGCAACCTTGGTGCGGATCACATTAATCTTCCGTCCTTTGCCATCGTGCCGGCGCGGGCAAAGGTGAACTGGGGATATTCGCCCGGGCGCTCGTCGCAGGAGATCGTCAATCTTCGTGAGCTGGTGACGGTAATGAGGACGCAGGAGGGGCTCACCGGCACCGACATCCTCGCCGTTTTCATCATGCGTCGGGTCCTTCCGCTTTAGAGGCGCTTCTGCCTCATCGGCAAAATTGTCGGCCTTCAAGACCGCAACCGCATGGGGTCGACGCGGCTGTCTGCGGAGCAGATCACGCACGGCGTGAACGACATCTCCAAGGCCAACCTTGGAGAGGACTGGCAATTTGGCAAGGTGCCGTACAGCGAGTCGAACCTAGCGTCGCAGGTGAATGTCTGGTCTCCTTAATTTGCTGCTGCGCACCTTCTCATCCATCCTAACGCGACGCGGGAGGTGCTTCTGAACGCGATTCGGCATCCTTACGCCCGGGCTCCGTCATAGGTGGCGCCGGTGGCACCAGAGGAGCCCGCGGCCCACGGCGGGGAGGAGGATGCCGAGTCTGATGCCGGCACTGGCGTCATGTGGGTAAGTCTTGTATTTTTCTTCATGTGTCTTGAATTGCTGACCGCGGCACGGAACGTTCGGTGCTGACGCTAGTTGTAGGTGCAGTGGCGTTGGGCGGGGGAGGCAGCGACGTGGGCGGAGCCGGGTCCTCGCATGGGGCGGTGCCGAGCCGCCCGCATAGGAAAGACAGCGTCGCGCCGCGACCCCGTGCCCCGAAGCGCACGGCGGACCTGGCCGGGGTCGGGAGGCCGGCCAAGAGGAAGCGCGGCGGCGGGCACGGGAGGCCGACCCCGTTCTCGGTCTTGTCGGGCTAAGCTTCATCTCTCGTTTGCGTCCGAATTGTTGAGCTAGTCTTGTTTCTTTTTTGCTCACTCTGTTTTCTTCTTCAGGTCGCCAATCGCGCTGACGAGGGCGGCGACGGAAGTCACGGCCGCCGAAGGGACCGTGTTCCACAGGAGCCGGTTCGACCTTGCCGACCAGGCCGAGGTGGAGGGATGGGCTGACTCAGACCTCGGCCTGGACCCGAACGATGCCGAAGCCTTGGCCTGGCGGCACAGGAATAGGGCCGAGGCGGAGCTTGAGGCCGCGTCGGTCCGTGCTTGGACCGACGCGGCGGCGGCATGGGCGCGTCCCGGCGCGGAGACGGCCTAGTGCGAGATGTGGGAGGGCACGGTGGTGGCGGCGACGGTCTTTGAGCCGTCGTCGGTGAGGAAGCGCGGTTGTGGAGGTCGTGCTGAGGTTGTAATCCTCGACCGAGAGGTCATGGAGGTTGGGGATGATACCCCGCTGCGGGCCGACGTAGTCGAGCGAGCGGGGACTGACGGTGGTGAAGGCGGCCCCATTTTGGTGGAGGCGCTGCAGCCGGCGGTGCCGGAGGCGCCGCCGGTGTTGGAGGAGGCACTGCGGGCGGCAGTGTCGGAGGCCACCCAGGCAGCTAGGACGGTGGTGGCGCAGCATACCGTCCCGGCGTCTAGACCGGAGGCGGCGACGCAGGGCGTCCCGGCGTCCGGGTCATCGATGGCGTCGGGAGGGGCGTCGAAGGAGGTGCTGGCCGCGTTGGGTGCGGCCAACGGGGAGCACGCCTTGGCGCCCCGGCAGGGAGGGCGCCGGGCCGCTGTGCCACAGCCGGCGTGGAGCGGGGGCCTCGTAGTCTTCGGGCCTCAGACCCAGGAGGAGGCAGCGCTGGATGCCGTCAACCGCCGCTTGCATGGCCAGACGGACCGTCTCGAGGCCTTCGCCCAGGCCGAGGTGGAGCAGACGCGTGACCTGGAGCGCGCCATCCTGGTAAGCCTTCTTTTTCTTGCGATTTCTTCTTTGTGGGGCGCGCCAGCGCACCCACTAGGTTTAGCCCCCGAGGTTCGGGCCAACTACGTAGTAGTTGAGTCAAATCTTTAGAGCGTTGGCCTTGTTCCGACTTCTGCTTCTTCAGCATCTCGACGCTTTCCCGGTCGCCGCTTACAACCGTCTCCTAGGCAAGCACCGAGAGCTCAAGGAGCAGCTTGCCGCCACGGAGGAGGAGCTTTGCGTCGCCTCATGTATTCTTGTGCTCTTTTCTAGTGGGGGCGCGCTAGCGCACCCACTGGGTGTAGCCCCCGAGATTCGGGCCAACTGTGTAACAGTTGGGCCAAATCTTAAGTCTTGTCTTCATATTTGTTGAACCCTTCTTTTTCGCAGCCAAGGTGCTGTCCTGGCAGACTCGTCTGCTCCGGGCCGGTCACCACTATGACCGGATCGTTGCCGACACCGGCCGTCTTGGCGTTGAGGCGGCGCGGGCGAGGGCGGAGGCGGCCGTGGCCCGGCGATCTCTTGACGAGGCCAACCGGCTGCATGAGCAGCTGGCGGGTCACAAGACCCGCCTCGAGGCCGAGGTGGAGCTCCTTAAGGAGGACACCGCCAAGGTGGTGGAGGCGCAGCAGGCCCTGGTGGAGGCGGACCAGCAGCGCGGCCAGCTGGCCGACGACAAGGGGGCCCGTCAGGATGAGGCCCGACGCCGCGAGGGGGCCGAGAAGACGGCCGACGACAAGCACGCTGAGATGAAGGTGGCCCTTGCCAAGGGGGCCAATCTGGAGAAGGCGCTCGAGGAGCACGACCACGCCATCGCATGGGAGTGGCGTGGTACATTGCTTGAGGCGCAGCAACTGGAAGAGTTCTTCTCCAATAAGTGCTTTTTCTTGCCTTTTGCCGGGTCAGGATCCAGCCTTTCTTCCTTGTTGTTCTTCTTCTAATTTGCTTCTTCCTTTGTGGCTGGGGCCTTCCCGGATACGCAACGGCTGGCGGAGGAAGCCGTCCGCTATCAACGTGACCCGATCGGCGTCGTTGGGTCTGGGAAGGTTCCGCGGGTGGCGTGGACCTTCCTGGAGATCATCGCCGCCGCTGAGGCCCACCTGCGGGTCTTGGGAATGCAGATGGGGCGGTTGTCCCTGGGCGGCACCGTGATGACGGCGGCCCTTTGGCCAGACTCCGTCATGCCGAGCAGCTTCACGCGCCTGGCGCGTGGGTTGGAGATGGGGCCGGATCGGCTCCATGAGTGGCGCGTCTCCACCGCTCGTGCCGAGGCTGAGATGGCGTTCTTGTTCATGCTGTCTTGGCATCTGGACCTGCAGCTGGACGCGTTGATGGGCCAGCGGGCCGGCTCAGAGCAGCTCTTGCAGGAGCAAGCCGGCTGGATCGCCTCCCGGGCCAGCTACATCGCCGAGTTTGCCATCCACGACGAGCTCCATCCGGAGCGGACAGAAGACGGTAGGGCCGTGGACGGCGACGACTACGGCTTGCTTCTCCACGATCCGGAGGGGAGCTTGGAGGATCCGTCCCGGACCCAACGACGCTGGTCGGGTCGCGCTGATAGTGGACGGGTTCCTCCGCCAGCCGCTGCGTGTTCGGGAAGGCCCCTGCCACAAAAGAAGAAGCAAATTAGAAGAAGAACAACAAGGAAGAAAGGCCGGATCCTGACCCAGCAAAATGCAAGAAAAATCACTTACTGGAGAAGGACTCTTCCAGGTGCTGCGCCTCAAGCAACGTACCACACCACTCCCGTTCGATGGCGCGGTCGTGCTCCTCAGCCGCCTTGGCAAGGGCCGCCTTCAGCTCGGCGTCCTTGTCGCCGGCCGCCTTCTCGGCCGCCTCGCGGCGACGGGCCTCGTCCTAATGGGCCCCCACAGCCGTGGTGACCTGCCCCCGCAGGCGATCCACCTCGGCCTGGAGCCGGCCCTTGTCGTCGGCCAGCTGGCCGCGCAGCTGTTCCGACTCCACCAGGGCCTGTTGCGCCTCCACCACCCTGGCGGCTTCCGCCTTAAGGAGGTCCACCTCAGCCTCGACGAGGCTCTTGTGACCCGCCAGCTGCTCATGCAGCTGGTTGGCCTCGTCAAGAAACCGTCGGGCCGCGGTCGCCTCCGCCCTTGCCTGCGCTGCCTCGACGCCAAGACGGCCGGTGTCGGCAATGAGCCGGTCATAGTGATGACCGGCCTGGAGCAGACGAGTCTGCCAGGACAGCACCTCGGCTGCAAAAAATAAGGGTTCAGCAAATATGAAGGCAAGACTTAAGATTTGGCCCAACTGTTACACAGTTGGCCCGAATCTCTGGGGCTACACCCAGTGCGTGCGCTAGCGCGCCCCCACTAGAAAAAAGCACAAGAATACCTGCGGTGACACAGAGCTCGTCCTCCTTGGCGGCGAGCTGCGCCATGAGCTCCCGGTGCTTGCCCAGGAGACGGTTGTACGCGGCGACCCGGAAGGCGTCGAGATGCTGAAGAAGACAGAAGTCAGAACGAGGCCAACGCTCTAAAGATTCGACCCTACTACTACGTAGTTGGCCCGAACCTCAGGGGCTACATCCAGTGGGTGCGCTGGCGCGCCCCTACAAAGAAGAAATCACAAGAAAGGAAAGGCTTACCAGAATGGCGCGCTCCAGGTCGCGCGTCCGCTCCACCTCGGCCTAGGCGAAGACCTCGAGCCTGTCCGTCCGGCCACGCAGGCGGCGGCTGACGGCCACGCAGGCGCTGCCTCCTCCTAAGTCTGAGGCCCGGAGACTACGGCGCCCCCGCTCGGTACCGGCCGCGGCGTGGCCGCTCGTCGCCCTCCTTGCCGCCTCCAGTCCGGATGCTGGCACGGCCTGCTGCGCCACCACCAGCCCAGCTGCCGGGGTGGTCTTCGGCACCGCCGCCCGCGGTGCCTCCTCCAACACCGGCGGCGCATCTGGCACCGCCGCCCGCAGCGCCTCCTCCAAGACGGGACCGCCTCCACCACCATCAGCCCCCGCTCGCCCGACCACATTGGCCCGCGGCGGGGTATCTTCCCCCAACTCCACGACCTCCCGGTCGAGGATCACCACCTCAGCCCGGCCTCCACGGCCGCACTCCCTCACTGACGACGGCTCAAAGACCGTCGCCGCCACCACCGTACCCTCCGGCATCTCGCGCCAGGCCGGCTCGGCGCCGGCTCGCACCCATGCCGCCGCCGCGTCGGTCCAAGCGCAGACCGACGCTGCCTCCAGCTCCGCCTCGGCCCTATTACTGTCCCGCTAGGCCAAGGCTTCGGCGTCGTTCGGGTCCAGGCCGAGGTCCTAGTCGGCCCGCCCCTCCACCTCAGTTTGGTTGGTGAGGTCGGACCGGCTCCTGCGGAACGCGGTACCTTCAGCGGCCGCGGCATCCGCCTCTGCCCTCGCCAGCGCAATTGGCGACCTTAGGAAGAAGACAGAATAAGCAAAAAGAAAAAACAAGACCAGCTCAACAATCCGGATGCGCGCGGAAGATAAAGCTTACCCTGAGAAGATGGGGACCGGGGTTGGCCTCCCGTGCCTGGCGTTGCGCTTCCTCTTGGCCGGCCTCCCGACCCCGGCCAGGTCCGTCGTGCGCTTCGGGGCCCGAGGTCGCGGCGCGATGCTGTCTTTACCATGCGGACGGCTCGGCACCGTCCCATGCGAGGACCCAGCTCCACCCGCATCGCCGCCTCCCCCGCCCAACGCCACTGCACCAACAACCGGTGTCAGCATCGCCCGCACCATGCCGTGATCAGCAATTCAAGATACATGAAGAAAACTACAAGAATTACCCGCATCACGCCCAGCGCTGGCGTCGGCTTCGGCCTCCTCCTCCCTGCCGTGGGCCGCGGGCTCCTCTAGCGCCACCGGCACCACCTGCGATGGAGCTTGGGCGTAAGGATGCCGGATCGCGTTCAGAAGAACCTCCCATGTCGCGTTAGGACGGATGAGAAGGTCCGCAGTAGCAAAGTACGAAGACCAGATACTCAACTGCGGCGCCGGATTCAACTCGCTGTATGGCACCTTGCCAAACCGCCAGTCCTCTCCAAATATGTCGTTCATGCCGTGCACAATCTGCTCCACAGACAGCCGCGTCGACCCCATGTGGTTGGGGTCTTGAAGGCCGACCATTTCACCGATGAGGCAGGAGCGCCTCTGAAGCGGAAGGACCCGGCGCATGATGAACACGGCGAGGCGGTCGGTGCCGGTGAGCCTCTCCTGCGTCCTCATCACCATCACCTGCTCGCAGAGATTGAGGATGTCCTGCGACGGGCGCCTAGGACGGGCCCCTGCGGCGGCGCGATGGCGAAGGCCAGAAGATTAATGTGAACCGCACCAAGGTTGTGGACGTAGAAGAAGGAGTTCTGCCACTTCTTGGCAGAATCCTCCGGCGGGATCTTGGGGAAATCCGCCCCCGACCGCTTCGAGATGACGACGGCGCCGCAGTCGGCGAACTCCCTGGCCGACGGGCCCTGTTGCTTCAAGGTGAAAATGCGCGCCCAGAGGTCGATCGTGGGATCGAACCCCAGGTACCCATCACAGAGGGTGTCGAAGCGGGAGAGCTGGACGATGGCGTCGCCACCAAGATGATGCGGCTGGAGCCTGAAGAACTCCAGAAACGCGCGGAAGAAGGTGCTCACCGGGAGCCCGAACCCGCGCTTGAAGTGCGTGAGGAAGACCACGCGCTCCTGCTACTCGGGCCGAGGCCTCTGCTCGCTGCACGGGAGACGGACGCCAACGTCCGTCTCCCGTGGCAGGCACCGCGATGCCCAAAGTTGGGTGATGTCCTCGGTGGTGACATTCGAACCCATCCAGGAGCCCGACGGTAGCGCCATGGACGAAAGAAGGAGAAAGAAGATGGATGACGGAGAAGTTCTGCTCGGGGCAGCGGGTGCCACTGTGCATCGGTTTCAAAGAGCAGAGCAAGAGCAGAGGGGCAGGAGGGCGCGAGCGAGAATGATGTCCGCCACCCCCTGCCCCCGATTTATAACCCTCGGTTTGACCATGGGGAAGTGGGATCATCTGCATGGGCCCCTTCCACTACCCTCCAATAAGTGTGCACGCACACACACAGTAACTGCCCAGGGAAGAGAAACCGGGCCCCGGATGCCGAAATAAATCCGCACGCGTGGGCCAAGGGCGCGCGGAGGCTGGCCCCAGCCCGTCGCCCAGTCTCGTCACGCGCGTGGCCTATCAGGCCCCTCCTACTCCCGGGCACCACGTGGCGCCCGTGCAAAGCCCGAGGGATCACCGCAAGATTTGGCGACTCCTCGGTTCCCGCCACAGCCGGGATGCCGTGATCCAGTTTCCGAGAAAACCGGCACACAGCGGGTGTTGCCGGACCCGTCGCTCGCAGAATCCGCCTTGCTTAAGGGGGAAACTGTGAAGGCCCACTCATCCGAAGATGGCGGACCTTCACAGCTTCGGGGACTACTGTCGGGGGGATGAACCCCGGGTTGGCAACAGAACCCGGATCCTCTTCAAAAACAACGGGGCTGGTACCGCCCTCAAACCAGCACGCGCTTGACCGGGTCGCCCGACCCGGCCAAGCCCCGCAACCCAGCCAAGCTCTCCGACCCGGCGGAGGCGCGTCGACTCGGCCTCAACAACTAGCACAAGAAAGCTGAACCCGGCACCACCAAAGCTTCCTCAACAAGCCAGCTCCACCCGCGGCGTGCTCCCCAATCCGGCCGCGGGTCAGCTCCCGTCCCATCCAGGCCGTACGATGGGACGAGTCTTCAGTCACCGATGACCGAGGCAACAGTACCCCACCCATGCCTCTACTCAGCTGGAGCATGGCAACAGTGCCCCTCACCTACCCGCTGATATGGGCCGGCGTGGCTACAGTGCCCTCACCCTCACTGTTGACGACAACAAGCGGCAACCTGACGAAGAGCCACTATACATGACTCTACTCGGCCACGCCCTGACGATCGACAAGACGGCGCATAGTCCCCCTAGGCACGCTGGGACCACACCTAGGGGAACCCAGCGAACCACAAGCCCTTAGCGGGACCCAGCCCGGGTCCTCGGACACCGACAATCCGGACCCACCGACTTATAACATTACCATTGTACCCTTGGGGGATGGTCTATAAAACCCCCAGGAGCTCACGATCACAGAAGGATGTGAGGAAAACAAGAGAAAGGCAAGTAAGCATATAACTAGCCACCAGAACAGCCACATCAGAGAGAAGGAGCAGCCCGAGCCTTGGCCAGCCTCCTCCCTCTCCATACAGCTCCAGGAGCACATTGTACTATCAAACATCCAACTACACTCGGCAGGACTAGGGGTGTTATCTCTCCGGAGAACCCCGAACCTGGGTATGTCCGGCGTGCTGCCCCCGCTCATGCCAACCTCGTCTTTGGAGTCCACCAGCGCCCTCGAGCCTCCTCCTCTCTTTAGCCATCCCTTGGCATATGCCCTGTGCCCACCAAGATAGGGCTCATAGAGGATGGTGTCGCCGGCTAGCTGGATCGCCCACTTGGCGACCCGGCCAGAGGCGTCCCGACACCCGATGATTTCTCTGATAGGCGCCGTGCTGACCATGGTGACGACATGCTCTTGGAAATACTACTTCAGCTTCTTGGCGATGAAGTACACGCCGTAACACATCTTCTAGTAGTGCGAGTAGTTCTGCTTGGAGATGGAGAGCACCTCGCTCAGGTAGTAGACTGGGCGCTGGACGGCTTGGACCTTACCCTTCTCTGGTCGCTCGATCACCAACACCATGCTAACCGCCCACGAGGTCGCGGCAATGTAGAGCAACAGCGGCTCCTTGTCGGTCGACGCGGCCAGGACTGGTGCGGTGGAGAGCATGCGCTTGAGGTCTTGGAAGGCCTTGTCTGCCTTGTCATTCCATTTGAACGGGCTCGTCTTCTTCGTCAGCTGGTACAGGGGTAGCGCCCTCTGGCCCAGTCGGCTTAGAAACCGGCTGACCAAGGCCAAGCATCCGGTGAACTTCTGGAAATTGCGCAGCCGGGCCGGCTTGCGCATGCGCTCGATGGTCTTGATCTTCTTCGGGTTTGCCTCAATGCTGTGCTCTCAGACGAGGAAGCTGAGTAGCTTTTCGGCCGGGATGCCGAAGACGCATTTCTCCGGGTTAAGCTTGACCTTGTATTCACGGAGATTGGCGAATGTTTCCTTCAAATTGTTGAGGAGCGTGAGGTGCTTCTTGGTCTTCACCATGATGTCGTCCACGTACACGTAGATATTGCGGCCGAGTTGCGGCAACAGGAATTTCTACATGCAGTGTTGGAAGGTGGCGCCGGCGTTCTTCAAGCCGAACGACATGGTGATGTAGCAATACGCCCCAAAAGGCGTGATGAAGGACGTCTTCAGGGCATCGACCGGGTCCAACTTGATCTGGTGGTAGCCGGAGTAAGCTTCTAGGAAGGACAGGACCTCGCACCCGACGGTCGAGTCGATGACTTGGTCGATCCGCGGGAGAGTGAACGGATCCTTGGGACAGGCCTTGTTGAGGCTGGTGTAATCGATACACATGCGCCAGGTCTTGTTCTTCTTTAGGACGAGGACTGGATTAGCCAGCCACTTGGGGTGAAACACTTCCATTGTGAAGCCGGCTGCCAAGAGCTGGGCGACCTCTTCACCAATGGTTCTTCACTTCTCTTCGGAAAATCGTCATTGGGGTTGACGGACAGGCTTGGCGTCCTTGCGGACGTGAAGTTTGTGCTTGGCGTACTTCCTCGAGATACCCGGTGTCACATCCCTAGCTCTAGGTTAGCTTCATGTGTGCATCATGTTTAAATTTTGAAACTTGAATTGAGGAATTTTGGAAGCCTCAAAAACCTTAAATAAAAGAGGGGCAAAAACCCTAGAAATCTCATTCATTGCTCCAAAATGCTCTTCTTAAATGTTTGATAATTTTTGGTAAGGATTCTGGTCCCAACCAAAATATTGAACATTTTTAAGGAATTATTTTTGGGACTTTGGATTTAATTCATTAGCTATTTGAATTTGAGTTATATTCATATAATTAGAATATAATTTCAAATACCCCTGAAATATTTTATGAGCTTTTGGAAAAGTCCATCTAGCAAATAAAAATATTCAGAGGAGCTTGGCATTGTTTGGATTATTATTTTTATTCAAAACAGTGGCAAAAGTTTAAACAAAAACAAAACAGAGAAAAAAAAATAAAAGAGCAGAAGCCTACCTACTCACCTGCAGCCCATCTGGCGCCCCACCTGGCCCAGCAATGCGGCTGAGGCCCAGCCCAACTCCCCACCGTCTTCAACCTCTGCCAGTAGGCAGAGGCGTGTCGACGCGCCCGCGCCCGAGCGCCACCTCCTGCTTCCACCTCCTGCTGCCCCCCTCATCGCCCTGGACTTCCTCCGCGACGCCACGCGACCCCGATGCTCTCTCACTCTCTGGTTCTCTCTCCCCCCCCCTCGCTCCTCTGCTCTCTCTCTCTCTCACGGCCGCCCAAATCAGCCGGTGCCCGCCGCTGCAAGGCACCGCGCCCACCGCCGTCCCCTTGCCCCGTGGCTGTGACCCCTAGCTCCGCCTCGATGTCGTGAAGCTCCAAGCCGAAGAACACGCCTGCGGATGCCCAGCAGCGCCGTCGCCGACGCCATCTTCGTTCCCTGCACCGACGGCCGCCGTCGACCGATTCGTCGTCACCAGGCCGTCCCCGAGGCCGCCGAGATCACCTACGACCCCGCCGTGAGCTCCTGATCATCCTCCCCCTCTCCGTTTTCTCTCTAGCATGCCGTAGCCGCCGCGCCTCTCTTCCCCGACAGCACGCCGCCGCACGAGCTCATCGTCGACGAGGCTCCGGTGGCCATTTGGTCCCGTGCGTGCCTCCGTTGGGTTCGTGGGCTCTCGTAGAACGCGTAGGTGCTAACCGTGGACCCTCCCGTGCACGGTGTCGTCGTTTCCATCGACGCCCGAACTCCGGCCGCCGCCAAACACGTCGCCGGCGCCTTTTCTGGCGACCCCGAACCCAACTACCTGCACCACCCGCCGCGGGCCACTCCCAGCTATCCATAGCGCCCAACGGCGCCCCGAACGGTGCCCTGTACGTGAAACCCGCACCTGCACCGCCGCGTTTAGCCTCGCCGGCGGCTAAACGCCGGCGAGTTGACCCCGCCGACCAGGGGGTTTGAACCTTTGACCCCCCCTGGGTCAATGACAGGTGGGGCCAGCCCCCCTGTTAATTAGTTAGTATTTTATTTTAACCACCCCCTCTGCTGACACTGACAGGTGGGCCCCCGCCATCAGGTGATTAGCTTAAGCTAATCACCACCTAATCTAACCCCAGAGCCACTGACATGTGGGCCCTAGTGCCCTAATCCTTAATTAAACTAAAATAAACCCCCCTGTTAACCTGTGACGCTGACATATGGGTCCCACAGGTCAGGTTTGACCTGGGGGCGCCCTGTTGACCTGCTGACGTCAAGGTGATGTCATGCTGACGCATTAAATGATTTTCTGGATTTAAAATAAATCAGAAAATTCCAGAAAATTGTTTAAACTTCAATAAATCATAGAAAATTAACCGTAAGTCCAAATTAAATAATTTATATATGAAAAATTATCAGAAAAATTCAAGGAATCCATCTGTACCATTTTCATGCATGTTAGAACAACTTATAGCTGCTGTTTAGCACAAATCAATTAAAGGGCATTTAAATAATCACATATGGAGTTTGAATTTGAATCTTGTATTCAAACCAACTTCATTTAATCTGGTTTTAGTTGCATTAGCCCAAAACACATTCATTTTGCCATGTCATGATCATGCATCATATTGTGCATTGCATTGATTGTGTTCCTTTCTATGCTGCCGGTTTTTGTTCCCTCTCGATAGACGTGATACCGATGATGTGATCGTTGACACTGATGAAGACTCAAGGTTATCTTCAGAAGTGCCAGGCAAGCAAAACCCCCTTGTTCATTCCGATACAATCCTACTCTCTCGCTCCTGCTCTCTTTTACTGCATTAGGACAACATCGATTCATCTGTTACTTGCTACGGTAGCTGAACCCCTTTATCCTTTGCATGACCTGTCATTGCCACAGTAAATAGATGAAACCCACTAGCATGAGTAGGAGTTGTTTGAGCCCTGTTGTGCCTACTCATTCATGCTTGTTTGTCATGCCTGCTATTGCTTAGAGTTGAGTCAGGTCTGATTCATCGGGGATGAGTCAGAGGCGTGTGAACATGTCCTACTGTGTGTGAGCTAAGTGTGTGAACACGATTTGGTAAAGGTAGCGGTGAGAGGCCATGTAGGAGTACATGGTGGGTTGTCTCATTGCAGCCGTCCTCAGGAACTGAGTTCTGTGTTTGTGATCCATGATTCAGCTACTACCACGCATTGGGCCCGAAACCAATGGACCCTCTCGGCTTCTTAATCACCCTTGTCCTCTGTCCAGGAGTTGCAAGTAGTTTCTGGTGTTTGTAGTATGCTGGAGGCCGTGGACAGCGCTGACCGTAGGGGTGGGCTGTGATGCGGTAGGCACGTGGCCGGGTAAACCGGGCGCCCGTTTGGTGTCACGGAACCCTGTACACATCGTTTGGGGCTGTGAGCGAAACTCCGGCCGGATCTCCTCATGGATGGAACCCGAATAGGCGATAAACCTGGACTAGAGACTTAGGTGATTAGGTAGGTCGTGGCCGACACCCACGTTGGGCTTCCGCTTGAAGGTTGCCGAGTACATGTCGTGTAAAGGGCGGTAAGTGGCGAGAGCGTGTGTGAAGAAGTACACCCCTGCAGGGTTAACATTATCTATTCGAATAGCCGGATTCCTCGGATATGGAAACTTGGACCCCTTGTACAGTTCATAGACAAGTGAAAGTGGATACTCTAAAATACGCAAGATAAGCGTGAGTGCTATGGATGGCGTTCTCGCAGGGAGACGGGAGCGGATCCATAGTGGTGTATTGATATGGTGAATATGTGGACTCGTGTGCGCCACCTCAAAAGAGTTGCTTGCAGTCGTAGTTAGGATAGCCACCGAGTCAAAGCTGGCTTGCTGCAGTCAAACCCTACCATCCCCTTTGTTGATAATGATGCATATGTAGATAGTTCTGATGTAAGTCTTGCTGGGTACATTTGTACTCACGTTTGCCTATTTTATGTTTTTGCAGAGAGACTTCAGTCTCACTAGTAGTTCCACGTGGACTTCGACGTTTAGCTTGATACCTCAGCTACGATCTTGTGCCCTCGGCAGGATCTGATAGATAGTCAGGCTTCTCAGCCTTTTTCATTTATAGATGTCTGTACTCAGACATGATAGCTTCCGCTTGTGCTTTGACTTGTATGCTCTGATTGTTGGGTCATGAGACCCATGTTTGTAATATCTCGCTCCTCGGAGCCTATTGATTAAAATACTTGAGTCGTAGAGTCATGTTGTGATGCCATGTTGTGTTTGCACATATCGAGCATATGGTGTGTATGTTATTGAAATGCTTGGTATGTGTGGGATCTGACCATCTAGTTGTTTATCTTTAGTAGCCTCTCTTACCGGGAAATGTCTCCTAGTGTTTCCAACGAGCCATGGTAGCTTGCTACTGCTCCGGAACACTTAGGCTGGCCGGCATGTGTCCTTCTTCGTTCCTGTGTCTGTCCCTTCGGGGAAATGTCACGCGATGAATACCGGAGTCCTGCTAGCCCGCTACAGCCCGGTTCACCGGAGTCCTGCTAGCCCAGTGCTACAGCCTGGATCCATTTGCTGATGACCGACACGTTCGATGCTGGGTCATGGATGCCTGTCCCTGTAAGTCTGTGCCACTTTGGGTTTACGACTAGCCATGTCAGCCCGGGCTCCTTATCATATGGATGCTAGCGACACTGTCATATACGTGTGCCAAAAGGCGCAAACGGTCCCGGGCTAAGGTAAGGCGACACCCGTGGGAATACCGTGCGTGAGGCCGCAAAGTGATATGAGGTGTTACATGCTAGATCGATGTGGCATTGAGTCGGGGTCCTGACAGCGTTGGTATCAGAGCTTGACTGCCTGTAGGATTACCAAGCCAAACTGGTCGAAGTTGAGTCTAGAAATTCTTTAGTTATATAAGGGAATTGATTGTGGGATGGAACGTAAGGCTCTTTTTACTCCTTATACCTCATGCCTTCTGATCTGAGTCATCATCTTCTCTTCTACGGGGATTAAGAACTAGGCTATCTCTTCTTTCTATCAGGATCACGTGTTACTAATCTGCAGACTTGTAGGATTGTTGGATTTAAGTCTCAGTTCAGTTCCTACTACTTCCGTATGTTAACTGTTGATCTCGGAACCTTGATATTGTGCTTCTGAGTGGTTATGCCACCATTTTTGTGATTGTCTCAAATCTTTTTGAGCAATTATAGCCGTTATGCTGTCCGAGTCATTCCAGGTTTCTAAATAGTCTGATGCAATTGCAAAATCCTTTCCCTCTGGTTTCGATGCTCCTTTATGCCAGCTCAATCACACTAATTGTTGAGTCGAGGTACTCTACTGCCTCGACCTTTATGTTGGAGTTATTACTATGACCCTAGGTGTCTTAGGGGATCATCTAGTAATTTAGCCATGATTTGTGTTCCCAGTGTGATGATTCTGGCCATCATTCTCGAGAGCATCCCGTGATGCTACTTAGTAGTAGGTATTCTATCCCTGGGTTTTGAACCCGAGATTCACTCTACCTACTTCCTGTTGATAGTAATTGCTAGTGCCTTTAGGATATTAGTAACCTTTGCGATAGTCCTTGAAGTCCGTGGTATCTTCTTCTTCCAAATACCATGAACTACTTATGGCAGAAGTTCCTCGTTGAACTGAAATATCACAACAGGATTATTCTTGATGAGTTCTCCGTTATATATTGTGACTCTGCCAGTTCTACCTTTCTGCATGGGTTATCCGGAAGAAACATGTTGAACTTGGTTCGACATAGTAATCTATGCATCCACAACTCAGAAAATCGCATGTTCCTTTGAGTTGCTCTCTTTAGTTGCATTCTGACCCTCGTCTATCAATTGATAGTCAAGAGTATGCGTGCGTTCGTTTATCGATGCCTATTACTCCTGTGGTCCGTCAAGCCATTCTATCGCAGAATGACTAGGAGAAACAAACTCCAGTACCTCTTCCATATCCAGGATTGGGTCAAAGAAGTTGTGCTCTGCAGATCAAATTGCTAATCCAGCTTTTGTTCTGCTCTACCTTGGAGTATTACATATTTTATATCGAGATTGTTATAGGAATTGCACACCATCCTATGAACTCTTGGTACAGTGATACTTCTTGCCATCACTGTTCATTCCTCGGTTCCTGTGTTATTGTAACCGGAATGCCGATAAGTGGATCGTGGCGTGTGAAATCAATACTGCTAGCAACTTTGTTGCTTGGTAGTTAAATGGACGATAACCTCATTCTCAGCGTATTGATTATTGAATCGTCACCCTAAGACTGATCGTGCTATCTAGTCCTTATTTCGGTGCACCCTTCGATTGATGAGTTAGGATCTTGTCAAGTCCTCACTCATTTGATCATATCGTCTTGCCCTCAAAAGCAAGATTGTTCTCGAGCTTAGTAACATACCGGTGGTTCGTGACTTTCCAAATATCTTCTTGGAGGTGTTACCGGGTTGTCACCTGACCGCTATGTTGAGTTCGTGATCAAGTTGGTTTCTTGTGAACCACCTTCTCTCCAAGAATCGGTGTTAGATATCCCTGAGCTAGTTGGTTAAGCTAGACAATAACTTGGAGGGTTGGAAGATAAAAGCTTGCCTGACTTAGTTCGTTCCAAAGGGATATTCTTGTGTAGTGTGTATTGAAGAAAGATGATATCTTCATCGATTGGTCCCTGTGATCAGTTGCTGGACCTATTGTCTTATCAATCCTTTGATTTGAGTGTGGGCTATCGTCAAATCAAGTCAGAACCAACGATGTTCGTAATGTTGTCTTACTCGTGGTTGATCCCTCGAGCATACACCATTATATCTTTTGGGGCTGACCAATGCTATCACCGTGTTCACACGATGGTGGAAGTCCAGTGATATGGAAATTCTGATGAGTTGTTGTTGAGCCCATTGACAACATTCTTATCTCCTCCATGATGTTGTTGAACATTAAGTTAGTGTTGGAAACTTTTGAAAGCATTTACTTCATGCCCCGTTCATGAAGTATATGTTTGGATAAAAGAAGTGACTTCCTTTGATTCACGTGCATTTGATGTAAGTTGCCGACGTGAATTCGAGAAAGCATGTTTTTGCCTCCTTTGGAATCATCCCAAATCAGTCATGCACACGTGCGAAGTATTCTGTGGTCTGGAGATTTGCAACCTCCATGCTATATGTATATCCTAGCACACCAAGCCACTGATTGAGTTGTTCAAAGATAAAGGAGTCTGTCCAAGGTGAACTGTTTGGATTTCCACGCGTGGAGACTTCGATGTCCTTAATGATGGTTCCCAACCAGAACTCGGTAGTGTTTTATTGTAAGACTACCATGTGGGCATGCTTGTCTGGGACAACGTGTTCACATGTTTGTAGCAGAACCAGCTCATGTTTTGGAGCTTGCTATCGTAGTTCATCTCCCGAGAATCCCGCAACGTCATCTCGTCGATTTGTGTTGCAAACTTTCATTTTTCTTCCTAAGACTCGATGAGCCTGGAATATCCTAACACCAACCAGAGCTGAATCTCAGGCAGATATGATGGTTGGAACATTTCCCTAAGAACTATAATATTGGTCTCTCGATAACCGGTAAGGTGGATGTCGTGGCCAACACACCCATCCGGTAGACCTATTATTATAGTATCTTGTTTGAGGAAGTTGGCCACCCCCCCCCTAGGGATTTCGTAGGATTTACTCCCTAGTTGTCCCTATGGATTTCTGAGATCCCGAAGTCCGACCTTTTACTTGATGTTCTAGATATCAAACCATATCTATGAATGGGTTACACTAGCACATCAAGGAGAACATTAGAAGCGGAGTGCTAAATGTCTCTCGGTCGATCATCCAGATTTTATTTCCTTGGCCCCGCCAAGGGTGAAATCTAAGAAGGTGTTATCTTCCTTTGCATCTGCATCCTCCATCACCATTCATCATGGTAGTAAGTTGTGTTATCGGACCCTTGACACGGATGTTGGTAAAACCTTGATGATTATGGAATTGCTCAAGTTCTTGAGAGCACGCACAAGCGTTAGGTGTTATCGCCAGCACTAACCGGGATTGCTCCTAGTCCCTTCGGTTATGCTATAACCACTCCAACAGTGAATTCACTCTTTATTGTTGGGTTCTTCCCCAGTTACCAGAATCATTCCCAGCATTTGCATTTTGTTCCCAGCTTGCACCGCCAATATGCCATTCTACCATGGGTCTCTTCCACCTCCGGTGATAAGCAAATTCGTCCATTACGTTGACTTCAACAAGGTAATCCACATCATCCAAGTCCGAGTATGCCATTCTACAGACCCCCTCCAAACGATCGTTGTGAATTGCCTTATGCTGGCATGAAGAGTTTCAATGATCTCTGAATCAAAAGTAATTCTTTTTGCCACTTAAGGTAATACTCTACGATCACCTTCCTCCAGGATGTTTCGTCGTGGTATCATGGCAACTCAACTCTTCGCTACGTTGGCAATCGTTTACCACCTTCTTAAGCGTGGAATCGTTGTCTACCTAGTGAACCTTCGTCATCTGTTCCACTCCATTTCTTCAAATCTGTGCTTCGTCTCCCAGCTCAAGAGATGTTGCTATGTCTCATTTCGTGAGTTGTTCGATCTTCGAGAAGATCGACCCTTCTAGAGTCTCTTTCCCTCCAGGTCATGTTGGCAGGATTTCTCAGAGCAAGACGACAAGACAAAGATGGTGATCGAATCAACGTTTCTATGAAGTGCAACCTGGATCGTGAAGATTATACTAGTTGCGTTTACATTTTCACCTTACCCTACGCTTGAATCTCGAGACGAGATTCTTGTTTAGTGGGGGTGAGTTGTCACATCCCTAGCTCTAGGTTAGCTTCATGTGTGCATCATGTCTATATTTTTGAAACTTGAATTGAGGAATATTGGAAGCCTCAAAACCCTAAATAAAAGAGGGGCAAAAACCCTAGAAATCTCATTCATTGCTCCAAAGTGCTCCTCTTAAATGTTTGATAATTTTTGGTAAGGATTCTGGTCCCAACCAAAATATTGAACATTTTTAAGGGATTATTTTTGGGACTTTGGATTTAAATCATTAGCTATTTGAATTTGAATTATATTCATATAAATAGAATATAATTTCAAATACCCCCTGAAATATTTTTATAAGCTTTTGGAAAAGTCCATCTAGCAATATAAAATATTCAGAGGAGCTTGGCATTGTTTGAATTATTATTTTAATTCAAAACAGTGGCAAAATAGTTTAAACAAAAACAAAACAGAGAAAAAAAATAAAAGAGCAGAAGCCTACCTACTCACCTGCAGCCCATCTGGCGCCCCACCTGGCCCAGCAATGCGGCTGAGGCCCAGCCCAACTCCCCACCGTCTTCAACCTCTGCCAGTAGGCAGAGGCGTGTCGACGCGCCCGCGCCCGAGCGCCACCTCCTGCTTCCACCTCCTGCTGCCCCCCCTCATCGCCCTGGACTTCCTCCGCGACGCCACGCGACCCCGATGCTCTCTCACTCTCTGATTCTCTCTCCCCCCCCCTCGCTCCTCTGCTCTCTCTCTCTCTCACGGCCGCCCAAATCAGCCGGTGCCCGCCGCTGCAAGGCACCGCGCCCACCGCCGTCCCCTTGCCCCGTGGCTGTGACCCCTAGCTCCGCCTCGATGTCGTGAAGCTCCAAGCCGAAGAACACGCCTGCGGATGCCCAGCAGCGCCGTCGCCGACGCCATCTTCGTTCCCTGCACCGACGGCCGCCGTCGACCGATTCGTCGTCACCAGGCCGTCCCCGAGGCCGCCGAGATCACCTACGACCCCGCCGTGAGCTCCTGATCATCCTCCCCCTCTCCGTTTTCTCTCTAGCATGCCGTAGCCGCCGCGCCTCTCTTCCCCGACAGCACGCCGCCGCACGAGCTCATCGTCGACGAGGCTCCGGTGGCCATTTGGTCCCGTGCGTGCCTCCGTTGGGTTCGTGGGCTCTCGTAGAACGCGTAGGTGCTAACCGTGGACCCTCCCGTGCACGGTGTCGTCGTTTCCATCGACGCCCGAACTCCGGCCGCCGCCAAACACGTCGCCGGCGCCTTTTCTGGCGACCCCGAACCCAACTACCTGCACAACCCGCCGCGAGCCACTCCCAGCTATCCATAGCGCCCAACGGCGCCCCGAACGGTGCCCTGTACGTGAAACCCGCACCTGCACCACCGCGTTTAGCCTCGCCGGCGGCTAAACGCCGGCGAGTTGACCCCGCCGACCAGGGGGTTTGAACCTTTGACCCCCCCCCTGGGTCAATGACAGGTGGGGCCAGCCCCCCCTGCTAATTAGTTAGTTATTTTATTTTAACCACCCCCTCTGCTGACACTGACAGGTGGGCCCCCGCCATCAGGTGATTAGCTTAAGCTAATCACCACCTAATCTAACCCCAGAGCCACTGACATGTGGGCCCTAGTGCCCTAATCCTTAATTAAACTAAAATAAACCCCCCTGTTAACCTGTGACGCTGACATATGGGTCCCACAGGTCAGGTTTGACCTGGGGGCACCCTGTTGACCTGCTGACGTCAAGGTGATGTCATGCTGACGCATTAAATGATTTTCTGGATTTAAAATAAATCAGAAAATTCCAGAAAATTGTTTAAACTTCAATAAATCATAGAAAATTAACCGTAAGTCCAAATTAAATAAATTATATATGAAAAATTATCAGAAAAATTCAAGGAATCCATCTGTACCATTTTCATGCATGTTAGAACAACTTATAGCTGCTGTTTAGCACAAATCAATTAAAGGGCATTTAAATAATCACATATGGAGTTTGAATTTGAATCTTGTATTCAAACCAACTTCATTTAATCTGGTTTTAGTTGCATTAGCCCAAAACACATTCATTTTGCCATGTCATGATCATGCATCATATTGTGCATTGCATTGATTGTGTTCCTTTCTATGCTGCCGGTTTTTGTTCCCTCTCGATAGACGTGATACCGATGATGTGATCGTTGACACTGATGAAGACTCAAGGTTATCTTCAGAAGTGCCAGGCAAGCAAAACCCCCTTGTTCATTCCGATACAATCCTACTCTCTCGCTCCTGCTCTCTTTTACTGCATTAGGACAACATCGATTCATCTGTTACTTGCTGCGGTAGCTGAACCCCTTTATCCTTTGCATGACCTGTCATTGCCACAGTAAATAGATGAAACCCACTAGCATGAGTAGGAGTTGTTTGAGCCCTGTTGTGCCTACTCATTCATGTTTGTTTGTCATGCCTGCTACTGCTTAGAGTTGAGTCAGGTCTGATTCATCGGGGATGAATCAGAGGCGTGTGAACATGTCCTACTGTGTGTGAGCTAAGTGTGTGAACACGATTTGGTAAAGGTAGCGGTGAGAGGCCATGTAGGAGTACATGGTGGGTTGTCTCATTGCAGCCGTCCTCAGGAACTGAGTTCTGTGTTTGTGATCCATGATTCAGCTACTACCACGCATTGGGCCCGAAACCAATGGACCCTCTCGGCTTCTTAATCACCCTTGTCCTCTGTCCAGGAGTTGCAAGTAGTTTCTGGTGTTTGTAGTATGCTGGAGGCCGTGGACAGCGCTGACCGTAGGGGTGGGCTGTGATGCGGTAGGCACGTGGCCGGGTAAACCGGGCGCCCGTTTGGTGTCACGGAACCCTGTACACATCGTTTGGGGCTGTGAGCGAAACTCCGGCCGGATCTCCTCATGGATGGAACCCGAATAGGCGATAAACCTGGACTAGAGACTTAGGTGATTAGGTAGGTCGTGGCCGACACCCACGTTGGGCTTCCGCTTGAAGGTTGCCGAGTACATGTCGTGTAAACGGCGGTAAGTGGTGAGAGCGTGTGTGAAGAAGTACACCCCTGCAGGGTTAACCTAATCTATTCGAATAGCCGTGTCCACGGAAAAGAACCTCTGGGTTGCTTATATCAGTTCATAGACAAGTGAAAGTGGATACTCTAAAATACGCAAGATAAGCGTGAGTGCTATGGATGGCGTTCTCGTAGGGAGACGGGAGCGATTCCATAGTGGTGTATTGATATGGTGAATATGTGGACTCGTGTGCGCCACCTCAAAAGAGTTACATTGCAGTCGTAGTTTAGGATAGCCACCGAGTCAAAGCTGGCTTGCTGCAGTCAAACCCCACCATCCCCTTTGTTGATAATGATGCATATGTAGATAGTTCTGATGTAAGTCTTGCTGGGTACATTTGTACTCACGTTTGCCTATTTTATGTTTTTGCAGAGAGACTTCAGTCTCACTAGTAGTTCCACGTGGACTTCGACGTTTAGCTTGATACCTCAGCTACGATCTTGTGCCCTCGGCAGGATCTGATAGATAGTCAGGCTTCTCAGCCTTTTTCATTTATAGATGTCTGTACTCAGACATGATAGCTTCCGCTTGTGCTTTGACTTGTATGCTCTGATTGTTGGGTCATGAGACCCATGTTTGTAATATCTCGCTCCTCGGAGCCTATTGAATAAAATACTTGAGTCGTAGAGTCATGTTGTGATGCCATGTTGTATTGCACATATCGAGCATATTGTGTGTATGTTATTGAAATGCTTGGTATGTGTGGGATCTGACCATCTAGTTGTTTATCTTTAGTAGCCTCTCTTACCGGGAAATGTCTCCTAGTGTTTCCACTGAGCCATGGTAGCTTGCTACTGCTCCGGAACACTTAGGCTGGCCGGCATGTGTCCTTCTTCGTTCCTGTGTCTGTCCCTTCGGGGAAATGTCACGCGATGAATACCGGAGTCCTGTTAGCCCGCTACAGCCCGGTTCACCGGAGTCCTGCTAGCCCAGTGCTACAGCCTGGATTCACTCGCTGATGACCGACACGTTCGATGCTGGGTCATGGATGCCTGTCCCTGTAAGTTTGTGCCACTTTGGGTTTACGATTAGCCATGTCAGCCCGGGCTCCTTATCATATGGATGCTAGCGACACTGTCATATACGTGTGCCAAAAGGCGCAAACGGTCCCGGGCAAAGGTAAGGCGACACCCGTGGGAATACCGTGCGTGAGGCCGCAAAGTGATATGAGGTGTTACATGCTAGATCGATGTGGCATTGAGTCGGGGTCCTGACACCCGGCATGTCCTTGAGGGTACATGCGAAGATATTCCGATTCTCACGGAGGAAGTCGACGAGCTCGTCTTCCTATTTGCTGTCGAGGCGGGCGCCTACGACAACGTACTTGCTGCAGCTAGGGTCTTCCGGGTTGAGCTTCACTTTCTTGTTCTCCTTGGAAGGCTTGAAGGCGGCCTCGTCTGCCGGGTCCGGGGTCAGGATCGAGGCAGCAGAGGCCTCGCCTGCCACGGCGATGATCCGGTCGAGCCGGCGCCGCTCCTTGGCAATGACCAGCGACTCGGCGAACTTGGCACCGTCTCGGGCGCACTCCAGGGACTTGCGGTAATCGCCGGTGATGGTGATGAGGCCCTTGGGACCCGACATCTTCATCTTCAGATACACGTAGTGCGGAACCGCCATGAACTTGGCGAGCGTGGGCTGGCCCGACAACGCGTGATACGCGCTGGACAGGTCCACCACCTGGAACTAGATTGGTTCGCGTCGGAAGTGGCTGTTGTCACCGAATAGAACATCGAGCCGGACTCGGCCAATGGGAGAGCAGGAGAGGCCGGGAATGATGCTATGGAAGATCGTCCGGGTCGGCTCCAGGTCCTCGGCCTTAAGGCCGAGCTTGGTCATCGTGTGATGGTAGAGGATGTTGATGTTGGTGCCGCCGTCGATGAGGACTCGGGAGAACTTGCATGTGTGCCACGTGAAAATGGTGGGGTTGAGGATGAGGGCGTAACCACCCGGACTCGGCATGACCGCCGGGTGATCCTCCCGGGTGTAGGTGATAGGGTGATCTGACCAATGCATGAACTCCGTCTTGGCCGGGACGACGGTGGTCACCTCCTGCTGAAGGAGGCGATCGCTGCGCTTGTCATTGCCGAGGCTGGTGAAGACGACGTAGGCCGCGTTCTGGTCCGGGTAGGCGTTGTCGCGCATCGCGTCACCAGCTAGAGGCGGCAGTGGAGATGTAGGCGGCTGTCCCGCGCCTGGAGCCGGAGCCGGAGGAGGCGGGACATCGCCCCTCATGATGCGCTTGGTGATGGCGCACTGCCGAAGCGTGTGCATGGAGGGTCTTGCGACGCTGTGGTGCTTGCAGGGGGCGTCGAGCATCTCTTCGAAACTCATGGCGGGTTGCCATGCCGTCTTGCTGGTCTGCCGGCGCTTCGCCGCCGGGTCCACCACGGGCTCGGTGGCCGCGACGAGCCAGTTGTCGTGGCGCTGCGCCGACTGGTCGGCCTTGCGCTTGTTGTTCTGGTGATGCTGCTGCCGGCTGCTTTCACCGGCCGGCTTCGGAGGGGGAACCAGCTTCTCCTTGCCGGCTTCGTCCAGCGCCACCTAGATCTTCATGGCGGAGTCGGCATTGGCGTATTTGTCCGCCATCACCATGAGCACGGCCATGGTGGCTGACTCGGAGCATAAGAGCTTGTGCTTGAGGAGAGTGCCGTCTTGGCACTCGCTGACGAAGTACTGGATCGCCTGGACTTCATGGACGCCCTCGCAGCTATTCCGAAGCTCAGTCCAGCGTGCGAGGTACTCGTGACCGGTCTCCGTAGGCCCTTGCACGCACATGGCGAGCTGGCTAGGGCGGCCGGGTCGCTTGCAGGTCCCCGTGAAGTTGTGGACGAAGCCTTCCTCGAAATCGACCCATCTGTTGATGCTGCCCGTTGGCAGGCTCTTCAACCACGTGTGGGCTGACCCTTGGAGCATGATAGGTGCGTAGCGCACGGCGAGATGATGATTGGCACCGGTGATGTCAATGGCCGTGGAGTAGTCGGTGAGCCAATCTTCTGGCTTCACTGTCCCGTTGTACTTGGGGGTGTCGCGGGGGAGCATGAACCCTTTGGGGAAGGGCTCCTCCCGGATGCGTGGGCCAAAGCACGCCGGCCCGATAGCGCTGCTCTCCTCCACCCCTAGGGAGCGAGCAAGCTGTTCGAGGCGGCGGCGAGCGGCATCGTCGTCGATGGCACGCGGGCCGAGTCAACTTGTGGCCAGGCCACGGGGGGCCGGGTTGGTTGGAGCCGGACGCCGGCCATGCTGGCCGGGTCCGCACTGGATCTCTAGGACGGGCTCGTCGCCCGATCGGTCGGCGGCTGTGGCGGCCGGATCGCGCCGAGTCTGGGCTCGGCCGGAGTGCGCCGCGCCGGGTGACGAGGAAGCTGTGTGTAGAAGTTCGCCGGGTCCGCCAAGGCGGGCGGAGCCAGCTCTCGCCGGCTTGGCGAGCTGCTTGAGGCGGTCCTGCTGGTCGTTAGCGGCATTGAGGAGTTCGTGTATCCGCCCGATGCGCTCCTTCAGCTCCTCACCCGTGAGCTGGTCTAGGCCGAGCGCGGCTGCCTGGGTAGCGCGCATGTTCTTCGCTGGGGTCTAGTAAACGGTCGGGACGGCACCGAGGGCCCGGCGAATTGCTCCTCCCCGGGCATGCACATTGGCGACCCAGCTTGGCTCGGCCGCGGCGGGCGTGAATCCGTAGGCGGCGTCGCGCTCTAGCTGAGCGGCATCTGCTGGCGCCTTTCCTCGAGCTGGGTTCGGGCCTCAACGACGTTGGTGGCATCGACATCGAAGCTGATGGGGATGCGTAGCTCTGCATCGCTGCACGCAATGGATCGGACGTCTCAATCCGTTCCGCTGCGGCCCTGGCTCCAGTGGCCTTCCTCGTCTTGCTCGACGAGGAGGAGGCGCTATCGCCGGTGACGAAGACCTCCACATCGATGTCCATTGCCCCTGCGAAAACGCCGCTGCCGAGGGAGAGGGGGGTGTCGGAGTAGCTGAGCACCTCGCTGGGGTACTCGTCGACCGCGAACGCATCGGAGAAGGAGGCGGCGAGCGTGCCGACGACGTCGTCCGCAAGCGCGACGGACTCGTCGGAGTAGGAGAAGGGCCCTGCCTGAAGCATGCTCCCGGCTAGCTCCTCGAGCTGCCCCACAGTGGGCGCCAACTATCATGGTGGGCGCACATCAGATGCCAAGGGATGGCTAAAGAGAGGAGGAGGCTCGAGGGCGCTGGTGGGCTCCAGAGGCAAGGTTAGCATGAGCGGGCGTGGGACGCCGGACATACCTAGGTTCGGGGCTCTTCGGAGAGATAACACCCCTAGTCCTGCTGAGTGTAGTTGGATATTCGATAGTACAATGTGCTCCTGGAGCTGTATGGAGAGGAAGGATGCCAGCCAAGGCTCGGGCTGCTCCTTCTCTCTTGTGTGGCTGCTCTGGTAGCTAGTCCTATGCTTACTTGCCTTTCTCTTGTTACCCTTACGTCCTTCTATGATCACGAGCTCCTGGGGGTTTTATAGACCAACCCCCCAGGGGTACAATGGTAATGTTATAAGTCGGTGGGTCCGGATTGTCGGTGTCCGGGTGCCCGGGCTGGGTCCCGCTAAGGGCTTGTGGTTCGCCAGATTCCCCTAGGTGTGGGCCCCGCGTGCCTAGGGGGACTGTGCGTCTTCTTGTCAATCGTCAGGGCGGGGCTGAGTCAAGTCGTGTACAGTGGCTCTCCGTCAGGTTGCCGCTTGCTGTCGCCAGCGGCGAGGGCAAGGGCACTGTAGCCACGCCGGCCCTGGTCAGCGAGTAGGTGAGGGGCACTATTGGCACGCACCGGCTGACCAGAGGCATGGGTGGTGTACTGTTGCCTCGGTCATCGGTGACTGAAGACTCGTCCTATCGTACGACCTGGATGGGATGGGAGCTGACCCACTGCCGGATTGGGGAGCATGCCGCGGGTGGAGCTGGCTTGTTGAGGAAACTTTGGTGGTGCCGGGTTCGGCTGTCTTGCACTAGTTGTTGAGGCCGAGTCGACGCGTCTCTACCGGGTCGGAGAGCTTGGCCGGGTTGCGGGGCTTGGCCGGGTCAAGCGACCCTGCCAAGCGCGTGCCGGTTTGAGGGGCGATGCCACCCCCGTTGTTTTTGAAGAGGATTTGGGTTCCGTTGCCTGCCCGGGGTTCATCCCCCCGACAAGCACCATCTCCTCTCAAAACCCTAGTTCATCTCTTGTATCCAATCTTGTATCAAAATCACAAATTGGTACATGTGGGTTGCTAGTAGTGTTGATTACTCCTTGTAGTTGATGCTAATTGGTTTACTTGGCGGAAGATCATATGTTTAGATCCTTAATGCATATTAATACACCTATGATTATGAGCATGAATATGCTTTGCGAGTAGTTAGTTTTGTTCCTGAGGACATGGGTGAAGTCTTGCTATTAGTTGTCATGTGAATTTGGTATTCGTTCGATATTTTGATGAGATGTATGTTGTCTCTCCTCTAGTGGTGTTATGTGAACATCGACTACATGACACTACACCATTATTTGGGCCTAGAGAAAGGCATTGGGAAGTAATAAGTAGATGATGGGTTGCTAGAGTGACAGAGACTTAAACCCTAGTTTATGCGTTGCTTCGTAAGGGGCTGATTTGGATCCATATGTCTAATACTGTTGTTAGGCTACCTTAATACTTCTTTTGTAGTTGTGGATGCTTGCAATAGGGGTTAATCATAAGTGAGATGCTTGTCCAACTAAGGGCAGTACCCAAGCACCGGTCCACCCACATATCAAATTATCAAAGTACCAAACGCGAATCATATGAGCGTGATGAAAACTAGCTTGATGATAATTCCCATGTGTCCTCGGGAGCTCTTTTCTCAATATAAGAAATTGTTCAGACTTGTCCTTTTCTACAAAAAGGATTGGGCCACCTTGCTACACTTTATTTACTTTCACTGCTTGTTACCCGTTACAATTTATCTTATCACAAAACTATCTGTTACCTACAATTTCAGTGCTTGCAGAGAAAACCTTACTGAAAACTGCTTATCATTTCCTTCTGCTCCTAGTTGAGTTCGACACTCTTACTTATCGAAAGAAATACGATAGATCACCTATACTTGTGGGTCATCAAGACTCTTTTCTAGCGCCGTTGCCGGGGAGTGAAGCGCCTTTGGTGAGTGGAACTTGGTAAGGAGACATTTATATAATGTGCTGAAATTTTCCGTCACTTGTTACTATGGAAACTAATCCTTTGAGGGGCTTGTTTGGGGCATCTTCACCCCAACCAGTAGAGCAAAGAGTTGCTCCTCAACCTACTGAACCTACTGAATATATTTACTTTGAGATTCCTTCGGGTATGATAGAGAAACTGCTAGCTAATCCCTTTGCAGGAGATGGAACATTGCATCCCGATTTACACCTTATCTTTGTGGATTATTTAAGCTTGCAGGTATTCCCGATGATGTTGTCAAAAGGAAGGTCTTCCCTTTATCTTTGAAGGGATATGCATTGACATGGTATAGGCTATGTGATGACACGGGATCTTGGAATTATAAACGATTGAAGTTGGAATTTCACCAGAAGTTCTATCCTATGCACCTTGTTCATCGTGATCGTAATTACATATATAATTTCTGGCCTCACGAAGGAGAAAGCATCGCTCAAGCTTGTGGGAGGCTTAAGTCAATGTTATATTCATGCCCCAATCATGAGCTCTCAAGCGAAATGATTATTCAAAACTTTTATGCTCGGCTTTCTCTCATTGATCGTACCATGCTTGATACTTCATGTGCTGGTTCTTATATGCTGAAGACTACTGAATTCAAGTGGGATTTATTGGAAAGAATTAAACACAACTCTGAAGATTGGGGTTTCGAAGATAGTAAGGAGTCAGGTATAACACCTAAGTTTGATTGTGTTAAATCTTTTATGGATACTGATGCTTTTCGTGGATTTAGCACTATGTATGGAGTTGACTCTGAGATAGTAGCTGCTTTTTGTGAATCTTTGCTACTCATGTTGATCTCCCTAAGGAGAAGTGGTTTAAATATAATCCTCACATTGAAGTAAAAGTAGTTGCACCTATTACATTTGAAGAAAAGACTATCACTTATAATGATCCTAATGTTTGTGGGGACCCCGGCTCATAAGTCGTGATCACCGAATGCACATGTACAGTGATCCCAGAGATCAATGCTCACTGGACACACAGAAGCTGAATAACAAGAGGCTTACATCCATACATACCGTATTACACAAGTAGGACCATTATGGTCAAGTCTTGAGTCTAACATTGCAGCGGAAATCTTCGTCGATAACTTGGACCCATGCCATCTGCCTTAACCCTACAGGCATTCTGACTGGGAAGCCTCCTAGCTCGCATGTTCGTCACCAAGGTACTCTTCATTATATCCAGTTCTTTCATGTCTGGGAAATAAAATAACCAGTGGCAAGCCAATGAGTACTTTGAATGTACTCGCAAGCAACCCATGTTTTGGTTCAAGGTACAACAATGCATGATATAGGTAAATTTTTGCAGAAAGCTAGTTTTGAGTGCAATGACATGCTCAACAACTTGTAAGACATGCATCAAGAGAATTCAAGTAACCATGAGGACAGGTTACAGATATCAACATAAATAGAGCGGGCACCAACCCAACTCAATCATGTCAAGTCCTTTGACTTGACCCAAGTAGTTATCCAAACACACACACTGGTTTGTAAACTCTGGACATAGTTTAAGCAGCACCGCCCAACCGTCCTTGACCGTGGACACGACTATTCGAATAGTTTTACACTCTGCAGATGTTGCACACTGTACCCACAAGATCCGGGGAACTTCCGTGTCATCCATGACCCGCGATACCTCAAGTACCCGGGGTAAGCACCCGATCACTACCTTTCCCTAGACGACACTAACATGGAGTCCACTCGATTGGTAGTAACCCCCGTGCCCAACATTATCACATAACATTTTCGTGGAGCCACGCTCCATAATCGTCTCACATCACAAGCACGGGGTACAAACGGTGTGTCCGGTGCCCCATAAAAATGTTCTTGGCCGCCCTACCTGGCATGAACCCGTCCCGAGAGAGCGCACCAACAACTCTCCCGTCACTAGTAATGCGGGCTCCAAGCTAGTATCGGTCTAGGTAATCAATAATGCCCTTTCCCATATAAGGGTAGAGTGGTTGCGCATGTAAGGTTGGGACAGTCATCAAATCTTAAATCCAATCCGTTTTCGAAAACAACACACACACTTGCCTCGGTACACCACTTCGTCATCAAGTGGTTACCCATCTCATCATCTCCCTCGGGCATAAGTGGCACCCGACGGAGTTTTCGAAAAGTCTTTTGAAAATGCCTTGCCTCCTTCACCATGCATAAACCCATCCCTTTTTGCGTAGCACTACTTTAGCATCCTATCTACTCCCACCGTCATAACCCTCATAAGAAGGTAGGGTCATGCACAATGCAAGTATCAACGAGGAAGTACGGTGGCAAACCATCAAAGTGGATACCACCTCATTATGATTCCGTTGCAACAACAATATGGTGCTATATGACATGCATAAAAAGGGTTTCATAGACATGGTCAAAGGGCTGCTTGCCTAGTTCCTCAGAGTCTTCAAGTCTTCTGGTCCTTCTCCAAGTACTCCGTCTACTTCGTCAACTAACGTCGGAAACAATCATAATAAGCAACACAACAAGGCAAAAATAAAAGTGCTCTAAAAATGTGAGTTGGAATTTTCTAGGATACCTCTGGTCATATGAGGAATGACCAAAGTGGTTTCATTGGAATTTGATCAATGGACATCTCTGAACATTTCGATATGATGGAATCAATGGGTTTATGGATTTGCAAGAAGTGTACAGAAGAATTATTTTTTAAAATGAGAAAAGGCACCCATTTAACAAAGAATGATTCTTGAGGCACCTAGGAGTTGGTTTCACTAGATTTGGAGTTCAAATGAATATTCTATGGATTTGCAAAGTTGTCAAACATGAAGAAATGGCTCATTATTTTGTGGGGTACAGAAAGTATTAAGAAAAATGTTCATAAACTAAGTTATGAACTTAGAAGCATCTAGGAATTTGAATCATGGCATTTGGATCAAGTTTGAGCTCTCTCTGATTTTCTAAAGTTCATCACAAAAATAGGAAAAATAGGATTTGATAAATATTTGTGAAGAAAAGGTCTCTGGAATGTGCATGTTGCACCACCAGGTAGATCATGATTTATAGAGTCACTAGAAATTTGAATCATCAAATTTGGAGTCCATTTGAATTTTTTACGGATTTTTGAAGTTGACTGGAAAAAGAATAAGGAAAAGGCTATACCACTTATTCTGCGCGCTGGGCGAGGGATAGCTGACGGGCCGGCCCAGTGGCTCAGCTGTGCGCGGGAAGGGCCATGTCGAAGGCGTACACGGGGAAAATACGCCTTCCCCGAGCGAAGGCGTTCGCTGGCAGAGCCCGTGTCCACTTAACTCATGGGCCCGCCCCACTGTGCCGCTGACGCGTGGGGCCCACATGTCGGGTTCGTCCCCCACCTCCCGCTCGAACAGATGCGAGGCAGGGGAGGCAGGGCCGAATGCTTGTGGGCGTGGGCTCCGGTAGCACAGGTCACCTCCGGCGATGCCCGGCACACCGGCGGCTTCAGGAGAGCGTGACGCACCCGCCAAGGCGCGCCACGATGGCTAGAGCGGTCGGATGTGGCCGATGCATCACCCATGGCGGATGGAGGCGGCGGCAAGATTGGGGCATGGCGCTGCAGCCGCGGAGAGGAAGAAATGGAGCGGGGGGATATGAATGATGGCGGAGGCGATGTTATGAGACGACGACGTGGAGAGGAGGGGCTCGGGTTGGCACGAATTTAAGCGAAGTCCGGCGGCTCGGCCGTGGGGAGCGACGGAGGAATCAGAAAGAGGGTTGGATGGGTCAAGGGGCTTCTAGGAGGAAGAGGGGGCGAAGAGGATCCAGATGGGGGCCTGGGGCGGCTTTATATGGAGAAGGCCTCGGCTCACCGTGGGCTCATGCACCGGCGAGCTCGTGCTCATTACTACGGGCCTCGGAATGGTGATGCGCCGTGTCTAAGGCGTTCGTGGGGGTGGACTACGCCCAGGGGGAGAAGAGAGGGAGCGGGGAACGCGGCAAAGCGGGTCCCCGCCGTGGCCAGCGACTGACGCGCTTGGGTGGCGTTCTGTCCGCAAGCGAGGAGAGCCGAAGAGGGAGAGAGAGGAGGGGGACGACAGCGTGCCGTGTACTGGACGTTGAGGCGACCTCGGGGGACACGAGGGGGAGGCCCTAGGTGGTCCGGTGGCTCGGGCAGAGAGCGGCTACAGTGCTAGGGCGCACTGTAGCGCGCTCCAGAGCGCGTCTTTGGCCGGCATGGCCATTGTTTTGGCAAAGTGGGCGCGGCCACTAATGTCTGGTAGTGCTAGGGGGTAGTAAAGAAGTGTGGAGAGGCATTGGATGCCCTGGAGAGCCAGTAGGAGAGGAGAGAGGTTGAGGGAGAGAGGGAAATGGGCTGTCCAGAGAGAGAAAGTGGGGTGTTTACCCCTCCAATAATTGAGCTATGGATTTTCCATTGCTACTGGAGGTGCAAGGGGACTAGGAAGGGCTGTGGTAGAAAGTTGAGGCCATGGAGAAGAGTGGAAGTGGTCAAAACAGGGGTTTTAGTAAAATGGCAGAAGATGTTTGATGGTAGTTTGGGCAAGCAAATGGATTCCAAATGATATGAAGATTAACAGGATCAAGTGTCATATAGAAATGGGGTTGATCACCAAGTTGGAGCTCATTTGGAGGAAGTTTACAATGCAACTTTGGTAAACCCTAGAAACTAGCAGAAATGGCTTTACCAAGATTTAGTCATGCAAAACAATTCTCCTTGATGCACCACTTGGTGTAGTGTCATCATTTGAGGTTCTTAACATGCCCACAAAAGTTGAGATCAAAAGGAGAAAGTTGTGAATGTAGAGTTGTTCAAATTTGGTTCTGGACAGAAAGGGTTTTGGGGCACTTTGATCAAGTTAACTTGTTCTCCAACTTGTGCCATTTGGACTAGATGAATTATTAGACCATTTGAGAATGTTCACATGGTTTGAGAACATTTGGACATGTTTGGCAATGTAAAGTTGCTCAAACTTCAAAATGGACAGAAATGGTTTTGAGGGGATTTCATGGAGTTATACTATTCTCCATGACATGATACTTGTCAAGATCATCAAACATGTCATATGTGACATGCTAGAATTTTCTTGGAATTTTTGGAGAATATTTCCTTTGTAAATATTTCAAAAGCTTGAAATATCCAGAAAGGGTTTTGAGGGATTTGACCAATATTTTGAACATGACCATGTGTTGAAACTCTTATATATGGACAATATATGTCCACTAAGTTTCTCTAGGTTTTTTTCCAAATATTTTTGAAATAATAAAATAATTTTTCCCTATTAAAGACCATTTCTGGCCTTAAGAAAAAGCTTTTAAAATAAAATAGGAAAATAACTTTTAAAATTATATTTTTGTGGTTTCTGGGTATCCTATATCTAATAGGAGTCAAATATATTTTTGGAAAGATTTTTCATACCCCAAATCAAGTACTTGCAGTGCAAACCTCAATTCGGGGGTTTTTTGGAAAACTAATTTTTGAAAATACTATTTGGCCAAATTATTTTTGTAAGAATTTATTTTTATGTCCTATACACATGGCATGAGCATTGGTTCAAGAGTTTGGAGCAAGGAGATGATGTATAGGAGTTGGAGGATTTATTTGATTTTTAGAGCACCTGCAAACAGCAGACAAAAACCAATCAAGGCAAGGTCCAAAACACTCAAAAGTTTTTGTCAAACCACATTTTATCATGATTGTTAGCTTAAGTGTAGTGGCATGAAAATCAGGGTGTGACAATGTTCCTACTAGTTATGTTGAGAAACCACCTTTTCCTGTTAGGATAAAGGATCATGCTAAAACTTCAACTGTTGTTCGTAAGAGTAATACTAGAACTTATACACCTCCTGAGCAAATCAAAGTTGAACCTAGTATTGCCATGGTTAAAGATCTCTTGGATGAGAATTTAGATGGGCATGTTATTTACTTCTGTGAACAAGCTGCTAACATTACTAGACCAGATGCTAAGATACATAGAGCTGTTGTAGGCATGCATGTTATTTCTGTTAAAATAGGAGATCATTGTTATCATGGCTTGTGTGATATGGGTGCTAGTTCTAGTGCAATACCTCATTCTTATACACTACTAGGGAAAACCTTATACACAGAATGTTACCAGTAGCGCTTGTTAAAATGAGGCGCTACTGCTACTTAGCAGTAGCGCGTCTGGCAGAACCGTGCTACTATTAGCAGCTTAGCAGTAGCGCGGCCGGAACAGAAAGTTCTACTACTATAATCGCCACACCGTTCCCGACGTGCTAGGTATAGTAGTAGAGCCCTTCTACGAACAGCGCTACTCCTACAAATTTTAGCAGCAGCGCATTTTTCCTTCCCACGCTACAGTTAAAGCTATTTTCACCTAACCCCCCGCGCGGCCTGATTCCCTCTCCTCTGCTTCCTCCCTCAATTCCCGACCCCGCCTCGCCGTCGTCTCCCCCGACCCCGCCTCGCCGCCGTCTCCCCCGACCCCGCCTCGCCGCCGTCTCCCCCGACCCGCCTTGCCGCCGTCTCCCCCGAACCCGCCTCGCCGCCGTCTCCCCCGACCCCGCCTCGCCGCGCCTCGGTGCCGCCGTCTCCCCCGACCCATCTCTCTCCCCGCCCTCTGTAAGAACTCTCCCCTTCCGATCCCTCTCTCCCCTTCCGATCCCTCTTCTCTGCTTAGTATGAACCCTAGCTATTTAGTGCTAGTTAGTATGAACCCTAGGCTATTTTTAGTGCTAGTTAGTTAATTACTTAGATGGTAATTAGGGCAGTAGTTCCTAGGTACTAATTAGTTAGTAAGAACTAGGTACTAATTAGGTACTAGAATATTTTTATTTATAGTAAGTTTATTTTTAGTAAGAACTAGTTGAATTAATAGAACTAGTTAGTAAGAACTTGTTTCTATTTTTTAGTTAAAGCAATTTTTCCCGCCTCGACGTGGACGATGCCTATCCCGCATCCTCGTCGTCGAGTCGGTGGAGGATGACACCTGCTTGACCAGATCGGCCATTGTCACGCCCAATATGCGATACTATCCTAAAGAAACTCAAAGGTCCCACCAAGGATAGAACCGCATATTGAAACGCTTTTGCAAGGTGGATATCATTACATCAACATTACATAATAGATGTGGATACATACAAAAGGCATGCAATGCCACACAAATACAACATCATCATACGTAAGATCAACATCCGACTACGGATGAAACACAAACAGAAACTCAACGACATCCACCCTGCTAGCCCAGGCTGCCGACCTGGAACCTATCCCCTGATCGAAGAAGAAGCAGAAGAAGAACTCCAAAACAAGCAAACATCGCTCTCGCGGCAAGATCATCGCAACATGTACCTGCAACTGTTGTTGTAGTAATCTGTGAGACACGAGGACTCAGCAATCCCATTACCATGGGTATCAAGACTAGCAAAGCTTAATGGGAAAGGAAGGGGTAAAGTGGTGAGGTTGCAGCAGCGACTAAGCATAATATGGTGGCTAACATACACAAATGAGAGCGAGAAGAGAAACAAAGCAACGGTCGTCAACTAGGAATGATCAAGAGGTGATCCTGAACTCCTACTTACGTCAAAACATAACCCAGAAACCGTGTTCACTTCCCAGACTCCGTCGAGAAGAGACCATCATGGATACACACGCGGTTGATGCATTTTAATTCGGATCTGGTGTCAAGTTATCTACAACCGGACATTAACAAATTCCCATCTACCACATAACCGCGGGCACGGCTCTCGAAAGTTTATACCCTGCAGGGGTGTCCCAACTTAGCCCGTGATAAGCTCTCGCCATCAACGAAGGATATTCCTTCTCCTAGGAAGACTCGATCAGTCTCGGAATCCCGGTTTACAAGACATTTCGACAATGGTAAAACAAGACCAGCAAGACCGCCCGATGCGCCGACATCCCGATAGGAGCTGCACATATCTCGTTCTCAGGGCAACACCGGATGAGAAACCGTACAACTAAAACCAGACCTCAAGTTTCCTTGAGGGGGCGCTGCAAAGGGCTCTAGTTCCGACCAACACTTAGACAAGCATTGGCCCAGGGGGGCTATAATAAAGATGACCCCTGGGTTAATTACTCCCAAGGGAAAAGTAGGTGGTGGTGAGGCAAATGGTAAAACCAAGGTTGGGCCTTGCTGGAGGAGTTTTATTCAAAGCGAACTGTCAGGGGGGTCCCATAAATCACCCGACCGCGTAAGGAACGCAAAATCCGGGAACATAACACCGGTATGACGGAACCTAGGGCGGCAAGAGTGGAACAAAACACCAGGCATAAGGCCGAGCCTTCCACCCTTTACCAAATATATAGATGCATTAATAATATAAGAGATATTGTGATATCCCAACCAAAATCCTGTCCACCATGGAGAAATCTTCATCTGCAACTAGCAACGCTATAAGAGGGGCTAAGCAAAAGCGGTAACATAGCCAAACAATGGTTTGCTAGGAAGGGTGTCAAAGGTTAGAGGTTCATGGCAATTTGGGAGGCTTGAAGAGCAAATGATAGGTAACGCAGCATAGCGATAGAACGAAGCAACTAGCATAGCAATGATAGTAGTGAGATCCAGGGCAGCGGTCATCTTGCCTGAAATCCCGCAAGGAAGAAGAACGAGTCCATGAAGAAGATGAAGCCACGAAGACGAACCAAGCGTAGATGAACGCATCCTCACGATCGCAACGAAACGGGAACTATCGAGAAGAAGCACACAACATAGTAAACACACCACACATGGACAAGACATGATGCACAACAAGCATGATGCACGTCAAACTACATGAAGCTACTCATGGCAAGAGACGATGCAAACAAGAACAACACATCAAAGCAAGTTTAAATGAGGCCGGAAACAACATATAACAATTCCGGTAAGTCCTCATATGCAAGTTTCAAAGTTGGTCCAGATCTGAACAAACCTTATGTTCAAGTTGTTAAACAGCAAGTTAAGATGCACCAAGATGATCTACACGAGATTCTAGTCAAGTTACATATAAAGTTCATTAGATTTGGAGCTACGGCCTAGAAGATATGAGATAAACAAGTTAAACATGGCATTGATGCAAAATGCATGCAAACATCAAGCAAACACACCAAAACAAGGATGCAACATGATAATATGGAACTACATGCAAAAACAAGCAAGCTTCATATAGAGCACACTCAAAACGGAGCAACGGTGCAACACATACACCCTATACAAGTCATAACAATCTGTCCAAAACAGCAACTAAGCATATTGCAAGCATCAAAACAATATGCTACAACACCCCAACATATTAAAAAAAGGCATGGTCATGAAGTACTGGTAAAGCATAACAAAACATGAACATTGAGCTATCTCCAGAAACTACTAGAACATGCTCAAGAAGACATGGGAAGATTGCAAATAATAATAGTTTTAGACTTATCAGGAAATAACATAAGGTTGCAATGTTTAGGGCTATCAAACAACATGTTACAGGAACTTATCATGGCAAACAAAGGCATGACATGAATCTACTAATTTCATAGAACAAAAGTCCCTTACTGACCATGAGCCAAAAGGGCACAGAAAATATGATGGCACCCATGTAAACATGGCAAGTTATATAACAGATTCATACATGGCAGGAACAACAATAAGTAGGCATGTTGGTGAGCTAGAACCACTCACCACAGAGCAATACATGGCATGGCAAGGCAACCAACAATAAGAAGACATGTTTATGAAGCTAAGCATGGCAAGAGCAAGTTCATAGGGTGCATGGATCACGAGAAAAGCACATGGCCAAAACTGAACTTAATGTTAACAGGTTGACAACAACATTATTTAGCAACTTTGGAGCAAGATAACAACATGTTACAGCAGGCTATAAAGCAACCAGGGGCATGAATGGATAGAGCAAGACATGTATAACAAATCATCCTTAGTGAACATCTCCAGATTATGCATAGAATAACTAGTAGAAGCATGTTTACATAGCAACAAAATATAACAGAATCAGACTAGCAAAACAGTAACAGCAAGTACCCTCCTTAACAAGCTTGATGCACTCACTACACAAGTCACAAAAATACATGGATGGCACCAATGGAAAGATGGCATGACATAGATCAAAACACATGTAGAGCTCATGTTCATAGGATACACCAATCAAACATGAAAATGATGCAATGGAATGAAATGAAGTACTCGTCGAGGCGAACAATTTGACATATTACAAGCACAAAACGGATCTACGGATGCAGAGATACAATGCAATGAACATGGCATGATAATGTCACAGATATTTCGGGACAGTGAAAATCTCACCCCGGAGAAAGTTGGACGGTGAGGTTCGGGGACGGGGCGGTGCAGGCACGCCGTTTGGTTCGGGACCGGGTGGATCTCATCCCACCCGGCCGGATCTTGGACGGGGCGGCTGCCGGTGGCGGCGAGGTCGCCGGAGGCGTGGGAGACAGCGGCGGAGGGAACCGGAGGCGGGGAGGACCCAGCGAGGCCGGACGCGGGGCGCGATGCCGGATCCTGCGGCGGGCGCGAAGGGCGGCGCGGCGAGGAGCGCGAGGTCCGGCGGGGCTGGTGCCCACAGGGCGACGCGCCGGCATGGGGAGCTTCTGCTCCAGCGAGGGGCGGCGGATGCCGAGGCGACGAAGGCACGGCCGGAGGGCGGTGAGGTCGCTGGGGCTCGGCGGGCGCCTCGGACTACCGGACCGGCGGCGAGCACGGCGAAGGGCGGCGACGCGCGGGCGCCTCCGGCGCGGGATGGCGGGGCGGCACACGGCAGCGACTGGCGAGGCGAGGCGCGGGCTCCCTCGGGCCCGGCGCGGCCCGGGGCGGGCCCGATCTGGGCTTCGTGGACCGGCGGCGGAGGGAGGAGAGAGAGGAGGCCGGCGGGGATGAGGTGGCGACGCGTGATTGGGCGAGGAGGCGGCGCTGCTGACGTGGCGCGATGGGATTGGCCGGAGTGACGTGTCCGGCGCGGATGGACATGTCCGGCGACGCGAGGAGGAAGACTTCTAGGGTTCATCCGCTAATTTCGGGGGAAGGGGCATATAAATAGGTAGAGGGAGCTAGGAGAGTCCAAATGAGGTGCGGTTTTCGCCCACACGATCGTGATCGAACGACCGAGAGCAAGGAGGGGAGTTTGCTGGGTTTTGGGCCACTTTGGAAGGGGTGTTGGGCTGCAACAAAAGAGGCCTTTACGGTTACCCGGTTAACCATTGGAGTATCAAACGACCTCCAAATGGCACGAAACTTGACAGGCGGTCTACCGGTGCTATACCAAGGCCGCTTGGCAAACCTCGGGCCATTCCGAGAAAGTTTAACACTCGCTCACAACGAGAGACAAAAGGGGACGTCGGGGAACATAGGAGTGCCGGATTGCAAAACGGACAACGGGGAATATGCTCGGATGCATGAGATGAACACGTATGCAAAATGAAATGCACATGATGACATGATAAAATGCAACACGCAAGCAAATGACATGGCAACGATGGCGAACAACTGGAAGACACCTGGCGCATCGGATCCGGGGCGTTACAGCCATGTCCGGGACTGGGCTCCGCCGGGGTGGTACTGGGAGGCGCTACCTACCGGGGGGCGCAGGTTGGTGAGGAGCCAGCCTGTCGTTGACCCGAACCTTCTTTGGTGGTGGTCGCGTGGGCCAGTGATGATCCAGAGGCTCGAGGACTCCGCGAAGGTGGTGCGTCACCGTGTCAGTGAGGAGGACGCGCACGTCCTTCGCTACTTGTTTGCGTTGGAGCACAGGCCGTTCTCCAATACCTGGCAGGTTCTCCGGGGATCTCACTGGAGCTATGATCCCGTGATGGTGCCTTCTCTGTGGGTGTCCACCGCCCGCGCCGATACCCGTCGTGTGCTAGAGTTTTAGTTGTATTAGTGATGTTATATGTATGACCCTATTCGTGATGTATTAGTGATAATATTCGACGATGTACTGACGCATGAGATGATTTACTTTTGCTTATTGAATGCGTGCTAATTTGAGTCCTATTAGATATTTTGATGTGTATATCTTGGGTTGCTCAATATCCAAGTGGCCGGTCATGTTTGCAGGTTACACCTTCGAGTGGCCTATGTTTTGCCGGAGTGTTGATTCATTTCCGTTCCGGCAAATTTCAGGCGCTCGATATGTCCTATTTTAGCAAAGGTCATGCCGGATTTTTCCGTGAATTTTGGCATGACTTGTGCCAGAATATGTAGGAAATATCGAGTGCCCCGGATTTGTGTGTTGAGTATCGTGGTAGTTGTCTTCGATCGATTTTCAATTAATGTTTTAGCTATGAACATAGGAAATGTCTGACGATGAAAAGTATTTCGGTATTTGCAAATACTGCGAAGATGAGCGCGGCCTGTGCGACGGAATCTTCCTAGATGATGATAGGCGCTTCAGCATCAAGCTGGACGAGAACTTTGAAGTGGATACAGTAAGTCACAACGACAAGTCTTTTTTCATAATTAAGCATGACATCTGCTTCATTTGCTTCTACTTATATTTTTTTACTATTCTACTAGCGTATCCCCTGCCATGCAAGAGTTTTTGTATTGGATAAGATAGGTTTCAGTCATAGTATGGAGGAAAAGAAAGTTTACTTGAAGTCCGAGCATGGTTATATTTTCCATGCAAAGTTATACAATTCAGACGACTACACCTATTTTGGATGCAAAACATGGCGAGCACTATGCAAGACTTATGCATTTGAGTCTGATATGGTTATCACCTTTGATATTCGTCCGGAAGATGATATTGAAGGTAATACCGACATCTGGGTCGATGTGCAGACGCCTCCAGTTATACCATTATGTAAGTTTCTCAACCATATTTATGTCTTTGATTTGTTTATTCAAAAATAGTTGACAACTAATTTGTATTGTCAGCTTATTTAGGTGCAAGCAAACATGTCCAGCGCTTGGTAGACAGGACCGTATACTGTCCTGGGGCTGAACTCAACTGCGAGGAGCTCAGTCATTATGTTTCATGGCTTGAGGATCTTAATACTGTCAAGACAAATTTTCTTCCTTCATTTAGAAATGTTAGTACTGAAAATGTGCGACCAATAGTGTTCGTAATGAACTACGGTCACATCTATTTAGAAAGGATGGTAAGATTTTTACTATTTGTCATCAGTGCATCTTTTCCATACATTATTTTTGAAGCTAAACTTCATTGCTAAGTATGTTGCCGTACGATGTTCTTTAACAGGGACTCTTGATGAATGTTGTGCCTTATGGGATCGAGACTAAAGGTACCATGAGTATTATCAGCTTACGGCCAAGATATCCTACAGATTACTTAAGTGCATTCAAGATTAGCGACGGATGCTTAATAGTGCAAGACTGGACCAAATATGTGATGGGGGAGCACAGAGAAGTACTAGGGGGCAGCAAACAAATGCGCTACCCACGATTAGAAGACAGGTTCATCTGCATGCTCCAGTTTGATCGAGGAGGAGAGCTATACATGTTTTATGTTATTTTACCTAAGAGAGAGCGGTAGGAGTGATTAGCTAGCTAGAAATGAGTTTGAGGACGATGATGTGCTACACTATTACTATGATGATAAAATAGCTAGTGTTGGTGGTAATGACTATGATGATTATTATTAGCTAGTGTTAGTGCTGATTAAATAAATACTGTTGGTGGTAATGACTATGATGATGATTAAATAGCTTGTGCTGGCGGATTAGATTCAAGTGGAGGCAACATGTGGTGCACATTGAAAGTACTACTAGTCCAAACTAGATCAAGTTTGGATTAGTAGTATACTTTTGACATGCACCACATATTGCCTCCACTTGAACCTAAACCACCTTCATTTGACACACTGTTATGGACATAATGATGTAAACCTCATAACAGCTGGTATTGTACCAATATTTGTACGATGGCGCATAAATACACTAAAAAATACTAGTAGCGATGGACAGAAAAAACGCTGCAAGTAGTTACCTTAGCAGTAGCCTGGTACTGAACAAACGATGCAGCTATTTGTCCTAGGAGTAGCGCGTGCGGGCACGCGTTACTGCTAAGCAATAGCTGTAGCGCCCTATTAGTAGCGCGGCCTCCTGCGCTACTAGTGGACACAAAACACATGCTACTGCTAGGGTTTTCCCTAGTAGTGATATGAAGAAATTATGCATGATATTGCACCCGCTGAATTTGAAGGTATTGATGTTTCTATCAAGCTTGCCAATAGAGATACTATTTCACCAGTTGGGATTGTTAGAGATGTTGAAGTCTTGTGTGGGAAGGTTAAATATCCTGCTGATTTTCTTGTTGGTTCTCCACAAGATGACTTTTGTCCCATTATTTTTGGTAGACCCTTCTTGAATACTGTTAATGCTAGGATTGATTGTGAAAAGGATATTGTTACAATTGGCTTAGGGGATATGTCTCATGAGTTTAATTTTGCTAAGTTTCGTAGACAACCCCGTGGTAAAGACTCACCTAGTAAGGATGAGATTATTGGTCTTGCTTCTATTGTCGTGCCTCCTACTGATCCGTTAAAACAATATTTGCTAGACCATGAAAATGATATGTTTATGAATGAAAGAAAGGAAATAGATGAAGTGTTCCTTCAACAGGGTCCTATCCTGAAACACAACTTGCCTGTTGAAATCCTAGGGGATCCCCCTCTAGCCAAGGGTGATCCCGTGTTTGAGCTCAAACCATTACCTGATAATCTTAAATATGCTTATCTTGATGAAAAGAAAATATATCATGTTATTAATAATGCTAACCCTTTCAGAGCAAGAAGAAGAAAGATTATTGAAAACTCTGTGTCAACACAAAATAAAAGTGGAGAAAGATGCCAAACTAGTTAGAGATTCTCAACGACGATTAAATCCTAAGATGAAGGAAGTGGTAAGAAAGGAGATACTAAAGCTCCTTGAGGCAGGTATAATTTATCCCATTGCTGATAGTGAATGGGTAAGTCCTGTGCATTGTGTTCCTAAAAAGGGAGGTATTACTGTCGTTCCTAAAGATAAAGATGAATTGATCCCGCAAAGAATTATTATAGGTTATAGGATGGTAATTGATTTCTGTAAATTAAATAAAGCTACTAAGAAAGATCATTACCCTTTACCTTTTCTTGATCAAATGCTAGAAAGACTATCCAAGCATACACATTTCTGCTTTCTAGATGGTTATTCTGGTTTTGCTCAAATACCTGTGTCAGCGGAGGATCAATCAAAAACTACTTTTACTTGCCCTTTCGGTACTTTTGCTTATAGACGTATGCCTTTTGGTTTATGTAATGCACCTGCTACCTTTCAAAGATGTATGATGGCTATATATTTTGAATTTTGTGAAAAGATTTGTGAGGTATTCATGGATGATTTCTCTATTTATGGATCATCTTTTGATGATTGCTTGAGCAACCTTGATCGAGTTTTGCAGATATGTGAAGACACTAGTCTCGTCTTGAATTGGGAAAGTGCTACTTTATGGTTAATGAAGGCATTGTCTTGGGGCATAAGAATTCTGAGAGAGGTATTGAAGTTGATAAAGCTAAAGTTGATACTATTGAAAAGATGCCATGTCCCATGGATATAAAAGGTATAAGAAGTTTCCTTGGTCATGCCGGTTTTTATAGGAGGTTCATTAAGGACTTTTCTAAAATCTCTAGGCCTCTAACTAATTTATTGCAAAAAGATATTCCTTTTGTCTTTAATGATGATTGTGTAGAAGCATTTGAAATACTTAAGAAAGCATTGATCACTGGACCTATTGTTCAGCCACCTGATTGGAATTTACCCTTTGAAATTATGTGTGATGCTAGTGATTATGTTGTAGGTGTTGTTCTAGGGCAAAGAGTTGATAAGAAGTTGAATGTTATCCAGTATGCTAGTAAAATTCTTGATACTGCCTAGAGAAATTATGCTACTACTGAAAAAGAGTTCTTAGTAGTCGTATTTGCATGTGATAAGTTTAGACCTTGTATTTTTGATTCCAAAGTTACTATTCACACTAATCATGCTGCTATTAAATATCTTATGGAAAAGAAAGATGCTAAGCCTAGACTTATTAGATGGGTACTCCTGCTCCAAGAATTTGATTTGCATTATTGATAGAAAGGGAGCTGAGAACCCCGTTGCAGACAACTTGTCTAGGCTAGAGAATGTTCTTGATGATCCACTACCTATTGAAGATAGCTTTCTTGATGAACAATTAGCGGACGTTAATGCTTCTCGTAATGCTCCGTGGTATGCTGATTATGCTAATTACATTGTTGCTAAATTTATACCACCTAGTTTCACATACCAGCAAAAGAAAAGTTCTTTTATGATTTGAGACATTACTTTTGGGATGACCCACACCTTTATAAATAAGGAGTATATGGTGTTATTAGACGTTGTGTACCTGAGCATGAACAGGAACAGATCCTACGCAAGTTTCACTCTGAATCATATGGAGGACACCACGCTGGAGATAGAGCTGCACATAAGGTATTGCAATCCGGTTTTTATTGGCCTACTCTCTTCAAAGATGCTCGTAAGTTTGTCTTATTTTGTGATGAATGTAAAAGAGTTGGCAATATTAGTAGACGTCAAGAAATGCCTATGAATTATTCTCTTGTTATTTAACCATTTGATGTTTGGGGCTTTGATTGTATGGGACCTTTTCCTGCCTCTAATGGTTACACACATATTTTAGTTGCTATTGATTACGTTACTAAGTGGGTAGAAGCTATTCCAACTAGTAGTGCTGATCATAACACCTCTATTAAGATGCTTAAAGAAGTTATTTTCCCGAGGTTTGGAGTCCCTACATATCTTATGACTGATGGTGGTTCACATTTTATTCATGGTGCTTTCCGTAAGATGCTTGCTAAGTACGATGTTAACCATAGAATTGCATCTCCTTATCACCCGCAGTCTAGTGGTCAAGTAGAGTTGAGCAATAGAGAGCTCCAATTAATTTTGCAAAAGACTGTGAATAGATCTAGAAAAAATTGGTCCAAGAAACTTGATGATGCATTATGGGCCTATAGAACTGCGTATAAAAATCCTATGGGTATGTCTCCGTGTAAAATGGTTTATGGAAAAGCATGTCACTTACCTCTAGAACTTGAACATAAAGCATATTGGGCTATTAAAGAGCTCAATTATGACTTCAAACTTGCCGGTGAGAAGAGGTTGTTTGACATTATCTCACTTGATGAATGGAGAACTCAAGCCTATGAGAATGCCAAGCTGTTCAAAGAAAAAGTTAAAAGATGGCATGACAAAAGGATACAAAAGCGTGAGTTTAACGTAGGTGATTATGTGTTGCTATTCAACTCTCGTTTAAGACTTTTTGCGGGAAAACTTCTCTCTAAATGGCAAGGTCCTTGCGTTATCGAGGAAGTCTATCATTCCGGTGCCATAAAAATAACCAACTTCGAAGGCACAAGTCCGAGGGTGGTGATCGGTCAAAGAATCAAACATTATATCTCACGTAATCCTATCAATGTTGAAACTAATATTATTGAGATAGTAACCCCGGAGGAATACATAAGGGACACTTTCCAGAACGTTTCAGACTCCGAAAAGGAATAGGTACGTGGTACGGTAAGCAAACCGACTCGAAACAATTCTAATGGCGATTTTTCACCGTTTTGGAATATTTAAGAATTTTGGAAAGAAAGAAGTAATCCGGGAAGGACACGAGGCCTCCACGAGGGTGGAGGGCGCACCCACCCTTACTGGGCGCGCCCCCCTGTCTCGTGGGCACCTCATGTGCCTCCCGGACTCCATTTTCTTGCACATTACGTATTTTGGTCGGTAAAAATTCATTATATAATCTCCCGAAGGTTTTGACCACCGTATCACGCAAAAATCTTCTATTTTCGTTTCGAGCTATTTTTGCCGCAGGTTAGAGCAATATGTCATCCCAGGATTCGGAGGGAGAAAGCTATGTAGCTCATTTCCTTGCAGACCCTAAGGTCTATGGGGACTTGGAGCATGGTGGCTGGACCACTGAGGAAGAGGAAGACTACGAGCCTAAGGAAAAGGAGGAGACGAGCTCAGACAAAGATGAATCCCCATTACCTCAACCTGGGGACATGCATGTGGATTTTAAAAAGTCAAGCCTCCCTGACAGAGCAAAGAAGCCAAAGATCGAGTTTATCCCTTTTCGTCTCCTGCAGGAAAATAAACTGGAACTATGCAACAGAATATTAAGCCTTGAGCAGGAGATCGATGATCTAAAGGAGCAAAATACTATCCTCAAGCATAAATTGAGGAATAAGTCTACCCTATCACCTCCGAGGACATAATCACATGGGTATGGGCACTCCCCTTGGCACCTGCCAAGCTTGGGGGAGGTGCCCCGGTATCGTATCACCATCACACACCTATCTTTACCGTGTTCGATCCTTTTAGTAATATCTTAATCTAGTAGATTGAAGTTTTGGTATCAAGTAGTTTTTGAGTTTTGCTTTGTGATCTCTTTATGTAATCAAGTCCGTGAGCTATCTATAATAAAGATTAGTGTTGAGTCAAGGGTTGTGATATCTTGCTATAATCTTGAGGAAGTAGAAGAATAAAAAGAATAAAAGAGTTCATATTGATCTTGTGGATAGTAATGACTTCACATATAAAAAGTATGAGGCATAAAAGTTGTTGAGAGTTGACAAACATAGTTTTGGTGATTGTTGCAATTAATAGGAAGTAATAAGGAAAGAGAGGTTTTCACATACAAATATACTATCTTGGGCATCTTTTACGATTGTGAGCACTCATTATGTATGACATGCTAAAAGAGTTGATGTTGGACAAGGAAGACAACATAATGGTTTATGTTTTCTCACATATCAGTTAAAGTATATTGTCATTGATCTTCCCAACATGTTGAGCTTGCTTTTACCCCTCATGCTAGCCACAATTCCTTGCACCAAGTAGAGATACTACTTGTGCTTCCAAATATCCTTAAACCCAGTTTTGCCATGAGAGTCCAGATACCTACCTATGGATTGAGTAAGATCCTTCAAGTAAGTTGTCATGTTGCAAGCAATAAAAAATGCTCTCTAAATATGTGCGACTTATTAGCGCGGAGAAAATAAGCTTTATACGATCGTGTGATATGGAAGTAATAAAAGCAACGGACTGCATAATAAAGGTTCATATCACAAGTGGCTATATAAAAGTGACGTTCATTTGCATTAATATTTTGTGCATCCAACTCTAAAAGCACATGACAACCTCTACTTCCCTCTGCGAAGGGCCTATCTTTTACTTTATGTTTTTAGTTTATGCTTGAGTCAAGGTGATCTTCACCTTTCCCTTTTTCATTTTATCCTTTGGCAAGCTCTTCGTGTTTGAAAGATCTTGATATATATATATATATATATATATATATCGGATTGGATGTAAGTTCGCATGAATTATTGTTGTTAACATCACCCAAAGGTGAATACGTTGGGAGGCAACACAATAAGCCCCTATCTTTCTCATTGTCCGGTTGAAACTCCATAACCACAAGTATTGCATAAGTGTTAGCAATTGTAGAAGACTACATGGTAGTTGAGTATGTGGACTTGCTGAAAAGCTCTATTCTTGACTCTTTCTGATGTTATGATAAATTGCAATTGCTTCAATGACTGAGAGTATAGTTTGTTAGTTCCCAATGAAGTTTCCGAACCATATTTGACATTGTGAATTGATTGTTACCTGAGAATAAGAAATCATATGACAAAATCTATATATGTTGTTGTTATAAGAATGATCATGATGCCCTCATGTCCGTATTTTATTTTTATTGACGCCTCTATCTCTAAACATGTGGACATATTTTTTGATTTCGGCTTCCGCTTAAGGACAAGCGAGGTCTAAGCTTGGGGGAGTTGATACGTCCATTTTGCATCATGCTTTTATATCAATATTTTTTGCATTATGGGCTGTTTTTACACATTATGTCTCAATACTTATGGCTATTCTCTCAATACTTGTGGAATGCCGGCAGCTGGAATTCTGGTTGGAAAAGGAGCAAATATTGGAAGCCTATTCTGCACAGCTCCAAAAATCCTGAAAATCCACGGAAGTCATTTTTGGAATTAATAAGAATTATTGATCAAAGAAAACACCATACGGGGCCCACACCCTGGCCAGGAGGGTGGGGGCGCGCTCACCCCTACTGGGCGCACCCCTGTCTTCTGGGCCCCCTGGTGGCCCTCCGGTGCCCATCTTCTGCTATATGAACGCTTTTACCCTGGAACAAAAATCAGAAGCAAGCATACGGGACAAAACTCCGCCACCACGAGGCGGAACCTTGGCGGAAGCAATCTAGGGCTCATGCGGAGCTGTTCTACCGGGGAAACTTCCCTCCGGGAGGGGGGAAATCATCACCATCGTCATCACCAACGATCCTCTCATCGGGAGGCGGTCAATCTCCATCAACATCTTCACCAGCACCATCTCCTCTCAAAACCCTAGTTCATCTCTTGTATCCAATCTTGTATCAAAACCACAAATTGTTACCTGTGGGTTGCTAGTAGTGTTGATTACTCCTTGTAGTTGATGCTAATTGGTTTACTTGGTGTAAGATCATATGTTCATATCCTTAATGCATATTAATATTCCTCTGATTATGAACATGAATATGCTTTGTGAGTAGTTACTTTTGTTCCTGAGGACATGGGTGAAGTCTTGCTATTAGTAGCCATGTGAATTTGGTATTTGTTCGATATTTTGATGAGATGTATGTTGTCTCTCCTCTAGTGGTGTTATGTGAACGTCGACTACATGACACTTCACCATTATTTGGGACTAGAGGAAGGCATTGGGAAGTAATGAGTAGATGATGGGTTGCTAGAGTGACAGAAGCTTAAACCCTAGTTTATGCGTTGCTTCGTAAGGGGCTGATTTGGATCCATATGTCTAATGTTGTGGTTAGGTTTACCTTAATACTTCTTTTGTAGTTGTGGATGCTTGCAATAGGGGTTAATCATACGTGGGATGCTTGTCCAAGTAAGAGCAGTACCCAATTATCAAAGTACCAAACGCGAATCATATGAGCGTGATGAAAACTAGCTTGATGATAATTCCCATGTGTCCCCGGGAGCTCTTTTCTCATTATAAGAAATTGCCAGTATTGTCCTTTGCTACGAAAAGGATTGGGCCACCTTGCTACACTTTATTTACTTTCATTGCTTGTTACTCGTTACAATTTATCTTAGCACAAAACTATCTGTTACCTACAATTTCAGTGCTTGGAGAGAAAACCTTACTGAAAACTTTTTATCATTTCCTTCCGCTCCTCGTTGGGTTCGACACTCTTACTTATCAAAAGGACTAAGATGGATCCCCTATACTTGTGGGTCATCACTTGTTTGAGCTGCTGGAGCAGGAAGAGCGGAGATTGAAGAAGCACGACAGCCGTTGGATGGACATCCAACAAGCACTATTCTCGTGTGTTGACTAAGTTGACATGGCGTTGCATGTGTGTCAATCTTTTTTTTAGGAAAGCATATGCGTCAACCTGTAGTAGGCGCACAAGTCAGCCTTAAATCTGTGGAAAATAGCATACAACCCATCTTCCATTATTTCTAATAATGTACAGCCCATTTGCTAATTCTTAAGAATTGTTTTGGAGCACATCTTCTTTTTGTTAGCATTAACCCCATATTGTGGCCACGGTTAAAAAGTATATGAAATTCTGCATATTGCAGTGCAGTCAACTGTTTTTAATCCCAAAATATCGATTCACATTCAAACTATTTTGGAAAAACTAATATAAATATAAAATCCAAATAATTGTCCACGCATAAAAATCAATGGAATTTCAAATCTTGTAATGAAAAAAAATTGAAACTAATTCTCGGTTTGATGTGTTTTAAAAATATACAACCCATTTCCGGACAAACCGAATGAAACTCTCCTTGTCTTGAAAAATTTGCAGCCCAGCAGGGCTGATAAAGCAAGTAGGCCTCGTTTGGGTATTTCTTAAAAAATAGAACTGAGCTAGCCATTTTCAGCAAGAAAAAACACAACTGGGCTCATGATGTGGTAAACATAAATAAAACCCTGGCTAGACGGGCCACAGCCCCCGCACAGCCCCGTTGTTACCCTGATTCGTCATTAAAACTAGTATAAATAACTACTCCATGTTCCTAAAACAACTGCGCGACCTGCTGGGTCCCTGGTGTCAGCCGCTCGTAGTGTAATTCTCTCGTTTATTGACTATGTTGACAATGGCGTGAGCCCAGATGTCCAACCATTAGGAGGAACCATATTTCTTGGCTTGTAATATAGAGGCACTTGCTTGCGTACTGCCATGATGCTGGTGGGTCCCTGCTGTCATCCTCTCCATGTACAGTCATCTCCTTGCTCCTCTCGGTTGTTGACGACGTTGACAACGCAAGAGGGCGGCACACCAGAAACAGCGAGTGAACCAAGGCCGCAAGGCATAGGACGACGGTGAGGCCTCAGACGGAACAAACAAGAGCCATGGAAGATGCGCCGGTCCAGTCGCAGGCGGAGGGGAGTACGAGAGTTGACTGGTTTGGGTGCGGGTGCGTGTTGGGGCAGACATCACCGGAGAATAACATGACGTGTCGGGGAATAGAGGGAGGGACTGGCCAACGTTGGAGGGTACGTATGGTAGGGTGGCGGAGGTGCAGCCAGCCATGGGAGGCGGGAGCAGGTGGAGTCGACGGGGTGGTTTGGTTTGGGAGGCTAGAGGAAGAAGAAGACAAGAGATAGAAGATACACAACAGTTGTTGGATGTCAATCCAACGGCTGGTAGGCAGAATCATTTGTTGACTGGCTAGTAAGTCGACACCACCTTGGATAGGCTATTTCCTCGCGGGTCCCAAATATCAGAATCCAAATCTGTCATGGTCATGCAGCCTTTCCTATGAAAATTTACAGCCCATTTGATGTGCTAGTTCGAAATAAGTTTGTGGGTGCTGGTGGGGGCTAATCACTTGGCTTCTGTAATGTACTGTGAGGTCAAGCACCTGACGAGAGTGATGTTATTTCCTTGGTTGGGATTTGTTACAATATTTCACTCTAAATTAAACGAATGGCAAGCCATTTGCCTTTTTTCAAAGAAAATATGACAGTCACAGCCGAGTTGAAAAGGGCAAGAACATCTAACTCCAGCTTACAAATTGTACAAAAGCATGAGGGTTAATTGTTCATCAGGTTTACAAAAAAACCTAGGTTGAAAAGGGCAAGAACATCTAACTCCAGCACTGTTTTCGGCAGTCACAGTCAAATGGATTAGTCAGGTCCATAGGATGAACATCCTGGGTCATAAAATTTACTGGATTATGACCTCAATATGTTGTAAATAGAAGCCTGTCACGTTCAGAAGCTCTTTTGACCAGCTGAAACTCCTTTTTTTGCTCTTCAACATACCCATCAGTCAAAACCATGCTCCCGATAAACTTAAGCCTGATGGACAATAGTAACCTCGCATTCAGCAGGAAGTATGTGACAAATCTAGTGTTTGCACGGTTGGCTACATATTGTTCTAGCGTTATTGTCTTCAATCGAATCTCATGAGAAGTGAGAAAATCCCGATGCTTATGAATCCACCGATTGGTTATAAATTTCTTACCCCGTCATGTTGCCTAAATAGACATGAATATTGAAAACAGTTAAGGTCTAAGAAAGAGTGTCGAAAGAGCAATAGCTGAAGGCTTAATTCTAGTACACTATATGCGGTCTTCCAATGTGCGTGAAATTCTAGTACACTATATGTTCAGATTAAAACTATTCATTTGGATATATAAGATCTTGATAGAATTCAGCACCATTGATAGGCCATCCATGGAGAAAATCTTCATTGAGCATAGAACATAATATTAGTACAAAATGTGTACTCCAAGATGATATATAACTTATGCGCTGAAATTTAAAATGCAGCTTATGGTTACAAGTGTAGATGATAATATAAGGTACCTGAAGAACTGTGGAGCCAAACACCATATTGAAATGAGCACATAGATCATGTATTACACCCAAGGTCTCCAGTTTAGGTGCAGAGAGGACGATTATTTGCAACGGTGAATAAATAGAATCAAGGATCAACCTTTGAAGTGAAGGGGCATCTTGGATGATGAGCTGCCTTCCGTCAAAAGAAATTCCAATTCTTACAATGTTAGGCGACTTTATTTGGAGAAAACCGATTCTAACTGTGTAAACAAGCACCAAGCACTCCAGGGCAGGGCAACTGGAGTGGATGATGTTGTGCAATGAGGCCTCCAATATACGAACATGCACAAGTGAAAGTTTCTTGAGAAATGGGAGTCGAAGGTTTAGTAGCAGATTTTCTGGTAGGTAGCACATCACAAAGGTGGCAGTGTGGATAGAGGAGGAAAACCGCGAGATGGACATCGGTGCTGAGGGCACAAGTACATGGCATTCGGTATGTGGTATGTGATTTCCAGGTGAATAGCAGAACTCAAGCAACTTTAGTTCTGTGAATTAAGGGGATTTTAGCTAGGGTCCACTGTGCAGGGCATGGTATGCTTGCTTAGGTAACATGACAGGATGCAGAGGCTTTGAACGGATCCCTGGTGGGAGCAGCTGATGGCTCTGGGGATTTCAAAATCACTGAAGTGAGATAGCTAACGATAGTCGAGATTAAGGGGCATGGCGCGCCATAGAGGGCACCACCGAATTGAGAGGACTTGGGTGCGGCAGCAATCTTTGGTGGGGAGATGTGGGATGATCTCCCCAAGGATGGCGTCCGAGAGATCGCTGATGTGGTCAACCCAAGATTCATACGGGTTCCTGGGATCCGGTGGGGGCGGGGTCGCCGCTTCTCCGCACGCTGACGGGTGCGGGATCTACAACAGGCGTCCCCGCTGGCGGGAGCCTCATCTTCTTTGCGTTGGGGTCAGCCGACTCCATTTTCCTCGAGGGCGTCGCGTTGCGCTCACGGATTTGAGCAGAGTAACGAATGACGATCCTAGTTGTAGTGCGAGTGAAGAAGAAGGGGAGCTATGGTTTTTCTATAGTAGTGAGGAAGAAGGGGAGCTGGGGTTTTGTATAGGAGTGAGGTGAGGAATTTGGGTGTACGAGTGGAGCGAGCTAACGTGAGGTGTGTGGGAGTGAGGAGGAAGAAGAGCACCCAGGTTGTTTTGGGGGGCGGTGTGCTGGGTGTTGGTAGTGCCTCTCATTTAGTAAATATATGGGCTTTTGAATTAATTTTACTATTTACTAGGGTGGATGGGCTGTTTTGTCTTGGGCCCAGAGAAACAATTACTACTAGTACAGTGGAGACGCTATATAGCTACCCAAAAAAACAATTATTACTAGTACAGTGGATACAATACCGCTTCTGGCTCCTCCTAGGTCATCGAAACGTCTCGCTCTACTGAATGCCGTTATACTTTTGTTCACCGACATGCGTGCCATGCAGCGCGCGGGCCCAAATGCCATCCACCAAATTAGAAGGTAGTATGCAGGCGGAGAGTCACCCCGATCGTAGTGCGGCAGTAACGAGCCGTCGTATCACAAAATCCCACCTCCCTGCAGTCTAATTGTGACGGACGAAGCAACCATCATTTCACTCTTCGTTGAATCCCCATCTCCCTCACCGTATTCAAGAAAGGCAACACTCATATCTGCCACTGTTCTTCTCTCCCAACGAAGGGAAGGTAAGCGGATCCGTGATGTTGGTATATTTTCGTTCAGAGAAAAAAAATAGAACTTTTGCAAAGCAGTAACTGATGCTCACTCTATTTTTTGTTTCATTGTCATTGCGATTGTGTTTTCCTTTCAATGGTCTTGTAGTATTCGTCAGTTTCATGATGGACCAAGGAGAACCAGGCAAAGATCTACCGATAATGGAGCAGACGCAGGAGGCTGATCCCCACGAGACAGAGAGCTCCAAGAAGATGGAGGCAACCACCAAGCCAAACCCGGATACCCTCACGGCCACTACTGAGATGGTCCACGCCCCGTTTGAGGTTACAGCCCCCATGGCACTGCAGGAGCAGTTTTCCACCCTTTGTCCCCCCCCCCCCCCCCGCTGAGCTGCCCAAGGTGATTTTCTTCTTTGCCGATCTCGATTATGTTTTTTCATCTAAGTTTTATTAGCTTCGATGCCAGGCTATACATAGTGGTTTAAATAACTTGTGTTTCTTATACTGGAAAGTAATTTAGAATTTGTTTCTATTTCAATTAGAGCCCTGATGCAGACAACGATTGTGTGGTTGTACATGTCACTCACTATGAGGCGGATGACCTGAATATATGCACTGGGAAAAAAGAGTTCTTAGGCTGTTGGATCCTGGAATCGACTTGCACTTATACCAATGAAGAGTTGTATTCCAGCCTCACTATTGTCAAGCGTGTTGTCCAGGGTGTACTGAACCACAAGAAGTTCAAAGCTACTCCTTCGTTTATGAGGCATACTGTTCTTGTCAAGCTTACGCAGGAAGATGACGTGGCATGCCTCCACAAACAAGTTTATGAGTGGCAAGGCCACAAGGTTGTCTTCATGAAGGTTTATTGGATTGAGCTGCTGCCGGACGTCCTTGATGATGTTCATGGCAAGGTCCGTCTTGTGTCCATCCCAAATTAGATCGAGGCATGAAATAGTTGCCCCAGCTAGTGTTTAATAGTAGTTCGGATTGTGTCTAATTATCCAAATCTTGCCTGTTATCGAGCCCTCTGGGGCTTGTACTCTGTTTGAATCCGTTTATGGGAACTGCTGCTACTTTTGTGTGCCCATGAATCATGTGAGAACCATCGTAATTGTTGCCAAAACAAATGCGTTCTCAATAGTTTTTTCATGAATATGGCATGGTAAGACATAAGTTGTCACGGTTTATCATACGAGCAGTGTGTGTTTTGATGAAATAGAGTACTCGTTCGAGAACTGTGCCCCGACGTATACATAAGTACTTGTAAACAATATTGGTGCTACCCCACTTGTAAGCAGTTGTGCAAAACACGGCACATTGGCTCAACTCGCTTCGTCACTAGGCTATCGACCAGCTACCAATCAACAATCTGCTGTCTGACATATAAGCAACTACGTATCTTGTACAGTGGTTCATGCAACTAACTGAGGCCACAATGTAAATTCCAAATGTTCACATGCTAGTCCAGCGTTCATGTGGAACACTCACATCAAACTCGGCTTCATAAAAAATTTGAAAAGCATAAGTTAAGAAATTTTATACATCTCAATGATTCATAGAACATAACAAACATATACTAGTTCATAGCAAAAGGCAAAGTTGTGAGAAGGTTTACAAATCAGGAAAAAACAAGCAAGGCTTCTCTGAGCAAACGGCCTCCCGACAGGCTTAAATTTCCTGGAGTTCACTCTGGTTTTTTCTTATTGCCACCATCCAGGGTTAGGTTCTCTCATTCCAGAATAACCAATTATAATTGTGGTCTCAGCTGAAATGCTAAACTGAACCATGCAGTGTACTGACCAGATGAAATTCTTGTGCGTTCCACTAAATTTAAGCACCGCTATTTGAAAAATAAGCAGACCACAATGCCCCTTGTCCGCGCACCTGTCCAAAAAACCGCCCTGCAGCCGTGCCAGCTAGTCCTCGGTCCATAGAGGAACTGGTAGAAAGTGCATTCCAGACTAGGATGTAGTTGTTTTCGCTTGTCCCTGCACTACAATCAGGAAGTAAAACGTAGGAGTCAGCTTCTTTTAGATTGCGTTGGTCATTCTACCTAGTTACTACCACTGTAGGAATACCTTGAACACTGGAGGTTAGAGGACGACAACTAGGAATAGCCATCTCATTTTGTGCAGTTGTACTAAAACTGAGGTGTGTACTTTTGATTGCGCAGACAAGAAACGATATGGAGACAGACGTCCCTGTTTGCACAAATACGAAATACGGTTATTTAAACAGTGACAGATATTTGCGGTGGCATATGATTAACAACATCATCTATTGTGTTATAATTGGCATTAGATTGACAATATGAAAGTGTCCTTAAGTAAGTAGCATCACATCACATCAACACTGCCACTAGATTAACATGCAGAACAATAGCATTAGTATTACTGTCATGAGAGTAGCACATGGTCAGTAAATGTGCAATTAAATTTGTGCAGTTCCACTGGGATGAAGCAATGTTAGCGGTGTGAGATTTAAGTGTAACAGCAAAAAACACAATTCATGGGAAATAAAGCAAGATGGAAGCACTTCATAAAATGGTGGTGGCATTGCTTCAATTTATCGACGGCACTAGACCATTACTTATGGTGACATTAGGTGGCATTGCTTAATGCTTCATGTGATTTTACATTAACGGTAGCCATATGGGCGTAGGGACAGTAGGGGCATAAAGTGGTGAGTAAGATGTGGATGCATTTATCCCATTTTTATCTCCTCCACGACATTTTCCTATGTGAGCACAGGAAATCTAGACCTGCTCATTCCTTTTTCAACCAACAGATAGGTCCACTTCCCCCACCCTTCGCCATCCACCATGCTTTCTTCGTCTTTTCAACCAAGAGACCGGTTGGGTAGCCAATATCTACTACTTTCCCCAGTTTCCTCTTAGAACCAAGTCCTAGATTCATGCTACAGCTTTCCCACTTTCTTCCCTGTTTGAACCAACTTTTAGAGTCGACTGTATGAACTAGCTTTACCTCTAATAATTGTAAAAGTCTAGGTGGCTTTGGAACAGCCAACGGAAGTAGAAAAAGATCAAGACAAAGCCAAGTAGGGAGCTGGGGAAGTAGAGCAAGGCAGGTTTCGAAGGAATATATACCTGAGGGTCGTCGGCATGTGGCAAAGACGGCATCGGGAGGCCGCATCTTGGACACAATACCGCAGGGAGGAAGAAGCGGTCGGAGGCCCTCCCGAGCCGGCGCTCTCTCGAAGAGAACGACACGGCCGCCGATCGGGATGCGCGAGCAGCCATTGGTCTCCTCCCTCGGTGCTGACGACAGCGTGAACGATGCACCTACACCCCTACCCCGGTCGAGGCTGTCCGGCCGGATTTGTGACCAGCCGTGAGCTGAGAGAGAGTGTGGCCACCTATGTCTTGCTTAGATCTGGAGAGCATGAGAGAGTGAACGAGACGAACCCTAGTAAAGCAAGCGCTAAGGCTCCTGATTATATATATAGTGGAGTGATTTTGTTGTGCCATCTTCAAAAAAATGTGCTCCTACGTGTACCGCGAGTGGGTGTGAGAGAACTAGTGCGTGCATTCACCGCTTCTCTTCATGAGAGTACAATATACTATGCCCAAAGAACGTTTGCCACAAGAGTAATAGTATAAGTTTGTGACGTGCGTGCTAAAATAAAATGTGCACGACGTCTTTTGTTTTTTTAGAAGTTCTAAGGATAGGGTGTGAAGAGCACATATGTGTGTGATGTCTACCTGTAGATAGACGGTGGGTGCGAGAGGACTCGGGAGAGTCGTGACTCGTGAGGGTGCGTGTGCGTGAGGGAGAGGGGGGATGTATCAATGCAATGCATGTGTGCGTAAATCATTATCCAACAAACGTTTGCCACAAGCCTTTTCCTGACGACTGCCATAAGAACCGTTAGATCGGCATCCGACAGTGTCAGTTTTGCCATGTCATTTAACAGAACAGCCACTCCTCCTACACACAAATCTTCCACGTGAGTGTTAGCAAATGCCGTATGCTCCCTCCGTTCCAAAATGCAGTGCATATTGCTTTATTGAAAATTCGAACCTCGCAAACTTTAACCGAGTTTTCGTGTACAAAATTGCACATGTAAAATGGAGGGAGTACTAAAGGACATATAAATGCCAAACAATATGATAATCTCTCTAACCAAGGTAGTAGGGACGAGGAGTAAACGGACGGAGTAGTAAAATTTTCTCCTCGTCCTACGAGCCACCGCGCGCATGGGCGAGGGAGCGGGCGTAAGGCGTACAGTAGTACTACTACTGGTAAGCAAGCTTCACCTCATCCTGCGAGCCACCGCGCCCGTGGGCGGGGGAGACGGCGTAGTAAGCAAGCTTCTCCTTGTTCTGCGAGTTGATGGGACACATCAAAAGTACTCCAGTGTATAGAGCCTTGCCTCTTAGGTAGGCCCCACATGGTTTGCCTCTTTTTTAACATAACGCGTCAAGTCACAATTTGTCTGTTCACCCGTGGTAGATGACCCTCCCTCCATCAAGTGGACATCCAGTACACATGTCAAATTACCACATGGGCTGCCTTTTCGTACAGAAATGAGCTCCACCATGTACCCGCGCGGGAGTGGTTGGGAAAGAGACGGGAGTACGTGCTCCGTGCGTGCACCTCTTCTCTTCGTGCACATCCCCCACCTACTGGGTGTGTGTGAGAGAGATACAAACCTAGACATAATGCGCCGTCCATCCCCATGCCTCTGCCCACTCCGACCACCAGTCGCCACCATGCCCGACTCCTCCTCACCTTATCTCTCATCTTTCTCCATCCATTTTTATATACAAGGCCACTATCAAAATTATAATTTGCAGATATGCAAGGCCACTAACACTAATCAATGCAATATTAATGGTGTTTGCCTCGTAGTACTAGCAAAGGAGGACATTAATATTCCCTTGCATGCATGCAGGAGTGTGAGCATTGGCTTGATGTGAATGAAAGAGAAGTATACACATTAATTTACACGACAAACAAGGAAACAAGGTTGCTAGCAATATTGACTTAGAAGACATTAATTTTTACCTTGGTACCTGTAATATGGGTTTGTGGACTTGTATACAAAAATGGAGTCCGATAAAATTCACGAGATACCATTTATCCGATAAAATTCTCGAGATATCATTAGTTTTTACAAAATGGGATTACTCCTTCATGGGTCAATCACAACAGGTGTTTTGTAAAAAAATGAATCTTGATGTTCCGTGCAATGCACGGGCATCTTGCTACTCCATGAAAACAACACATGGAAAAATTGCACGACAAATGAGGGATTTGAATCTGTTGGGAGGGGCTGTCTGGATCTTGCCCGGGGTAGCCAAAATATTGGCGACCCTTTGGTCCACCGGTGCCTTTGCCACCGATGAACGAGGAATGGTTCGGGAGCTCATGCAGCTGTGTGTTTTTGTCCCACCATGCTGCCCAAGCCGCCCGCAGACCGACCGGCGACCCGCAAATTATGCCATCCAACCGTAGCCGCACACATTATGACAGCAACTTAACCAACCGGACGAAATTCACACAAACATGGCGATATTTCATATAAACAACGACCGAAATCATATAAAATACCGGATTTTCATACAAACATGACGGATTTCATTACATTCAAATGAACTACGTGGTGCTAGTTCTGGATAGCACAGGTATATAATACCTGGCTTAATGGTCGCCTGCCGATCGATTTGTGTTTCTCATGTCCGGCAGCACACCGGACCTCCATATGCTTTAGCGCAAAGGACGGCTCGCTTCCCCACTGCCCAACTGATATCATTGGATGATGCCGAAGATGATGGTGGAAGGGGGCTTCCCCGCTTCCGTGGAGCCCATGCGGGGTCGACGAAGGTCCTCGCAACAAAATGATCCGGCAAGACACATGCTAAGTACGCCGGCGTCGCCTCCGCGGTGGCCTTCATGGGACCCAAGCGGCGGCGGCCTCCCGTGTTCTACTTCATCTCGATGATGGCGGCGGACGCGGAGGCGCTGGCCACCGACTCGTCGCTCTCCGCCCACCCGGCTTCTATCGCTGCTTGCATGGCGCGACCGCCAACATGGGAGTCTCGGCCACAGAAACGGGAGAGGCAGTACATGGCGATGGCGTGGACGGCTGCAACGACACTCGTGCGCCGCTCCTTGTCGAGCTGGCCTGGAGCAGCGAGCTGCTGAACCGCGTGCCGACTTGGGGCAAAAACTGGCTCCGTCGGGCGAGGGGAGGGAGGTGGATCAGCGAGTTCCATAGATCGTATCCGGCGGGCTCGGCGGGCCACCCATCTGGCTTGGATGCGGAATAACTACTCTTCATAAGCCATTGTAAGAGTGGACAAAATGGTGAAGGAGGAGATAGGGGAGCGGCGGAGGTGTGCGATTCTTGGCCGGCGTTTGGCCTCGTTTAAATAGGAGATTAAATAGACGACGGACGGGAGGAGCTCGGTCGGCGTTGCATTTAATTCCGACCCGGTCATGAACGGACTTGTGTCCAGAGTGGGTTTCACGGCTTCCACACGGGCGGGTTTCATTGAGGCGTTTGAATGAGGCAAGGAGGCGTGTTCAGCTGGGTGTGCAGCGAGTGGCACCCTCGACTCTGACGTAGGACACCGCGCCATTCTTCCACTGACGTGTGGGCTCTTTGCGTACATGGCCTGCATGTCAATGACCCAATGCAGGCAGCACACAACAGAGGAACCTTTGGTGGGCCATGCCGGTCAGAAGCGGGCATTTCATAAACCGATGATTGGTCATTGAGTATGACGTCATCTTTTTCATGTAGATAAGCCTACTATGTTGATAGCCGGTTCGCTATGTTGTGATTTGTAAAGACCACTGCAAACATCAATGTTCTGCTTATCACAGATAATATTGATTAATACCCGTAACAATCCATGTCCTTAACAAAGGGTGGATGCACATATAGGTTGAGCGTGTGTCTTGCGTCGTGTGTTGTGTGCATGCTGACGTGCGAGTGTTGCGTGCATGCAAGGGTACGTTTCAGTGTTGCATGCATGTGTGTGTACGTGCGTGTGTTCGTTATGTGTACGTGTCAGTGTTGCACGCCTGCATGTGTGCGTGTCTTGCGTGCGTGCATGTGTACGTGCAGGGTGAGGCTACACGTCAGTCGACTGACTTTTTCATCTCTGGTAATTAGATTTTCCAGCAGTTGGATACGAAATCAAGGGCCTGCAGTTTATCATCAAACTCCACCCCCCTGAGCCGCTAGCCACCACTGCCCGAACCGCTGGCCCCCGCCGCCCGCTGCCGCCCCACGCCGCCACGCCGCCCCGCCCGCCCCGAAACCACTCCCCACTGCCAGTCAGTCGCCGCATCGGCCATCCCTCTAGCCCCCCCCCCCCCCGCGACGAGCTTTTTCTCAGCGATCCCCACCCCACCGCCCAATCAACGCGCCCCCCACCTCCAGCGACTGCCAACCAGAGGTCTCATGGCTTTGAATACCCACCGACCACTAATTTATTACCATTTCTGTCCTTCATATACACGCTAACGGGTGGGCCCTATGGTAATGTGCCCTGCTGAATGTGGACCGTTTGACTGGTCAATTGATCATATTATCAACAAATTACGGAGCTTTCTGGTGAGCCAGTGACCATATGATCACCCTAAAATGTATTTTATTAACACAGTACAGACTCAAACTACCATTTCTTTCTTTCATATACGGGCTGACAGGTGGGCCCCACGGTTAAGCGCCCCGATGGTGGAACACTAGTTGCGCCACGTGGAACATTTGATTGGTCAATTGATTGTGTCATCAACAAAATACAGAGTTGTACAGGTGAGCCAGTGATCGTATAATCATGACATGTATTTTTTAACACAGAACAGATGCAAAGGGCTCATATATACGCGCAAGCACTCACCACGATCTTATTTTGATCGGGGGATGACTGGTCCCTGCAAACTAATGGAGTACCATTAGGGATGAAAATGATGGTTTGTGCATTCCGTTTGTAATCTTCCGTACCGTAGGATGGCAACCAGATGAAACAAGTCCCCTGGATTGTCACGGCGAAGATGCGGCCTAGATGGCGCACGGCATCTTCGAATGTGTAGGGGTACAAATCTGCCGCTGCCAACATGTGCCAGCCTCTGCTGTTACTGCCTCTTGCATTGATGGCAATCCTTATGTTGAACACCGCGATGATATAGTAATCGTCATAGCCACGTCGCTTTGTCGGCGGGTCCGCAATTGCTATCGTCTTCAATCTCATGTAGGCATCATCATACGTATTCAAGCGCAGCCAGTCCGGAAGGCCGACCCCAATGGTGGAGAAGGGGTCTACCAGAACGGCCACACTGCTGTGGATGTTGTGCAAAATGATGGTGGTATCCGGCCGGAGGTATGCCAGCCAATCTTCATTGGCACCGACCCAGACCTATATATAAAACGGTGGGCAGAGGAGAAATTACGGGATGGAAATGGAATAACTAAGTACTACATGATCAAACTCCATTACTGACCTGCTCATCGGACAAAATCCGACTACCTCTCAACGTCGACAACTCTAGCGGAGTCAACGTGCAACCATGGCCAGGGAGTGGTGGACTGTTCGAAAGATTGTCCCATAGAAGAACCTTCTCCTCGAGGACGCATGGAAGACCAACAAGCATGGCCTTTTCCCAAGCCTATTTAACCAGCGTCTTGAAAAAGTTGGTGCAGGAAGCACCGAGTCATGCGGTGGTGAGGACATCAGAGCGGCGTGCGATTTCTCCCAGAGGATCGTCGTCCAAGGTCTCCTAGCCCCGACAAGGAGGAGAAACGCCTAGCGAATCCATGGGAGCAATGATGAACTGCCTTCTCTTCGGTGGGGGGGGAGGGGAACTGGCGAGGAGGAGATAAGAGCATAGTAACCGCAGGGCCTTGTCCCTTCCAACTGTAGATCGTTCCTCAGCGAAGGGGTGAGGCTATTATTTACTACTAGTACTAGCATTATGGAACATTATGGGATTGCATTATACTGTAAATAATAGCACTAGTAAGAAATTTTTGGCACTAGGTAGTAGTTTTTGGCGTAGATTAAGAAATTTTGGGTACGTTTTTGCCACAACAAAAAAAAGACACATCCGTGATAGTTTGGGCCGAACGAAATTTTTTTCTGTCATACATATGACACTTCTATGATGATAATTGTGACAAAACCCGGTATCATCATAGATGTGGTGGGCTCCTACATCTATGACAAAAAATCATGATAGAAAATGGGCTTTTCGTTCTGGGCCGGCTGGAGACGCAGCTGCATGACATTCTTTGGGCCATCCATGATGGAAAAAACCGTGGTAGAAGCGAGGGGGAGGAAAATTTCAGGGAGTTGCTGGTTACGGTGGGAGGTCGGGGGCCGAGCGATGCGTGTTTCTCTCGTACACGTACGCGCGTGTGTGCGAGGCGTTGGCTCTAACTGAACCCGAGCGAGGCGTTGGGCTCTAAATGAACCCAAGTGATTGCACTGCGGGCTACACGTTACTGAACCCGAGCGATCGATCGATGGTTGTTAACTGAACCCGATGGAGCGATTCCTTCGCTACAGCTACTAACTGAAACCGACCGATTGGATGAACAGTGAGCGTTGCGGGGGGGGGGGGGGTTGGATGAACAGTGAGCGGTGGCGTTGCCTCTGGATGAACAGGACCCCGTGGTCTGGAGGGCTGGATGAACAGTAGGCGGTGGATGGGTGGCCATGGAGGGGTGGTTGAACAGGACCCCGTGGTGTGGAGGGCCGGATGAACAGTAGACTGTGGAGGGCTGGATGAACAGTAGGAGGTGGAGGGGTGGTTGAACAGTAGACGGTGGAGTAGCGCCCGGTGGAGACTGCATGAACAGGAACCCATGGAGGCTGGAGGAGGTCGATGGTAGGCCGTGAAGGCTGAGTAGGTCGACGGTGGAGATGAACAGTATCCCGTGGAGTCCTGTTTTGCGGCACGCCACAACCCTCCCGATGAAAAGGACCCCCGTTTCGACCGTAGCACTCCAACACAAGTCCGTTTCATCCGTTTTGTGGTATGCCACACCCCTCCCGATCAACAGGACCCCCGTTTCGACCATAGGAGGTCCGTTTCATCCGTTTTGCGGTACGCCACACCCCTCCCGATCAACAGGACCCCCGTTTCGACCGTAGGAGGTCCGTTTCCTCCGTTTTGCGGTACACCACATCCCCCCGATCAACAGGACCCCGTTCCGAACGTAGGAGGTCCATTTCCTCCGTTGTGCGGTACGCCAGGCCTCGTTTCCATTGCTTGATCCGTCCAAGCCCTCCCGCTGAACACGACCACGCATTCCGTTTCGACCCAGCCGGTTGGCTCCCACGCATTCTGTTGCCTCCCGATGAACACGACGCATTCCACTGCCTCCCCATGAACACGAGGCACTCCGTTGCCTCCCCATGAACACGACGACGACGTTGTTTCTTCGTTCCGACCCAGCCATGTACACAAGCCCTAGCCGTACGTATGCGCGAGTAGGCGTTCGAAACCCTGCCCGTATGTACGTACGTGGCCGTATTTTCTTTCTTGCACCCTCGCTGTTGTACGTACGTGTACATGCTACGTGCGCGCCGCTACTACGACATGTGCGCGCCTCTACATCGACCAGTATGTACGTACACGTTCGCGACCAGAATGACAACTCTACGTACGCTTCGACCAGGTGGGTCCCGACTGTCAGGCACTTCCTTGCCTACGAAGATGTAGCTGGTGGGTCCCAGCAATCAGGGGGGCAAATTGTTTTGTTTTTTTTGCCCGGACGCATTTCCTTGCATGCGAAGATGTAGCTGGTGGGTCCCAGCAGTCATGGGGGCGAATCATTTTTTTGCCCGGACGCACTTCCTTGCATGCGAAGATGTAGCTGGTGGGTCCCAACAGTCAGGGGGCGAATCATTTTTTATTTCAGACACACTTCCTTGTGTGCGAAGATGTAGCTGGTGGGTCCCGACTGTCAGGCACTTCCTTGCCTACGAAGATGTAGCTGGTGGGTCCCAGCAATCAGGGGGGCGAATTGTTTTGTTTTTTTTGCCCGGACGCATTTCCTTGCATGCGAAGATGTAGCTGGTGGGTCCCAGCAGTCATGGGGGCGAATCATTTTTTTGCCCGGACGCACTTCCTTGCATGCGAAGATGTAGCTGGTGGGTCCCAACAGTCAGGGGGCGAATCATTTTTTATTTCAGACACACTTCCTTGCGTGCGAAGATGTAGCTGGTGGGTCCCAGCAGACAGGGGGGAACGTTTTTTTCGCGAAATACTGTGGCCCGTTTGGTGGGTCCCCGCTGTCAGGTGGAGGAATAATTATTTTGCGCGTAATAAGGAGGCACTTCCTTGCTGCGGCCGTGGACCCAGCTGTCAGCCTCTCCACGTACAGTACTCTTCCGATGGAAGTCGGTCGTTGACCACATTGACCATGCCACGCCGAGAGCACCACGGCGGTGGACGATGGCGAGGCCTAGGAAGGGGACGACGCAGAGCCGGGGAAGGCGCGACAGTGGAAGCACGTGCGGAGAGGAGTACGAGGGTTCACCGGTTCGGCTGCGGTGTGAGGCTACCGTTGCTGCAGAATAACAGGGGGTGTGGGTGAGTAGAGGGATGCCCTAGCTAGCGGTGGGAGTAGTAGGGGGCGCTGAGGCCTGCGCGGCAGCACAGCCGGCCACGGGAGGCGGGAGGCGGTCCCGCCGGTGCTGCTTTGGCAGCTGGAGTAAGAAGATCAGAGATTGAAGAAACACGACGACTGTTGGATTGACATCCAATGGTTACGTCTGCTAGAATCGTTTGTTGACATAGTATATAATAACTAAAAAAATCTTGCATACGCGTCAACTAAACAGGCCCACAAGTCAGACCACTCCCTCTTTTTTTAATAATTTATATATAGCTCATGGCAACTTCTTATGCAATTTATTGCAGTCATTTTTTGGTTGGCCAGGGCCAATTTCGCATATTTCTGTGGGTTCCAAACTATTTTTAATACCGAAATGTCGAGCCAGATTTAAAGTACTTTGAAGATATATTTAAATTAGGTTAATGCCCAGTGAAATAGGAATCTGAAAATGTGAAAAAATCAGAAATTATAAAGTAATTGCCAATTTGTCATCTGTTTTTATATTTACAACCCATCTATTATATAATTAATACAAAAGACAAATAAGCCATCATATTCGTCCACATATGCTAATATTATTTGCACCGTTTGATCAAGAAAATAAGGGCTGAGATTTAAAAGATTTTACGTAACATATTAACATGTGCGTACCAATATTTTGAACTACCACGTTGTCACGTGTATACATGCTTATGCACGGAAAGACTTGCATCTGATCTAATTACGTTAGGCTAGGAAGGGTCATCATTAACTAAAAAAGGCTAGCAAGAGTCATGACCATGTACGAGAAAAGGAGTCGGACTCAAGGTCACGGACGTGTACGAGTCAGCAAAGAATTCCAAGATTTATCAATTCCCACATGAACTAAGCAAACATGTATTTTCCTTTTTCTAATTATTAAGAATCAAGGTATTATATATATATATATATATCCTCTTTTTAATCTGCAAATTATTTTTAACTTCCTTAACATCCAACATATTTCCAGAATTTTTTTGCCTCAGATAATCTACACAATACAGTCCATTCTTCAAGATACATTAGTAAAATTGTTAGATCATAGTCTCAGAAAACAAAAGGAGGTACGGTCACACGCTCATCCCTTCTGCTTATATCACATAGTCATCATTCAACAATAATTTTACAATACGACATTCAACTCTTGGGTCTGACCCATGATGTACTTTCTCAATAGCTCTTTTATCAAGATGTTAGGATGATCGAACACACAAGACGACCGAAAAATGGAAGGCATGGAAGCAACTCTACAATTGCATCAAATATACGCCCGCGATGCCCAAACGCCACAAAGAAACGTCCAACGAACTAAATACACGACATCAACACCATCAACCTCAGGTAATATCCACATGCAATGCTTCACGTGTGTCAGCATTTGATCTCAGCTCAACCTTGCTTCTAATCTTGTATGTCAAAACTCTTCTAACCATGTTTTTCCATGCATACACACACTGCCATGACAGTAGTGTGAAAGCTACAAAAAGAGCAACACTATAGAACACATATTAATTTATAGTGCCATACCAGATAAACAATATTGATCTCCAGATGTTCTGTATGTGACACCCCCATTATAGTCTCTATATCTCCAAATGCACTTACATGTCCGCAGTGGCAAAACATTATTAAGAAAACTCTGTATGTCACTAACAAAACTAATTTTGTAGAGATGACAGTCCAACATACGTCAGTGCTAGCAGCTCACCACACAAAAAGAAAGAAAGACCAAGCTCTAAACTCAAGGAGCACAAAGAGGACAAGGACTGCAGAGGGAAGAAGAAATACAAACATAGAGGCTCCTAAACAATTGAGAAAGGATAATGCTAAAGAAGATAAGAAATTGAAGCGTACAAGAAGCGAAAGCAGCAAAATTAACATTAGAATCAATGTTGGAGACAACAACAGAACCACAACCTCAATAAGTGCTAATAGAAAGACATGGAAATTCGGAAGGCCAACATACAAATGCTAATATTGCAAATCATTGCTATGGTGTGAAGAACGATTAAATTCAACAAAGGAACTAAGACACCCTCTTTTGGAATATGCTGCAAACAGGGAAAAATCAATCTGCCACCACTAAGAGACCCTCCACCATACCTCAGAAACCTCTTAAGAAGTGAAGGGCTGGATTATAAGGTCATACAACTCAATGTTTTCATTCACATCGATGGGAGGAGTTGTGGACAAGGAAATAAACACTCGCAAAGAACTTTCTGTTTTTCGTTTGCGTGGACAGAACTACCACCACATCGGAACTCTTTTACCTAAAGGTACAGACAAACCTTGGTTCACACAGCTGTACATCTATAATAATGTAAATAAGGTGGCAAACAGGATAAGTGCGTCAAGATGCAATGATAATAAATCAACAGTGGACCCCAACATCGTCAAAGAACTGCAAATAATGCTCGACGACAACAACATCCTTGCAAAAACAAAGTAGGAATATATTTGCCTAAGCAAGCATTCTGCCATGGACAACTGTATGTGGCATTATCGAGAGTGACAAACAAGGAAGGATTGAACGTGCTGATCAATAACAAAGAGTGTCCAACTGAAGATGCCACAAAGAATATTGTTTATAAAGATATTCTAATTTACAATATAGTTCATCAAGTCAACAAAACTAGAATTTTGCATAGACAATGCATGTGCAATTACATAGAGTCGAAGACAACCTAACCATATATATAAATATGTCTGATCTTTCCACAAAATATTACTTTTTTGTTAATTAGTTATTTATTACCCCTGAATATTTTTATCTCTCTTCTAACATCATATAAAAAAGTTGAAGCATGGATATTTTTACATAGCTACATACCTCCGTTTCAAAATATAAGCCTTTTTAGATATTTCAATACAGACTACATACGGATGTATATAGATGTATTTTAGAGTGTAGATTCACTCATTTTGCACCTTATGTATTCCGTACTGGAATCTCTAAAAAAACTTATATTTAGGAACAGAGGGAGTTTTAGAGTGTAGATTCACTCATTTTGCTTCTTATGTAGTCCTTATTGGAATCTCTAAAAAAACTTATATTTAGGAACGGAGGGAGTACTATATTTGATCATTCTAGAGAAAGTTCACAAAGAAATTCCACCTAAATAGCGATTACTAATATCTCTGCACTAACACTCTCATCACTCTCACGAATAGTCTCTCAAAAAAAATAGACATCAACATAGCCTCCTCAACCAAATAAATGTATGTGTATTGACGTATATAAATGTTAACAAATACAGACAAGACAATGAATTATTGAAAGATTACATGTGTTATAGGTAGTAGACGAAACAATGAAGTATTGAACACCTTTCGCTATACGGAACTTCACATAATTAATACGGATGTGTTGAAGAGACAAGCTAAATTGAAGAGACGATCTAGGTTGGGCAGAATGTCAACTGTTAATTCCCCAAAATAACGCAAGGTAAGCAAACGGGCGGGGGGATATGAGCAACTCTGACATAAATTGAGGCAAACCTTCGCTCGCTTGATCCTAAAAAAACTCCATGCACATATTGGTCACCTCTCTGCATTTGCCCTTCCCGGCTTCTGAGTAGTACCTCACCGGAGAACACTCTCTCCGTCTTGCGAGCATGAAAATTATGAGTAAGAAGAAACCATGCGAAGATAAAAAAAATAGAGAAAGGTCAGTAGACCATAAGCATCTCCTTATCTCCGCCAGAAAAAATCTCCACGAGCTGCAGGCAGGGGATAACAGGAGACCACAAGCCGATTTCTCATGAAGAATCCAAAATCCACACAATTGCTGGATCCTAGCAGACTAAGCATCTGGGAAGGAAGGGGAAGGAGGGGAAGAGGAGAGATTACCTGGAGGAGTGCTGCCGCTTAGGTTCAAGGGGGGCGAACTCCACGGCCATCCAATCGACGGCGGCACGCGAGCAGCAGGCACGTGTAGTCGAGCTGGAGGACCAGCCGCCGCCAAGAGCCTGCAACGACGACACTCTGCCGCAAATCCTACTCACCACGTCCTTCTCACTTACTGGATCCAACGATCTGTGGATGAATCCCTAGATCAGGGAAGAAAAAGAGAAAAATGAACGAGAATGGGAAATGGGTTCACGTCAAGAGAAAAGAATGGAAAAGGTACAGATGCAAAATACTACTCCCTCCGTCCAGAAATACTTGTCCGAGGAATGGATGTATCTAGATGTATTTTAGTTTTATATACATCCATTTGTATCCATTTCTACGACAAGCATTTCCGGACAGAGAGAGTACTGTACTAGATTAAAACGGTGTAATTTCTCAAAAAAAGAGATTAAAACTGTGTCACATCACACCTCTTCCTCCGATCCCATCTGTCACATGCTGCTCTGTCGCGATTGCATCGAACGGACTGTGAGCGGCCGCACGGGACACACGGAAAACGCGTAAGCACTTTCTAGCATTTTTTCGGGTGGGGATGCTTAGCCGGCCGTAAGTTATATGAAGTGGAAACAAATATTTCTTTTCTATTCCATATATTCACTCCTATAACGTATTAGGTTTTCATTCCATTTTTACACGAGGGTATATTAGCTACAGAATATACTGTGAAAGATTAGTTATAAAATTGAACTTTCTCAAAAGCACAGAAGCTACGGAATTCAGTATTCCATGATGGATTGGGAACATGTAGTAAAAACAAACAAATGAAGAAATTGTTGGCCATTGACACAAAAAAATGTTGGCCAAACTAAAATAATATTCACTCCATTCGGAAAATGTGTGATGGTTTTAGTTTAAATTTGAATTAAAATCACGACACTTATTTTGAAACGAGGAAGTACGTGAACATAACCAAAACACAAACAATGATATGAAGAGGAAAATGCATATTTCCGTACAATACAATGTAAAAAAGAAAACAAAATGCAAGTCCATGTGACATATAATTTATTAAAAAAATATAAAATATATCAATTCTAGCCGCGCAATTGCGCGGGTGGACCCGCTAGTTTCATATTACTTTCAAGATTTGCAGGCGTCTTGAAATAGTTGCAGCCCATCAGGGCATAGAAAAATAAGTAGGCCTGGATTGGGTATTCTTCAGAAAAAATAAACGGGGCTCATTTTCACAAAGAAAAAATAGCTGGGCTGGTCACATGGTGAACATAAAATATAAGCCTGGGCTAGACGGGCCACAGCCCAGTTCAAACCCTGCTCCATCTCAACAATACCAAACAAAAAAATACTGCTCGAGTAGCTACGTCCCAGGTGTTAGCCGATCTTGTGCTGTTTTCTTGTCTATTGAATATGTACGCTCACAATGTCGTGGGTCTCAGATGTCAGTAAAACACTAGGAGGAAGCATTTTATTTTTCTATACGATGACGTGGTGGGCCCTTACTGTCATCCTCTCCCCGTACTTCTGCCGATTCCTGTTGTTTGTTGACCATGTTGACAACACGAGAGGGTGGCGCCGCGGCGAGCGCACCATAGCACACGGAGGACGTCGGCGTTAACAATTTAGGAGACGGTGGGGCAGCAATGCCTGCGCTGAGGCGCAGCCAGCCGTGGGAGGCGGAAGCAGGCGGCCCCGCCGGTGCTGGTTTGGTTTTGGCGGCTGGAGGAAGACAGGACTGAAGAAACACGACAGACTGTAAAACCAGGAGGAGTACTTAACAACCTTAACTGAAACCAGCAGGGGCACTTAACAACCAAAGCTGAAAGCAGTATGAGTACTTATACAGGTTCAACCGTACAAAGCATGCCTCGAACAGTGCTACTTTGCCTACAGTTAACCAAGGGTGTGGCCGCCAAGCCCCAGGACAAGGCCCAGGCGCCACCCCGCGCATGCACAACCTTCTGAAAGCGGCTTCATCTCGCAATGTGGTCAATAAACAGGATATTCTCTTTAGAGCCATGGAAAAGCATGAACATAATCTTCTATCCTATTCTCCAAGATGGACAGGCCTTTATTTTTTGAGACCACCCACGAATAAGTATCTTTTCACCTCCAAGGGGATTTGAGTAGGTCGACACAAACATCATGTTGTGACCATGCGCAAGTCTGACCCGACCATGGTCAGGCATCTGTATTGGAACAATAGTACTCGGCAGTCCTGTTTCAAGAAGATCACAGCTGTAAAACTGTGTATAAGCAATAGTTTATGAACAACATATATAACATAAAACAGTTCATACCAGAAAACAGCTCGTACCATAAGTTTCTCGACACAGTTGGACATGTTCAACGATTGCAGCAGTGGCACACATATCCCACGTGGCTTCCACCATTGAAACGCCCGACAAGGACCTCAAGACGATCAATAAAGTGTAGGAACTTGTGGATGTCGATCCAGTCAACTTCAGTGCCATTAGTAACAGCCGAGTTATTACAGAGTAACAAATGAGAAGACTGCTTAACTCTTAAAAAACCTACACGTGCCACCAATTATAAGAAAATATTAGTTAGAAGTAGCATCTTCGTGAGAGATTCGTTGCTACTTCTAAAGTTAAATTGTGATTAGTTAGACAAAATAGGTGGATTAAGAAGTAATCGAGGCAAGAAGCAAGAACCAGATACAAAACTAACATGGATGAACAATTGGAACGACATCGGGGTGGAAGATTGCAGTGAAGATGAGATCAGGTTCTGCTATTTCCATCAACATTCGTGCGCCAACTTTCAGTCCATAACACTTGAGAATGTTTATCCAAGTTCGGCCATAAAAAAGCAGTGATCTTCTTGGTTCATGAACCCAACTCGGAAGTAATATCCATGGATTGTCTTCACTGTGACCATTAAACTAGTGTATTCAGTTATGGCAAGGCCGAGCATCTTGAGTACATGTGTTCTAGCAGAGCAATTAATACACTGCAGGAAAAATAATATGGGAACACAGCATGTTCAAAAAAAACCCACCCTCCCAGATAGAGAAGAGGATTCTAGGAACATACTATGCACGTTTCAAAATGCTGTGGTAGGATGAGAAGGAACAAGTGTGGCGTCTCGCCGAGGGCGCAGAAATCTATAGGGTACTCGCACTTTGGGCACTGCAACTGAAACACACTAGATTCAGTATGAAGAAAAATGCATCAACGGCGGCGACTACCATCCTAGGATTACCCGCAACCAAGGGATACCTGGTTCTCCATGAGAAAACCCTATGCAATCACCGATCGGGGGTTTTCTCTGAACGAGCAGACGAGGGAGAAGAGGATTCAGGCGCAATGAAATATTGCCGCTTCGTCCGTCCAGCTTACTGCTAAAGCTGGAAAGGGGGGGTTGTGATTTGACGGCTCATTGGGCATTACTGCGGCGCTATGACCGGGGTGTGTATACCGTGAAGTTGTGCAATCTAATTTGTGCATATGGCACGTGGACCCCGTTGCCGGTTGCCCCACATATCAGCGAAAGGAAGTAGAAAGACAGGAGTAACTAGTTACACATAAATATATTTTTAGACAAAGAGATACTCCCTCTATAAAGAAATATACAAATATTTTATATCACAGGCTCACCTTGCCGAGAAATATACTCCCTCTGCAACGCACGGGCATTATGGGGGTTCAGCTTTTTTTATCGGGATTGAGCTGAGAATATAATACTTAGATAGGCTCACGGTTCTGGACTTTGGGCCGCAGGCCGACCCTGCATGTTTGGGGGACCATGTGTTCTACCTCAGCGCTTTTCATATTGCAAGCGATCGGTACTCCGCTGGTTTTAGATGCTTGTCGCAAGGCGAATACACAAAATGGAATAAAGCATGGCAGCTGTTGGAATGAAATCGAATGTCACACCCTGATTTTCATGCCACTACACTTAAGCTAACAATCATGATAAAATGAGGTTTGACAAAAACTTTTGAGTGTTTTGGACCTTGCCTTGATTGGTTTTTGTGTGTTGTTTGCAAGTGCTCTAGAAATCAAATAAATCCTCCAACTTCGATACTTCATTTCCTTGCCCCAAACTTCTGCCCAATGATCATGCCATGTGTATAGAGCAATATAGTATTTTCTTACAAAATTAATTTGGCCAAAAAGTATTTTCTAAAATTAGTTTTTCAAAAACCCCTGAATTGAGGTTTGCACTGCAGGTACTTTATTAAGGGCAGTAAAAATCTTTCCAAAAATATATTTGACTCCTATTAGATATAGGATACCCAAAAACCACAAAAATATAATTATAAAGGTTATTTTCCTATTTTATTTAAAAGCTTTTTATTAAGACCAGAAATGGTCTTTAATAGGGAATTTTTTTTTGTTTCAAAAATATTTTACAAAAACCTAGAGAAACTCAGTGGACATATATTGTCCATATATAAGAGTTTCAACACATGGTCATGTTCAAAATATTGGTCAAATCCCTCAAAAACCCTTTCTGGATATTTCAACCTTTTGAAATATTTACAAAGGAAATATTCTCCAAAAATTCCAAGAAATTCTAGCATGTCACATATGACATATTAGATGATCTTGCCAAGTCTCATGACTTGGAGAACAATATAACATCATCAAATCCCCTGAAAACCATTTCTGTCCATTTTGACGTTTGAGCAACTTTACATTGTCAAACATTCCCAAATGTTCTCAAACCTTGTGAACATTCTGAAATGTTCTAATTATTCATCTAGACCAAATGGCACAAGTTGGAGAACAAGTTAACTTGATCAAAGTGCCCCAAAACCCTTCCTGTCCAGAACCAAATTTGAACAACTCTACATTGGAAACTTCCTCCTTTTGATCTCAACTTTTGTGGACATGTTCAGAGCCTCAAATGATGACACTACACCAAGTGGTGCATCAAGGAGAATAGGTTTGCATGACTAAATCTTGGGAAGTCCATTTCTGTTGATTTCTAGGGTTTACAAAAGTTGCATTGGCAACTTTGCCCAAATGGACTCAATATTGGTGGAACCTATTATTTTATCATACAATTTGACCCTGTCAAGCCTCATGACAAGAGGAGTTCATATTCTTGCCCAATCCAGCAACAAACACCTTCTGCCATTTTACTAAAACCCCTGTTTTGGCCACTTCCACTCTTCTCCATGGCCTCAACTTTTTACCACAGCCCCTCCTAGTCCCCTTGCACCTCCAGTAGAAATGGCAAATCCATAGCTCAATTATTGGAGGGGTAAAACCCCACTTTCCCTCTCTGGACAGCCCTTTTCTCTCTCTCCCTCAACCTCTCTCCTCTCCTAGTGGTTCACTAGGGCATCCAAGGCCACCTCCCCTTTGTTTACCAACCCCACAAAGCCCCAGACACTAGTGGACACGCCCCTGGCACATAAACAATGCCATGGCGTGCAGAGCTCGTGCTCTGGAGCATGCTACAGTGCACTGTAGCTCACCCATGCCAAGGGCATAAGACGGCCTTGGGCGGCGGGGTGGTGTCCCCCGAGGTCGCCTCGGCGTCCGAGACATGGCAAGGTGTCGGGACCCTCCTAGACCTATATCCTCCCCCCTCTGCAAGGCTCACAGAGCGCGTCCGTGGACGCTGCCCATGGAGCACTAGCGCCTCCTCCATATAATCCATCCCCCGAGCTTTCTCTCGCCTCGGTTGGACCCTTCTCTTTCCCGTGCACCTCCTGGACAGCCTCCCCCTCCCTCTCGTGCCCTCCAGCACTCCCCCCATGGCCGGAATGCCGCCGCTGGCCTCCGCTCCGATTCGGACAAGGACGAGGTCCTCCCCACCTCCTCTCCCCTCCAGAAGAGCCGCCTCTCCGCGGCGACCCCTCCGGTGGCCGGAGCTTGGCCGGGGGTGCCCTGTGCCGCCGGGGGCAAGCGACAGCCGGCGCTCACCCGCGACCTCGATCCCCTCTGTCGCGGGCGCGGGAGGAAGGAGACGACCCTGCGGGTGGGCCCCGCGGGTCAGCGACTCAGCCGGCGGGCTCCGGCGTTTAAGTGGAGGCGGGATCCGGGTAAACCGTCTCCCCCGCAGAGAAGCGTACTCCGCTAGTCCGTCATCGGCGTGGCCCTCCTTGCCGCGTGGCCTGGCAGCTGGGCCGGCCCAATGCGCTGTGGCGCTATGCTACGCTCGGTGCGCAGTATAGGTATAATCCCTTCCTTTGTCTTTTTCTTTTTCCAGAAACTTGTAAAATCTCCCAAATATTCAAATTAACTCCAAATCCAATGATTCAAATTTCTAGTAGTTTCTAAAATCATGCCCTACCACATGGTGCTATTGTCATATTTTTACAGAAGCATTTCCTTCACAAATATTTATCAAAACCCCATTTTTCCATTTCTGTGATGATTTTTAGAAAATTGATCCAAATGCCATGATTCAAATTCGTAGATGCTTCTAAGTTCATAACTTAGTTTATGAACATTTTTTGTAATACTTTCTGTACCGCACAATATAATGAGCCATTTCTTCATATTTTTCAACTTTGCAAATTCATAGGGAATTCATTTGAACTCCAAATCCAGTGAAACCAACTCCTAAATGCTTCTAAAATCATGATTTGTTAAATGGGTGCCTTTGCTCATTTTCCAAATATATATTTCTGGACACTTCTTGCAAATCCATAAATCCCTTGGTTCCATCATATCAAAATGTTCAGAGATATCCCTTGATCCACTTCCAATGAAATCACCTTGGTCATTACTCATATGACCAGAGGTATCCTACAAAAATCCAACTCATGTTTTTAGAGCACTTTTATTTCCTGCCTTGTTGTGTTGCTTATTATGGTTGCTTTCGACGATAGTTGATGAAGTAGACGAAATGCTCGGAGTTGGACCAGAGATATTTGAAGACCTCGAAGACTTTGTTAAAACAGGCAAGCAGCCCTTTGACCATGTCTATGAAACCCTTTTTATGCATGTCATATAGCACCATATTGTTGTTGCAACGGAATCATGATGGGGTGGTAACCACTTTGATGGTTTGCCACCGTACTTCCTCGTTGATACTTGCATTGTGCATGACCCTACCTTCTTATGAGGGTTATGCCGGTGGGAGTAGATAGGATGATAAAGTAGATGCTACGCAAAAAGGGACGGGTATATGCATGATGAAGGAGGCAAAGTATTTTCAAAGTACTTTTCGAAAACCCCATCGGGTGCCACTTATGCCCGAGGGAGATGATGAGATGGGTAACCACTTGATGACGAAGTGGTGTACCGAGGAAAGTGTGTGTTGTTTTCGAAAACGGATTAGATTTAAGATTTGTCGACTGTCCCAACCTTACATGCGCAACCACTCTACCCTTATATGGGAAAGGGCATTATTGATTACCTAGGTCGATACTAGCTTGGAGCCCGCATTACTAGTGACGGGGAGAGTTGGTGCTCTCTCTCGGGACGGGGTCGTGCCAGGTAGGGCGGCCATGACTGTTTTCACAGGGCACCGGATACACCGTTGTGTCCCCTCTCGGATGTTACGATCTCGAGTGAGTCTCGTATGATGTACATCGTGAGGATACGGAACAACGAGTGGACTCCTTGTTAGTGTCGTCTAGGGAAAGGTAGTGATCGGGTGCTTACCCCGGGTACTTGAGGTATCGCGGGTCGTGGATGACACGGAAGTTCCCCGGATCTTGTGGGTACAGTGTGCAACCTCTGCAGAGTGTAAAACTATTCGAATAGCCGTGTCCACGGTCAAGGACAGTTGGGCGGTGCTGCTTAAACTATGTCCAGAGTTTACAAACCAGTGTGTGTGTTTGGATAAACTACTTGGGTCAAGTCAAAGGACTTGACGTGATTGAGATGGGTTGGTGCCCACTCTATTTATGTTGATATCTGTAACCTGTCCTCATGGTTACTTGAATTCTCTTGATGCATGTCTTACAAGTTGTTGAACATGTCATTGCACTCAAAACTAGCTTTCTGCAAAAATTTACCTATATCATGCATTGTTGTATCTTGAACCAAAACATGGGTTGCTTGCGAGTACATTCAAAGTACTCATTGGCTTGCCACTGGTTATTTTATTGGCCAGGCATGAAAGAACAGGATATGATGAAGAATACTTCGGTGACGAACATGCGAGCTAGGACGCTTCCCAGTCAGAATGCCTGTAGGGTTAAGGCAGATGGCATGGGTCCAAGTTATCGACGAAGATTTCCGCTGCGATGTTATACTCAAGACTTGACCATAATGGTCCTACTTGTGTAATACGGTATGTATGGATGTAAGACTCTTGTTATTCAGCTTCTGTGTGTTCAGTGAGCATTGATCTCTGGGATCACTGTACACGTGCATTCGGTGATCACGACTTATGAGTCGGGGTCCCCACAGAGCTGGTATCAGAGCCATCCTGACTGTAGGAAGCCTTAGTTAGCATGGTCGTTAGTTAGGGTAAAACTATTTCCAAAACTACTACTAGTTTTCAAAACTATCTATACTTCTCTTCCCTTCTCAGTTTTTCGAAAACTAAGGTATACTTTCCTTATTGATCTCTTCCCCTTCAAAACCTTTGGTCGCTAGAACCCTTATGCCCCTGACCACTGGATTCCTTGTAATCCTCGTGGATAATCTAGAAGGAAGATGCCTTGCCAGACATTCACCCACATCTCCTGAACACAAGATTGGCGACATCACAACAAGACGATACCAACAGAAGATACATCCTCAAGGAATGAGGACCTGAAGACCCAGGAGATGGTGACACCCTTGACACTGCCCCAAGATGATGCAACCTTAGCCTACGATGATCAGGGCATAGGATATGCAAGATCATGATATACATCGCTAATAGAGTAACCCTGTCACTACCGTTGTTGTATCGGCAACCATCGGTGGATGAGAACCTAGCCATTTGGTCCGCCTCACTATAGTGAGCAGGAAAACGGTTCTCTTCATCCCCCGCTCTCGTGACGATACTGGCAACAGCGTATCCGGCAGATTGGACCTCTACTATGCCTTGTTAGTGTCATTACATAAAGGATTGCCTACCTAGTACACTCGACGCCTTAGAAGGCAAAAGGGATCGTCATGATTAAGAAGACAAGAGGAGACCAAGACAATGCCAGCTACAAAGAGCCACCTTCACCCCATCACTCCAACAGGCGAGACGTTGTTGAAGATTCTTCAGGCTCAACTCAGATTGTTTCATCGAACAACTACAAGAGACGTAGCAACACCTGAGGAAAACTCAGAAGACTGCATGAGGCACAAGGCACGACTACTAGTCCGAGAACCCCTAGGGTAGGATGAGTCGTGTACCCCCTATGCGCAGTCGAGTCCATATGATAGTTCGAATATAACCATGATTGTGTGTTGCTTGTTTCTATTTGTTTGTGTTTGATATAGATCGCACTTTTGCCCTAGGCGACAAGTATGCGACTATATCACCTTCCTCACCTTTTCTTTTGTTTGGCCCCTTTTGCACCTGTTTGTTTGCACTAGCACTATAGAACCCCCTTTAGGCATTCCCCTCATCTATGCTACCTCTCCCTCTCATCTCTCTCCTCAACTGAAGGCTAGCAAGACAAGATACACCAAGGATTCTACTTTGGCAACCAACCAGCACTGGAGACTTTTGCTGCAGCCTCCTCGACCAAGTGCAACCCAGTAGCGTTATGTTACTCCTCAAGATTAGAACCCATTCCTAGACCCTTCGAGACTTCATAAGATACCCCAGCTCGAATCCTTAACCATGTGCTTAATCCCACAGAATTGCAAGAGAACCTGTTAAGCCTCCGTAACCTTGCTTATCACTGGGTTCATTAGGGAACTAGTGGACATAGTGAACGAGCACATTATCTTCCTAAGATAGCACCAGAACTGACGATGCCATAGGGAGGACAAATCTGAGGATATAGGAATAGAGGACAAATGACTTGATGAGTTTATATCAATGACTTTGAGGAATTATCCGAGACTCTTTGGTGGATTATAAGGCTACCATGTTGGTAGATGAACTTGGTGGGGATCATGATTACTAGAGTAGCATAGCTTTCATTACCCCCTGAGTAAATTGGATTTAGTAGGATAATTGTGTTCCGCAAGCTGGAATTCGTGGAAGTATTTGGATTTGTCTTAGGCAGGGGATATTGATAGGTGATAGTTGATATTACGATAATGACTTGAGGGGAAAAGTGGTAGAAATTCTCATGGGACATGAGATTTGGATTAAATAGGTTACCCTAGTGGAGTATGGATGCAGAGTAATTTTACATGGTTCGGAGTAAAATTGGATTTAGACTGGTGATCTCAATCACGATACCATGTTCTCTATGGACAATAAACTAAGAGATTGGATTAATTGTCAGAGTTTGATTTAGGGATCTATATAAGCCTGAGGTTGGAAGTTACTTGACCCCGAAGATGGGAATTGGTGGACTGACTATAGTAAATATAAGCTTTTTCAAGTACTTGGGATTATAAGACATTAGAAGATCGTATGGAACACCATGGACATTGGATTTGTAGAATTAATGGGTTAGGTAGTTGGTGATGGAAGTAATGGACTATTGGGGTTGATTCATAGGAAGGAAACAAGATCTTGGAGTGGCTTTACGACGTGTTTCCTTAGGATAGAGGTGCTTTATCTTAGACCTTGGAAGAACAGGCTGAGCACTTGGATTGTCACATTCAAGCTTAGCAGCTTATATGTTCTACCCATGGATTTTTAGGGGTAGACATACATATGAGTTTGGGAATTGTAGACATATATGATTTTGTTAGCCCTCCTCTCGAGAGCCATGAGGATATGAATCACATGAGTGATGATTGGAGTTGACCTACGCAAAATGATGCTATCGGTGATATGATGTGATTTTTTTAAAGGACTAGATAGGACTATTGGCATCTGCAGAAACCGTGCTAAAGATAAGATGATAAATGTTCACTCGCACACTAGAATCCTTGAAACCCTTAAGCCCTACCAAGCTACAACATGGTCGATCAGGACCTTAGGGCCTTCACACTAGATCTAGAACCACCTTGGCCCACACTCAACAAGACCACCACTAATTCCCCAGCCTACTTTATGTACCCCGTGAACAAAGTATTCATGGAGTGCTTAGACAAGATAGTTGTCATCATCATTTGGTGACCTACCTGTCCACCCGAAGACGGAAGAAGAGCCGTTCAGCTAGTCAAGGAACATTTGAAGACTGCCATGCCAAGGAGGAAGAACTACACCCACCACCATCGTCAAGAAGTGAACTTTCTTGTCGAAGACCGGGTGTATCTGCGAGCCACTTCTCTCTAAGGAACCAAGCATTTCCAAGACAAGGAGACCCACACCAAGATTCATCGGCCCCCTTCGAGATCACTCCAAGATTTAACAACCCCCTCTGAGATCACTACGAGACAAAGAGAAGACAGTTACTAGCTGGAGTTGCCACCTGAGTTACCTGATGTGCACAACGCTTTCCATGCATCACAACCCCGAAAGTGTTTCCAACTTCCTAACTTGCCCGATCTCTACGAGGCCATTGACCACCGAGCCATCGACCCCTAGCCCAATTTAACCTACCACGAGCTACCCATTAGTAACCTGGATCAAGAAGAGCGACATACATGAAGCCACACCATCAAGTACTTCAAGCTCAATGGAGCGCTACACGGAAGCAGAAGCAACATGAGGACTTGAAGACTACCCCAGATCCAAGTTCCTGTATCCCTTTCCGCGCCTAGTTTGGGAATCTCGGGAACGAGATTCTTGTAAGGGGGGTAGGTCTGTCACACCCTGATTTTCATGCCACTACACTTAAGCTAACAATCATGATAAAATGTGGTTTGACAAAAACTTTTGAGTGTTTTGGACCTTGCCTTGATTGGTTTTTGTCTGCTGTTTGCAAGTGCTCTAAAAATCAAATAAATCCTCCAACTTCGATACTTCATTTCCTTGCCCCAAACTTCTGCCCAATGATCATGCCATGTGTATAGAGCAATATAGTATTTTCTTACAAAATAATTTGGCCAAAAAGTATTTTCTAAATTTAGTTTTCCAAAACCCCCTGAATTGAGGTTTGCACTGCAAGTACTTAATTAAGGGCAGTAAAAATCTTTCCAAAAATATATTTGACTCCTATTAGATATAGGATACCCAGAAACCACAAAAATATAATTTTAAAGGTTATTTTCCTATTTTATTTAAAAGCTTTTTCTTAAGGCCAGAAATGGTCTTTAATAGGGAAAAATTATTTTATTGTTTTAAAAATATTTGACAAAAATCAGGGAAACTCAGTGGACATATATTGTCCATATATAAGAGTTTCAACACATGGTCATGTTCATAATATTGGTCAAATCCCTCAAAAACCCTTTCTGGATATTTCAAGCTTTTGAAATATTTACAAAGGAAATATTCTCCAAAAATTCCAAGAAAATTCTAGCATGTCACATATGACATGTTTGATGATCTTGCCAAGTCTCATGTCATGGAGAACAGTATAACCCCATGAAATCCCCTCAAAACCATTTCTGTCCATTTTGAAGTTTGAGCAACTTTACATTGCCAAACGTTGCCAAATGTTCTCAAACCTTGTGAACATTCGCAAATGTTCTAATTATTCATCTAGACCAAATGGCACAAGTTGGAGAACAAGTTAACTTGATCAAAGTGCCCCAAAACCCTTCCTGTCCAGAACCAAATTTGAACAACTCTACATTGGAAACTTCCTCCTTTTGATCTCAAACTTTTGTGGACATGTTCAGAGCCTCAAATGATGACACTACACCAAGTGGTGCATCAAGAAGAATAGGTTTGCATGACTAAATCTTCGGAAGTCCATTTCTGTTGATTTCTAGGGTTTACAAAAGTTGCATTGGCAACTTTGCCCAAATGGACTCAATATTGGTGGAACCTATTATTTTATCATACCATTTGACCCTGTCAAGCCTCATGACAAGAGGAGTTCATATTCTTGCCCCAATCCAGCAACAAACACCTTCTGCCATTTTACTAAAACCCCTGTTTTGGCCAGTTCCACTCTTCTCCATGGCCTCAACTTTTTACCACAACCCCTCCTAGTCCCCTTGCACCTCCAGTAGCAATGGCAAATCCATAGCTCAATTATTGGAGGGGTAAAACCCCACTTTCCCTCTCTGGACAGCCCTTTTCTCTCTCTCCCTCAACCTCTCTCCTCTCCTAGTGGTTTCACTAGGGCATCCAAGGCCACCTCCCCTTTGTTTACCAACCCCACAAAGCCCCAGACACTAGTGGACACGCCCCTGGCACATAAACAATGCCATGGCGTGCAGAGCTCGTGCTCTGGAGCACGCTACAGTGCACTGTAGCTCACCCATGCCAAGGGCATAAGACGGCCTTGGGCGGCGGGGTGGTGTCCCCCGAGGTCGCTTCGGCGTCCGAGACATGGCCAAGGTGTCGGCCCCTCCTAGAACCTCTCTCCTCCCCCCCTCTGCAAGGCTCACAGAGTGCGTCCGTGGACGCTGCCCATGGAGCACCAGCGCCTCCTCCATATAATCCATCCCCCGAGCTTTCTCTCGCCTCGGTTGGACCCCTCTCTTTCCCGTGCACCTCCTGGACAGCCTCCCCCTCCCTCTCGTGCCCTCCAGCACTCCCCCCATGGCCGGAATGCCGCCGCTGGCCTCCGCTCCGATTCGGACAAGGACGAGGTCCTCCCCACCTCCTCTCCCCTCCAGAAGAGCCGCCTCTCCGCGGCGACCCCTCCGGTGGCCGGAGCTTGGCCGGGGGTGCCCTGTGCCGCCGGGGGCAAGCGACGGCCGGCGCTCACCCGCGACCTCGATCCCCTCTGTCGCGGGCGCGGGAGGAAGGAGACGACCCTGCGGGTGGGCCCCGCGGGTCAGCGACTCAGCTGGTGGGCCCCGGCGTTTAAGTGGAGGCGGGATCCGGGTAAACCGTCTCCCCCGCAGAGAAGCGTACTCCGCTAGTCCGCCATCGGCGTGGCCCTCCTTAGCCGCGTGGCCAGGCAGCTGGGCCGGCCCAATGCGTTGTGGCGCTATGCTCCGCTCGGTGCGCAGTATAGGTATAATCCCTTCCTTTGTCTTTTTCTTTTTCCAGAAACTTGTAAAATCTCCCAAATATTCAAATTAACTCCAAATCCAATGATTCAAATTTCTAGTAGTTTCTAAAATCATGCCCTACTACATGGTGCTATTGTCATATTTTTACAGAAGCATTTCCTTCACAAATATTTATCAAAACCCCATTTTTCCATTTCTGTGATGTACTTTAGAAAATCACAGAGAGCTCAAAATTGATCCGAATGCCATGATTCAAATTCCTAGATGCTTCTAAGTTCATAACTTAGTTTATGAACATTTTTCGTAATACTTTCTATACCCCACAATATAATGAGCCATTTCTTCATATTTGTCAACTTTGCAAATTCATAGGGAATTCATTTGAACTCCAAATCCAGTGAAACCAACTCCTAGATGCTTCTAAAATCATGATTTGTTAAATGGGTTCCTTTGCTCATTTTCTAAATATATATTTCTGGACACTTCTTGCAAATCCATAAATCCCTTGGTTCCATCATATCAAAATGTTCAGAGATATCCATTGATCCACTTCCTAATGAAATCACCTTGGTCATTCCTCATATGACCAGAGGTATCCTAGAAAAGTCCAACTCATATTTTTAGAGCACTTTTATTTCCTGCCTTGTTGTGTTGCTTATTATGGTTGCTTTCGACGATAGTTGACGAAGTAGACGAAATGCTCGGAGTTGGACCAGAGATATTTGAAGACCTCGAAGACTTTGTTAAAACAGGCAAGCAGCCCTTTGACCATGTCTATGAAACCCTTTTTATGCATGTCATATAGCACCATATTGTTGTTGCAACGGAATCATGATGGGGTGGTAACCACTTTGATGGTTTGCCACCGTACTTCCTCGTTGATACTTGCATTGTGCATGACCCTACCTTCTTATGAGGGTTATGCCGGTGGGAGTAGATAGGATGCTAAAGTAGTGCTACGCAAAAAGGGACGGGAATATGCATGGTGAAGGAGGCAAAGTATTTTCACAGGACTTTTCGAAAACCCCGTCGGGTGCCACTTATGCCCGAGGGAGATGATGAGTTGGGTAACCACTTGATGACGAAGTGGTGTACCGAGGAAAGTGTGTGTTGTTTTCGAAAATGGATTAGATTTAAGATTTGTCGACTGTCCCAACCTTACATGCGCAACCACTCTACCCTTATATGGGAAAGGGCATTATTGATTACCTAGGCCGATACTAGCTTGGAGCCCGCATTACTAGTGACGGGGGAGAGTTTGGTGCTCTCTCTCGGGACGGGGTCGTGCCAGGTAGGGCGGCCATGACTGTTTTTACAGGGCACCGGATACACCGTTGTGTCCCCTCTCGGATATTACGATCCCGAGTGAGTCTCGTATGATGTACATTGTGAGGATACGGAGCAATGAGTGGACTCCTTGTTAGTTTCGTCTAGGGAAAGATAGTGATCGGGTGCTTACCCAGGGTACTTGAGGTATCGCGGGTCGTGGATGACACGGAAGTTCCCCGGATCTTGTGGGTACAGTGTGCAACCTCTGCAGAGTGTAAAACTATTCGAATAGCCGTGTCCACGGTCAAGGACAGTTGGGCGGTGCTGCTTAAACTATGTCCAGAGTTTACAAACCAGTGTGTGTGTTTGGATAACTACTTGGGTCAAGTCAAAGGACTTGACGTGATTGAGATGGGTTGGTGCCCACTCTATTTATGTTGATATCTGTAACCTTTCCTCATGGTTACTTGAATTCTCTTGATGCATGTCTTACAAGTTGTTGAACATGTCATTGCACTCAAAACTAGCTTTCTGCAAAAATTTACCTATATCATGCATTGTTGTATCTTGAACCAAAACATGGGTTGCTTGCGAGTACATTCAAAGTACTCATTGGCTTGCCACTGGTTATTTTATTGGCCAGGCATGAAAGAACAGGATATGATGAAGAATACTTCGGTGACGAACATGCGAGCTAGGACGCTTCCCAGTCAGAATGCCTGTAGGGTTAAGGCAGATGGCATGGGTCCAAGTTATCGACGAAGATTTCCGCTGCAATGTTATACTCAAGACTTGACCATAATGGTCCTACTTGTGTAAACGGTATGTATGGATGTAAGACTCTTGTTATTCAGCTTCTGTGTGTTCAGTGAGCATTGATCTCTGGGATCACTGTACACGTGCATTCGGTGATCACGACTTATGAGTCGGGGTCCCCACATCGAACGACAGTTCCTAACCAGCAATCAGAGTTGCAATTCTATCAACGATATGCTATGTGATAAATAATAATGTCGTACTAATTATACACACAGGACACTTGTTTCACCATGCCAGATTATTACATCAAAATCTCTCGGAGGATAGATCAGTTCGGCAGTTGTGTGCTGCTACTCAAGAATTTCAAAGTTGATTTGGACCAGCTCTCCTTGCCGAGAAAGTTCGATTTTGACATCATCCCCTACCGCAAGATATGATTTAGATTTGAACCTTGACCATCCTTTAGCATCAATCATCATGCGACCATCCTTTGTACTTACGGTATATTGAGCAGGTTCATTCACACCAAGGCTGTGCATGGTAAGAGAAACTTGGTCGCAGTTGCCCGGATTGTTGAACGACTCCCTCGTTGCTCTAGGAATTCTCTGTTTGCAAACAAGAAGACATACCCAAACAGTTAGATCAACACAGTGAATCATGTGAAACAACATGGAAAGAAAAAAGAATGATGCACTTGGGCAGCCAATACTTACCTACAAGGTGGACATGTCGATTTTTGTAAGGACTTTGGTATATGAAGTGCGAACTGCAGCCCAGTCTGTTGCCGGTGCAACAACACGGGCCGGACCAAATGCAAGTGCAAGTGTTGGTGCAGGTGCCGAAGCCGCCGCTGCTACCGGAGATGGTGCTCCTTGTAGAGCTGGTGCCGGTGTCGATGCCCGATCCTCCGGTAGATCAGACTGATCCGCTGACGCGGTTGGTGCCTAATCCTCAGCTGGATCATACTGAGCTGCTGCTGCTGTCAGTGCTAGAGCAACTGCCGGTGCTCGATCTGTGCGATACAGCGGCGATCGTGTCTGGTCTGCTATGATCAGATTTGTAAATTGACTAGGATCCGTGACCGTGATCCAGTTTTTTTCTTCATTTCATTTAAACGCGAGAAGGACTAATTATGGCGTTTTTATTAAACCAACTGCAGTTCATCATAGGGATTCAGTTTGTACTCAGACAATAGACTGATCCAATTTTTTCCAGTAATATAAGTGATGGACAGTGCCTTCGTTACTGACACGACATAAGAAGTGAAACCTGGAAAAATAGCCATCGTAGAGCAAACCAAACGGTTTATTCTGGGGATAATTAGATTTATGCCCCTAGTTGTGTCCCACTCGTCTGTTTTACCCCTAATTCCCAAAAGTCACCGGTTCTGTCCAAGTCACTTTGCTCCTCTTATGCTTTTTCCCTTTGCCCGTTTGACCGTCAGTTTGAAAACTTCATAACTAATTCATACTAAATCAAAAAATACAAATAAGATACCAAAATGTTCAGAAAAACATCACATATATGTCAGTGTTATTTGAATTCATGAAAAAAGTGTTGGAAAGTGCCCATCCGAGTTTTAGCTCTTATGCGGGACCATTCCTTGGCAACTTGGATTCGTCGGTACCTGTACGCTTCGCTTATCCGGTGTTGCCCTGAGAACGAGATATGTGCAGCTCCTATCGGGATGTCGGCGCATCGGGCGGCTTTGCTGGTCTTGTTTTACCATTTTCAAAATGTCTTGTAAACCGGATTCCGAGACTGATCGGGTCTTCTTGGGAGAAGGTATATCCTTCATTGATCGCGAGAGCTTATCATGGGCTAAGTTGGGACACCCCTGCAGGGTATAAACTTTCGAGAGCCGTGCCCGCGGTTATGTGGTAGATGGGAATTTATTAATGTCCGATTGTAGATAACTTGACACCTGATCCGAACTAAAACGCATCAACCGCGTGTGTAGCCGTGATGGTCTCTTCTCGGCGGAGTCCGGGAAGTGAACACGGTCTTTGGGTTATGATTGGCATAAGTAGGTGTTCAGGATCACCTCTTGATCATTGCTAGCTTCACGACCGTTCCTTTGTTTTCTCTTCTCGCTCTCATTTGCGTATGTTAGCCACCATATATGCTTAGTCGCTGCTGAAACCTCACCACTTTACCCCTTCCTTTCCCTTTAAGCTTTGCTAGTCTTGATACCCATGGCAATGGGATTGCTGAGTCCTCGTGGCTCACAGATTACTACAACAACAGTTGTAGGTACAGGTTATGCAACGATCATGACGCGAGAGCGATGCTTGCTTGCGTTGAGTTCTTCTTCTGCTTCTTCTTCGATCAGGGGATAGGTTCCAGGTCAGCAGCCTGGGCTAGCAGGGTGGATATTGTTTGAGTTTCTGCTTATGATTCATCAGTAGTCGGATGTTGTTCTTGTATGTTGTGAAGTTGTATTTGTGTGGCATCGTATGCCTTTTGTATGTATCCCCATCTATTTATGTAATGTTGATGTAATGATATCCACCTTGCAAAAGTGTTTCAATATGCGGGTCTATCCTTGGTGGGACCTTCGAGTTCCTTTTGGATAGGGTCGAATATTGGGCGTGACACATCCCAGCAAGCGTGTCAGTCGACGGGAGGCGTGCGAGCAGACCGCTGCGCCGGCTGTCATGGAGGCGTGCGAGCAGACTGCTGTGCAGACTCACCGGGAGGCGAGCCCTTTGACCAGGCTCCGCCGCCCACCGTCGTCCCAACTCCTCCCACTTTTAATGTCGCCAGCGCCGCAGTTTAAAATCAACCCCGCACTACCAGGTATCGCTACAATCCTCTCTCTTCCTCTCCGATTCTCCTGTCGTCTACCTCCAACTAGCCTAACCTAAACGTACGCCATGCCGCATCACGATGGTCTGTCCTTAGTCTTCAAGTTTCCTGAGGAAGACACCCAGCCGGAGTCTCAAGAACATAAGGCGCTTTGGGACGAACTTGAACTGGCCTTGCGGGAAGACGCCATGCCTGCCCCGCTCCCGTTCCGTCTCCCGTCGCCCCGACTGCGCCAGCGCCCATCCCCGTGGCATTGATGGGCTGGTGGCTGCACATTGTCTCTGAGCTTGATGCCACGGGGTTCTACGAGGTCCCCGCCGACTTTCACGCGCCCGTGCACCTGCCAGCGCATGCGCCTGCGCGTGCATTGACGCGCACGCCCGTGTAGGTGCCCGTGCACCTGCCAGCGCATGCTCCTGCGCGTGCACTGACGTGCGTGCCCGTGCCGGTGCCCATGCACACGAATGTCTCCGTCGCGCCGTTGACAACGCCTGTACCCACGCGGGTGCCAGTGCCCCCCTCAGCGGCATGGATGGCCACCGTCGACCGCTTCCTTCCACCAATGCCAGTCGCCTCCTCCCACCAGTTGACTTGCTCCGAAGTCCAGAACATTTTGGCCTTCATTGAAGCTAGGCCAACGTCCAGGAGTACGCCAACAACGGCGCAAGACGCCGCCGTCGCCGTCGGTCAGTGGCCTGACGACACACAGACCACAGCAGAGGAGCCACTTCCCACCGCGAGACGCCCCCGTCGCCGCCGTGTAATCTAAATTTGCCGTGAAAAACATTCAGATTGCCATGCTTAAAATTCGAACGTTTATCATTTCCGTTTATTTTATATTGATTGTCGTAAAATTTAAAGTCGGAGTCAGACTGAACGAAATGTATGGTTTGATCGATTGAATGTTCTGCTAGAGCCATATCAAATTAAATATAAAACGTCATCAAGCCACATGTATTCCTTGTCATCTAACGATCTAGACTGCTTCAATGTCGAGCGCTCAACACGTTTAGCGTGCAGTTAATTTCATGCAAAAAATAGTGCTAATCACATGGCAACACGCAAATAATATCCTAGTAGTTAATATATCCGCATGCACTTAATATACTTCCAAATTAACGTGCATTGCACGTACACACTGACTAGTGCTGCTAGTACGTGAAACTGGTGCCGTGACTTGTGAACGCGTCCAGGTATGGTCAATGGCAACATCGCCCGCGAGTTCTTCCTGTTTGCCCGTGCGTCTAAACACAGAAGGGGAGGAGAGAGAGAGAGAGCACACATGGAACCCACCAGTAAGTGAAGGCGGATAGTACTAAAAATAATATTACATGTTATCCATTGATTAGGCTGTGGTAATATAAAAACATTATGTGAACAAAGGGGGTACAACAAACATTGCTATTCTACGTATGTTGTCTATTGACGTGCGGCTTGAAGGCCCGGTCGCATGTTCGATCCTCGTCCTTTATTTTTTAATTTGTATATGGGTCAAATTTGTTTCATGACATGTGGGCCCCTCGGTGTGTAGTTTGTAGAACTTCAATTTGTGGGTCGAAAATTTGTTCCATTCCAAGTGGACTATCGGTGTGTAGTTTTGTAGCTTATTTATAATAATTAAAGAGAACAACATAGTTTTTTTAATAAAACCATGGTGCGACGTTGAAGGCGAGAAAGGACGTGTGAGAAAGCGATGACCGAGCCAGAGGGAAATCAACTAGGGGAGTTGCATGGGTTGCAACGGTGTTTGAGTAGTTGTGGGCCGAATGCAACGAAAATATAATCTAAACCGACCGGAATAAATGCCTACACAAATTAATCCAAGGTTGGAGTTCCCCTCGCAATGTAAATAGCTCCGGCTTTGCGAGGGATGGAGAGGTAGTAGCTTCAACGCGTGGAAGATACGGTGTGAGAAAGCGAGGTCAATCGAGAGACAGATAGATAGAGAGAAAAAGTGAGTGTGGTCCGACATTCATTGAACAAATATATATGCTCCGGAGAGATATTGTCCGTGAGATGATCCAGTCACAGACGTGTAGATATATTTTGTGCGTGGGAGGAAGCAATGTCAACCGATCACATAGGGGCCATGCGATCGAAAGAGTGAGACGGGTTGGAGAGAGTGACCTAGATAGAGGATGTGCGTGAGAGAGTATACAATGTGAATAGGTCGAACTGGGCTCAAACATGGTGATATATCGTTTTTGTCCGAGAAAGAGCGAGGTCAATCGAGACATACGAAGATATTATGAACGTGTGTTGGAAACCAATAGCTTGCTAAGGTGGTTAGGAGAGGAAGATTGACCGATACAGGAAGTATCACTACTAGGGAAAACCCTAGTAGTAGCGCAGGTTTTGAGGCTAGCAGCAGCGCGGGTGGCCACGCTCCTAATAAGGCGCTACAGCTAACTCATAGTAGTAGCGCGGCCCTTACCCGCGCTACTACTGTTCACGATATCAGCAGCGCTTTTTATGAACGCGCTACTATTACCTAGCTGTAGCAATTTCGCAGTCCGTCGCTACTGCTATATCTTTCATCATTTTACCCCGTACCCCTTTCCCTTTCAGTTTCCCTTTCAGATACTAGATACTAGGTACTGCTAGTAGATATCAAATTCATAAACCATTACTAGGTAGTACTCCCTCCGTTCCAAATTACTCGTCGTGGTTTTAGTTCAAACCACGACGAGTAATTTGGAACGAAGGGAGTACTAGATAACAATTTCATGCATAGTCAACATGCATCCTCAAGCAGTACAAGGTCATATCAACGGCGATCATCATATTTAGTTCTAGATGATATCGACGACGATCATCATATGTAGTTCTAGATGATATAGCTACACACACATATGTAGTTCTAGATGATATAGCCACACACACATATGTAGTTCTAGATGATATCGAAGACAATCATCATCCTCAGGCCTGGGTGGTTGGTGTTCCTGATAGTAATTAGGATGGCCTGTCCAACACGAAGATTCTTGCCATCGAGGAATTTCTTCCACCCAACCGAGTTTAAGTGTGTGCGACCGTCCATGTCCACGCGGTAAGTACAGGTTGTGACGGAGCCCCTTGCAGTAAAGCGTAGTCCAGCTGAGCCTTCTTCATCAGGCTCGATACCATAACTCACAGATATGCTCTTTGCCAATTTCTAAATAAGAAAAACATATAAATTAATAAATAGCCTCGCAAATAAGTACATATGGATTATCTACACTATTAATAGTTTCCTTAGATTCTACACTAATAAGCATGTGATCGAACTCTACACTAAAACATATCATCGATTAGATTCCACACAACATACCATATCATTGGACTGTACACTAAGTAATTCATCGGATAATTTGCATTTGTAAGTATAACATACCATATCATGTTGATCAACCATGGTATTTTTCAAGCGGGTCACGAATGGCACCCCGACAAAGTCAGCACGTGGCAGAATTATGTCCCACAGGTTGGACACCTCCTCCTCACTCAGCCTTGTTCTTTGAGCAATGATGGCTTCATGAAGTGGGCCCTCATCATCTTCATCGAGTGGGTCCTCATTATCTTCATCATCTTTGTCATCTTCATCATCTTCCACCAGGTTGAGATAAATGACAGCCAGCTTGGGTCTTTCTGCTCAGAAGGAGAAGCTGACCAACTCACCACCAGTAAGACGCATGCGAGCGATGAAACGGGCCCATCCATCTCGTCCAATCTGCGACATATTGCATCCTTTCTTGACCTCCATAGTGTACGGCCCCCGAGGAGCCTCAAATGTCACAGTGTCTCTTGACAGCTTGTTGAATTTCCACCTCACATTGCATGGGACGATCTGTGTAAAATAAGCAAAATGACACAATGCAGTAATGCCAACACTAAAAATAAAATAGTTATTACATTTCATCTAATTTCTTACCGCCGCATGACGAAAACTTAGTTGGAAGTAGATGCCGAACAGCTTGCCAGTTGCAAGGCTGCTGGCGCATCTTGATTTGCACAGTCGACATAGTGGTGGTGGTGGTGGCGCCATTTTTCCTAAAGCAATATGAGCAAAGGATTAACGATCCACTTCACAGGAAAGAAAAACAGTAGCATGTGATATTTTTGGTTCTTCCGCGAGAAGTAATTTGATGGACAATTATAATCCTAAGATCTAGTAACATATTAGATGACAAGGTACCACGTACATTTTGCCAAAAAGTAACTTATTAAAAAACAAAAGCAACTACGTACCTATCCATGTACAGAAAAAATAACAATAAAATGGTGCATACTAAATCAACTAAATGAACTAGCCTACTAAATCAACTAAATCAAAATGTTCTAAATCAACTAAATGAACTAGCCTACTAAATCAACTAAATCAAAATGTTCTAAGTCAACTAAATCAACTAGCCTACTAAATCAACTAAATCAAAATGTTCTAAATCAACTAGCCTACTAAATCAACTAAATCAAAATGTTCTAAATCAACTAAATGAACTAGCCTACTAAATCAACTAAATCAAAATGTTCTAAATCAACTAAATGAACTAGCCTACTAAATCAACTAAATCAAAATGTTCTAAATCAACTAAATGAACTAGCCTACTAAATCAAAATGTTCTAAGTCAACTAAATCAACTAGCCTACTAAATCAACTAAATCATATCAATTAAATCAAAATGTTGCATATGAACTAGCCTACTAAATCAAAATGTAGCGGGCAGGAGGGAGAAGGAGGGGCGACTCAAGGAGGGAGAAGAGAGTAGGATGGAGGAGGAAGGCGGAGCGAGGAGGGGTCGGCCGACGCGGCCAGTGGAGGGAGGACGGAGGAGGAAGGCGGAGCGAGGAGGGGACGGCCAGCGGCGAGTGGATAGGGAGGACGGAGGAGGAGGCCGGTACCGAGTCCAGCAAGGAGGAGGAGGTGATGACGGCGCAGACGGAGGAGGGGCGATGGGGGTGGACCGGCGCGGGGGATTGAGAGGGGATCCAGTGAGTGTGTGACTGTGAGTGGATGGGATAGAGGAGATGGGGGTGGGAGATGAATGGCTTAGCAGTAGCGCACTATAGAGAAAGACGCTACTGCTAATCTACCTAGCAGCAGCGCCTTTCACTATAAAGCGCTACTGCTATGTGTCAGCATGTAAAAATAGACTTTGTTCAATATATAAAAAATACATTGATCATCAATGATCTTTTTGTGTACAATCTGATTTGTCAATATGCGTCCTCACTGGTTTAGGAACAGGTGAAGACTCATATTGCAGCCACAAATTCTACACACAGAGTTCAATGAAGACCAATGCTTGTCAAAGTTTGAGAAGCAACATATTTAAGGTGGTAGAAACTCTCTTCACGGAGCGAGGTGGGACTAAATTCTTGTAGTAAACTTAGCAGTAGCGCTTATTGGAGAAATGCGCTGCTACTATGCTATGTAGCAGTAGCGCCCGTCATTATAACGCGTTGCTTCTATAACTAGCCTCGCGGCAGCCTCGTGGGAATTATAGCAGTAGCGCGTCTTTGAGCGGGCGCGCTACTGCTATATTTGTTTCAGCAACGAGTTACTCTTGAGCACGCTACTGCTAATTAGCAGCAACACCTTATTTTAAAGCGCGCTGCTGATAAGATTCTATGTATAGGCTTTTCCCTAGTAGTGTATGTAGCGTTTGTGCGCACGAGGGGGGGGGGGATAAAAACAACATTTGAATGTACATAGTACGAGTCTTAATATCGATGTTTCAATTTGGTGTACATTGTAAGATTTGAACCAAGGACCAGGCATACGGGTAATTATTTCGAATTCGTGCCATACTAAGTTTCGAAAAGTTGACATTGACTCAATTTGTTGTGCTATTTTGTAGGTCATATGTTTGAATCCATCCAAAAGTTTTCTCACTACCATGGTGTTCATCATAAACATATGAATTTGTATTAAAAAAGTAGCATGGATACAATGAAATGCGAAATCCACGTTAGAATTGGAGATCGCTATGTGACACACACTCTAATTCAAATAACTAATTATGTGACGCACTCTAATCCACGTTAGCGTGGGTACCGTTTCGATTTTTTTTCAAATAACTCCACATTAATTAATTTATAGTACTCCCTCTGTTCACTTTTATAACACCTTCAAGACATTTCAGACAATGTGCAAAACAGTTCATTTTAAGTTGTCTGCGACTTACAAAAGTGAATGGATGGAGTATCTCGTTTCTAATGACTAATTATTGCAAGGAAAACACGGGCATGGTAATACATACAGATTCGTTTGCAAATGAAAGAAGATTCGTTTGCATTCTCAAATGTAGGCGCACCAGGCAGACCAAGGTCATGTCGGGGTGGACGCTGCTTTGGTGCCTTAAAGGCAACTGCCCTTGGGTGACTGACATGTGGGCCAGCCACCTGTTGGCCCCACATGTCATGGACACAAAGGCAGGTGCCTCAAGGCACCGAAGCATAGTCCTGTCGGGGTGGTCGCGTGTGTCGGACGGACGTGTAGCACCTAGCCACCCACCCCCTGCCCCAAAAAAAGGACGACGACAATATAAGTTTGCGCTTCCACATTTTGGATTGAAATATCTGGCGGCCCAAATTCCAGCCCTGCAAAATCTCTCTTCTCCACCGTCCCCTTCCGCGCCCAGATTGCTCAAATCCCTAATTCGCTGCCATCCATCGAATCGCCCCTCGTCTCGTCTCTTTCCCAGCTGTTCCCCACCTCTGTGCCGGACGACGACGACGAAGACGACGGTCGCGCTTCACCACCGCGCCGGAGCTACCTCATCTACGCCCTCGTCCACCACACCGGGTGGTCCACCGACAACGTTGGCCGACGTGCCTCACAAACACCGAGTTCCACCTCATCAGGTGCGCTTCACCAATGCCGTCTCCCAGCTCACCGGGGCTACTTCACCGAGCACATCGTCACACCTCTGCCCCTCGAGGCCGTTGGGGCTTCACCAACGGTCTCGTCCACCGCATCATAGTTCTCCGCTGCCACTCAAGATCTGCATCCGTGCGCGGCCACCCAACGCCAGCACATCACCCTCAACGGCTCTGAAGTAACCCACACTCTAGCTAGGCAAGCATGCCCAAACGCGGGCCCGAATTAGGTATCCACACATCACTCCCTTGTGCACTGTTTCGACGATGTTTGGATATCCTTTCACTGCTCTCTTAGCTTACACGCCTATGCAACTTTGACTTTAACTCTTATTTCTTCTAGAGATATCATCTGAAACAAGAAAATCCATTTTTTAGTGAAGCATGACGGCACTACGGGATCTGGTACACATCCTTCACACCCGTATAACCTTGTAAGTATATGTCCTCTGGTACAACATGAAGGTCGATTCCTCTTATTTGATCAACCATTCGCCGTGTCAAAAATGCAGAGGGGGATGCAAGGAGCACAAGGCCTACACATCCAAGCAAGTGGTAACAAGGACTTGTACATGGAACATCCCAAGCGCAAGCAGAGCTGCAGTGAGCCTGTACAACGAGCTAGCGTAAGTCCCTGCATTTCATTTAATTCGTACTGGCATTCGTGTATGATTTATTTGTAGTGGCTGATCCATGAATTCAAGTTACCAGGGGCGAACATTTAACTTAAAAAATATGAAGGCACTTGCACTCCGGAAATCAACATAACTTGAGAAATGTGAAGCTACACGCACTTTGAAAACCAGCTAATGATCCAAAGTAGTTCAGATTATAAACACTAAATGATGCAAGCACCAAAAAACACAAAATGCAACATGGTGTACAAGGACTACAAACGTGGTTCGTACTTCTTGAATTATTCGTTCTCTGGCTGAAAATATCGAAGTATAATTGCACGTATAACCAGTGAGCAAACTGCATATCAATATATCTATCCTGCACAAGTATGCCAATAGTTTCAAACAACAGATTAGAAAAGTATTTATGCTATGTTGTCATGATACGAGGACTTTCTGGTAGATGGCCTCGACGTTTCCTCAAGCTATGAAAATGCACTATAATTTGCTTGTCATCAATGCCTGCAAATCTCTGTCTCTCTCAACATAGTAGATCATCATTAGACACTAAATCCTTCAATGAGCTTGCAAAATGCTTGCATTAGATCCCTCGTTAGACACTATATGTTCATCACCAGGAGCATGTAAAATGTTTGCATCAAATCCTTCATTAGCAGTCTGTTCATTAGACACTTCAGGCTCAAGAACAACATGAGCTTGTATGTTTGCACTGGAAACTTGATTAGATACATCAGATTCAGTCAATTCAGTATTGATTGGGGGAGTTATAAAATAAGTAGAAATTGGTTTCATTTTCTTATAGATTCCCTACATACAAGCAGTTTTACAACACCGTCAGGTTTAACTATTGGCCAGAAATTGAAGAGTTGAATTAGATATAATCAGGGATGTGATGTACCTGCTTGTTGCGCATGCTACTCTTGCAAGCTGCGACTGTCTGTTTGCGCAAGCTCGATGCCATGCCCGTGCTACCGCCGCTGCCTCCCACGCAGGCTACACTCAGGGTTGGATCTTCATCTTCTTGTCCTTCCTTTCGCTTGAAGCCCAGCGACCGCCCTCCAACGAGGGCGCGAGGAAGTGTTGTGTTGGTCTGTCCAGCGGCGGCTAGGTTAGGAGCAAACCAGACTGGAGGCTGGAGCGAATGAATTGGGATTTTTCCTGTTGTCGATCGATATGTGAGGCGCTCGTATGGGCCACGAGCCTGCTATAGGGCCTGCCTTGCACTTATGTTATTGGCCCATCCAAATTGAAACATTTTTCTTCATTTTTTACATTGCCTGCTCGTGCGTTGGGACGAACAAAACTAGCATGGGCCAACCTGGATGACTCAAAGTAGGTGCATGCTTTCCAGCCACCTGAGGCGGCCGCCCATACCAGCCCCTATGGTGGCATCGCCCCTTTTTGCGTGTATGATTGGATAATGAAAAATATTCGAGTGGCGCTTTTGATTTACCCACAGAATGGTTGAATTTCTTGCTTCTATGAACTGAGTTCACCAATAATGTGAAGGATGCCTGTCTTTTCATCCTATTGTAGATTGCTTAGATCTCGATATGCCAAAAGTAATCGCATGAAATATACAGTAAAAGCCAGTGTGATGTGTTTGGCTACAAATAGTCTGACTACACGTCCTCATATAACATATCAAGGATGCACCGTCTTACCAGATTAACCATTCGACTTACCCATGCAGTGTAGGAAGAAAGAAGTATTGGGACTACGTATCCAAGCAATTGATGCCATGGACTCCTTTGTACAACCTTGTAAGCGAAAAAGAAGTTGCAGTGTGCCTGTACAAAGAACTAGCGTAAGTTCAGTTACCTGCTTCTCGGAATTTTAGTTAGCCACTTATTGCAAAATTGTTCAATTACGTTGCCTGGCTTAATTTAGTTTGCTACTGTTACATAATGGCACAGCCTGTTAATCATATTGTAGACTGCGCCTATCTATGTGTTTGATACTTACTGTTAAGAATTACCTGTTTGCCTTAACATAAATATCTACTTGTTTGTTTAACTGCTTTGCTGCTGCAACAGCGGGTTACAATTATGTTAATAACTACTGTACTTTTCACCATCCAATTGAAACTCTTTAATTCCTTGTTTGTTTAACTGGTTTGTTGTTATAACTCCCAGTTGAGATGTTTTGCTAACTTCAACTTTTCTGAATCCAATCGGAACTTTAATGGCAAAACAGGTTAGCCCAAGATCAAAGAGCGAGGTCCCCATGGACGTTGCATCATCCCACAGCAGTAGCACCAGCCCAATCATGCATTATGAATTGCCAACTGCTGATGCTCTAGAGGCTAAACTAGTGGTAGAAAGAGATTCTGCTTCTGCACTTAGAGATGAAGTTGACATGTTGAGGAAGCAAACAACAAAATCACAGGCAGTACTCAAGACAACCATTAAATATTTGGTGGATTTCAAAACGAAGCAAGCTGAGACTGACCAGATTGTTAAGGTCCTGAAGGAAAAGGAAATTAAATTCCTACTTGGTAAATCATAGGTGAAATGTTCTTTCCATAGTTGAATAACCTTTGTGTTGTCTGTTCATGTAATCAATCAAACCATTTGTTTTAGAGATCATGTAATAATTGTTTTTTTTGGTTTGTAATTTTATTTGAGCACAAGTCTGTATTAATTGATAAGACTCGGAGACATTTGAAAGTGCAACTATCCCTAGGGGTTTTGTTAATTAATAACAACATATAGCTCATTGAGCTAATGCTATTCCAAGACTATTATTTCAGGAAAGCTCAATGAATGGCATGGCATGGATGATGAAAGTGGATCCCTCAAAATACTAAGGACAAAGGATTGGCTCAAGCTCAAAAGCTCAAGACTCTTCATTTTATATTTTAGTGATCCAAGATCACATTGAATCTATAGGAAAAGCCAATACTATCAACGAGGGATGAGGTGTTACTTAATGAGCCTCTTGCTTCAATGTGCTTAGTGATATGCTCCAAAACCCTCAACTACTTTCCCACATCCACAAATGACCTAAACCCAAAGCCAAAATCGGTCACACTGAAACTCCCTATCCGGCGCCACCGATTCCAAAAGTCATAGCCACTGCCACAAACCCTAAGCAAATCGGTCTTACCGATAGGGATCTCGGTCTCACCGAGATGGGGTTGCAATCTCTCTATTTCCCTTCGTAACGTTTCGGTCTAACCGAAGTGAGCGATCGGTCCCACCGAGATTGCAATGTAAACTCTCTGTTTCCTTTTTGTAACATTTCGGTCTCACTGAAAAGAGCAAATCGGTCCCACCGAGTTTACCTGACCAACTCTCTGGAAAGCTTATTACCAAATCGGTCTCAACGAGTTTGTGTAATCGGTCTTACCGAGATTACGTTATGCTCTAACCCTAACCGAATCGGTCTCACCGAGATGTATGTCGGTCCCACCGAAAATCACTAACGGTCACTAGATTTGCTAAATCGGTCCGACCGAGTTTAACAATTCGGTCCCACCGAGTTTGGTAAATTGTGTGTAATGGTTAGATTTTGTGTGGAGGCTATATATACCCCTCCACCTCCTCTTCATTCGTGGAGAGAGCCATCAGAATGAACCTACACTTCCAACTTACCATTTCTGAGAGAGAACCACCTACTCATGTGTTGAGACCAAGATATTCCATTCCTACCATATGAATCTTGATCTCTAGCCTTCCCCAAGTTGCTTTCCACTCAAATCTTCTTTCCACCAGACCCAAACCCATTGAGAGAGAGTTGAGTGTTGGGGAGACTATCATTTGAAGCACAAGAGCAAGGAGTTCATCATCAACGCACCATTTGTTACTTTTTGGAGAGTGGTGTCTCCTAGATTGGCTAGGTATCACTTGGGAGCCTCCGACAAGATTGTGGAGTTGAACCAAGGAGTTTGTAAGGGCAAGGAGATCGCCTACTTCATGAAGATCTACCGCTAGTGAGGCAAGTCCTTCATGGGCGACGGCCATGGTGGGATAGACAAGGTTGCTTCTTCGTGGACCCTTCTTGGGTGGAGCCCTCTGTGGACTCGCGCAGCCGTTACCCTTCGTGGGTTGAAGTCTCCATCAACGTGGATGTACGATAGCACCACCTATCGGAACCACGCCAAAAACATCCATGTCTCCAATTGTGTTTGAATCCTCCAAACCCTTCCCTTTACTTTCTTGCAAGTTGCATGCTTTAATTTCCGCTGCCTATATACTCTTTCCATGCTTGCTTGAACTGTGTGATGATTGCTTGACTTGTCCTAAAGTAGCTAAAATCTGCCAAACTCTAAAACTGGGAAAAGGTTCAGTTTTTATTGGTCAAGTAGTCTAATCACCCCCCCCCTCTAGACATACTTCAAGGTCCTACAAGTGGTATCAGAGCTTTGGTCTCCATTTGCTTTGATTTCCATAGCTTTTGGTGGTCATAGCCTTGGTTTCACAACCTAGGAGAGTATGGCGTCTAGCGAGGGAAATTATCACCGTAGAGGTCCTTACTTTGATGGTACTAATTTTGCTAGTTGGAAGCATAAGATGAAAATGCATATTCTTGGACATAACCCTGCCATTTGGGCAATTATTTGTATTGGCTTGCAAGGTGAATTTTTCGATGAGAGAGAACCAAACCGTGAAGCTAATGCGGAAGAATTGAAGATGTTGAAATACAATGCTCAAGCTTGTGATATCATCTTCAACGGATTGTGCCCCGAAGAATTCAACAAAATCAGTCGTCTTGAGAATGCAAATGAAATTTGGGATACTTTGATTGATATGCATGAAGGTACCGAGTCCGTCAAGGAATCCAAGTTGGATGTGCTCCAAAGTCAGGTTGACAGGTTCAAAATGAAGGATGGTGAAGGTGTCGCTGAAATGTACTCTAGGCTTGCTCTTATAGCAAATGAGATTGCCGGCTTAGGAAGTGAAGAGATGACCGACAAATTCATCATCAAGAAGATCTTAAGAGCATTGGATGGAAAGTATGATACCGTGTGCACATTGATTCAAATGATGCCAAACCACAAAGATCTCAAGACAACGGAAGTCATTGGAAGGATTGTTGCTCATGAGATGTCACTCAAGGATAAGGAGGAACTTCACAACAAGTCAAGTGGTGCTTACAAAGCCTCAAGTGAAGCCCCCACATCATCAAGTGAGAAACCAACCTTCAATGAAGAATTGAGCTTAATGGTGAAGAACTTCAACAAATTCTACAAGAGTAGAAGCAAAGAGAGAAGCTCCAAATCAAGGTCTTACAATGACAAGAGATCTTCTAGCCGTGAGCGCAATTGCTACAATTGTGGGAGACCCGGACATTACTCCAATGAGTGTACGACACCCTACAAAAGAAGAGAAGATTCTCCAAGAAGAAGGAGCAAAAGAGAAGAATCACCACCAAGAGAGAGGAGGAGTAGAGATGATCGTTATGAATGAAGACCCTCACAGAGAAGCAAGGATTCGGAAAGGAAGGACAAGTCATCAAGGAGCTACACAAAATGAAGACATCAAGCTCATGTTGGTGAATGGGTATCCGGCTCCGACTCCGAAAATCACTCTGAGAGAAGCTATCACTCTGACTCCGAATATACTCAAGATGAAGGTGTTGTCGGTCTAGCACTTGTGTCAACCAACTCCTACGACATATTTGATTCACAAAATGAAGGTGTTGGAAGATGCTTCATGGCCAAAGGTCCAAAGGTAACACATCCCGAGTATGTTGATTTCAATAGTGATGAAGATGACTTGCTTGTGGATGATGATTTACTTATTGACAACTCTAGTGATGAATACTATGATGAAACGTCAATTAATCATGCTAATCATGCTAAAACGAATGACAATGATAAGGAGAAGATTGAGCTTCTAACTAAAGAATAAAACTCTCTTAAGTTGGCTCATGAAACTATCTACGAAGATCATCGAGAACTTTTAAGGGCTCATGAGAAGTTACGCTTTGAAAAGCTCAATCTTGAGCAAGAGCATGAGTTCTTAAAAGGAATCAATGATGATCTTCACAAGAAAAGTTCTTCTTACATTGCCAAGCGTTTACTCTTATCTACTTACATGCCTCAAGTCAAGTCTAGTAACAAGTACAAGAAAGATACTTCCTCTAGTAGTAACAATAATAATGTCAAATCCAATATTTTTGCTTATAGTAGTTCTCTTGATTCCACTAATGATTCTCTTAGCCAAGTTACACTTGAGCAAGAAAATAGCTTATTGAAGGGAATTATAGAGAAAGGTGTTTACAAGAGCCTTGCCGGGAGTAAGCAATTTGAGGAAATTGTACGCAAGCAAGGAAGGCACCGGAAGAATCAAGGTGTTGGTTTTGAATGAAAGTTCAATGCCAATGGAGTTGAGTGGGAAGAAGATCAATACCCCAAGATGAAGTTTGTTCCTCAACAAGAGAAGTATGATCCTACTTCCTTCAAGGGAACACAAGCTCAAGATGATCTTCCACCACAAGACCACAAGAACAAAGGCAAGGACAAGCTTCAAGAAGAGATTGATGCATTTGAAGAAGCACCTAAAGCCTCGTTCAAGTGGGTCCCCAAGACTACGTCAAGTTCTACTTCATCTAGTACAACTACAACTCCAAGGATTCCCATAAATATGATGTGGATCCCGAAGAAGAAGAACTAGAGAGTTCTTGAGGGTGACTCCGCCAACATTTTTCACTCATATCATTTTGGCAAGAACAAGTGCAATTAACTTCCACATCTTGCACTAGTTCAAGGAGTCACAAACCCTCATGTTGGTAAGACAAGGGACAAGGTAACCTAATGATTTCATGGACATCATCTTGTGTGTGCATCACTCTATGTCTATGGATATTCTTGTTTGTTCCTTGTGGGACTAACCCATGTAGGTATGTTGAAAGTGCAACTCACTCCAAAGGATTGCTCCAAATGATCTACATCAACATTGAGCATCTACATCTTCAACACCTACATGAAGTCATCATCGACAAAACCCAAGGTTAGTTCATCCCTCTAAGGGGGGATCTCACATCTAGGGGGAGCTTAACTCTAAGAATTGAGTCAAAGCAACTCTAATGGTGTGAACACATTAATGCATTATGCAAAAGTGGTAACCCCACTTGAGCTTAAACGATGAGTATGACCTATGATCAAATGTTCTCATTTGACTCCTAAGTCAATATACTCATATATAGATGACTTAGTCATCGCCAATTGTTTGATAGATGCTAGAATTGGTTGTGCATGCTTTGCCACATATTTCATTTGCTATATTATTGTGTGAGCATGTTGGTGCATATTTTACTCATCCAAGGACATCCACTTGTTGTTTTGATTGTTTGGATTCTTTTCTTTGTGCCAAGTGGATGGACAAGGATGCCTAAGAACCTTCTTTAGCTATCTATGCTTTTCTCATCTCACACTCTATTCATGCTACATCACAAAATTTGATCAAGTTAGATTCGAACCACTTTGTGTGAGGAGCACTCAGAGTCCCCGATTCGTCATAGACTTAAACGTCCAAAACCTCTTTGTGATTCTCAGTCTGACAGATTCTTCCATTTCAGTCATACCGAGATCAGCAAGTTGATCTGAGTTTTTAATCTCGGTGCAACCGATTTGAACTTTTCGGTCTCACCGATTTGCTGTAACTGAACACAGTTAGGCATCTCGGTGCCACCGAGTTGTTCCACTCGGTCACACCGACAGGGTCGGGCTATATATAGCCACGGGCAAAAGTTTGGAAATTTCTCCGAAACCCTTCGCCTGTGCAACAACTCGCTCTGCCATCGTGGTCTCCGGATCGTCTCCTCGCCGCCAGCAGCCTCCTGTCGCTGGTCTTCATCGCCGTCAACGGAATTCGTCCCCGCCGTTGCCGCCGTAGCAAGTCCACCGCCAAGTTAGGGTATGGACTTGATCTTTGTGCTATCCACGTCTGATTCCTAGCACATTGTTTTCATATTGATTCTTGCCACAATTGAGATTCTTCTATCCAACCAAAGTAGTCCGTAGATTAGATGTGATTCAAATTTTTAGGGTTAGGTTTCCGCCGAAACCATCTCGGACCCACCGAGTTGAAAAACTCGGTCTCATCGATTTGGCGTATGCCATTACACTAGTGACTCTCGGTCTGACCGAGAATTACTAATCGGTGCGACCGATTTGAAGATTTTGTGAAACCCTAGCAGTCTCGGTGCCACTGAACTGAAACTCGGTCCAACTGAGATCATGAGTTTAGGTTCCAAAACTGCTTCGGTATCACCGAGTTTGAAAATCGGTTGATCCGAAATGCTTTCTGTGGAAAACTAAAACTGAACTTTTGAATCATTCTTTTGCAACAATCTCTGCATTTTGTGATGCTCATCTATTCTATCTCATCTATAACTCTTCACAGGGTCAGCAGTCAGCTTTTGCAGTATGTCTGATCAGAGTGACAGCCAGAACAGGTCTGAAGAATAGATGGACTTGAGTGAGGGCAGTAGTCTCTTAACTTCAGATGATGGGAGCAGAAGTACTCCTAGCAACTTGCCTAAGGCTGCAACTAGGCAAAGGAGGAAGAGAACCTCAGACTTAGAAGATGAGGATTATAAAGCTGAGGAGGATGAGGCCACTTCCAAGAAAGTGGTGCTCAAGAAAGAGTATGGCTCTGCACAGAGCACAAAGCCAGGTCTGAAGAAGAAAGTTCCTGCCAAGAGAACTCCAGTGCCAAAGGCCAGGAAGTCTACTCAAGTGCCAGCTCAGACACAACCTAAAGAGGCACCTGCAAGGAAAGAAGCACCATCAAAACCTCAGAAAGTCCCCACTGGTGCAACCATGAAGTTCACAATTGAATCAGAGGATGACGGTGATCAGGATAAGAAAAAGAAGAGAGCTAGAACCACAACTGCCAAGGTGCTTGGAAAGCCCTCAATGAGAAGGGATTCTGATCAATAGGAAGAAGATGTTGCACCAGCTCCTAAGGCAGCTAAGCTTATGGGAGATGCAATCAGGTCAGGGGCTGCAACATCCAAGCCCAAAGATGCACCCAAGCTGCCTCCAAGGCCAAGCAAGCTCCAAAGAGGAATACTAGGAGTATTCCAGCTGCTGAAAAGAACAAGGCCCCAGTGCCCAATGTTGCAGAAGATGAAGATGAAGAAGGACAGGTCCTTAGAAAGCTCATGCCCAATATACCAGACCACAGTGATGCCCATCCTGTGGCTGAGGACATGAGAATCAGGAAGGATTCAGGGCTGAGTCTGTGGAGGATGGAGGACCCATATGCTTCAAGAAGAAGAACTGATGTTGACTATAGGTTCGACACAAAGGAACATCATGACTTTTATGATACCATTCTGTTGGACAAGAAGCCCATTGTCTGTGATATGAGGTGGGTTGACTGGAAATTCATCAGGGAGAATGAGCAGCACTACCCTGGAGTGGAGGAGAGCTTTATTGCTTGTGGAGTAGAAGATTTTGTTGGACAGAAGTTTACCAACTGGAATGATGAGCTTATCATGCAGTTCTACTCCACAGCACATTTTTACCCAGATGGTAGAATTGTTTGGATGTCTGAAGGTACAAGGTACCAGTCCACTGTTGAAGAATGGGCAAGTCTAATCAATGCCCCCAAGGAAGAATAGGATGACTTGGACATATATGCAAAGAAGAAGTTGGGTCATAATTCAATGGCTCACATGTACAAGGAGATTCCTGACAAAGCTGTAGAGACTCACAAGTTTGGATCAGTTCACTTTCTGCTGTCAGGGTTGGCAACCATCAATTGGATTCTGAGGCATACTTTGTTTCCCAAGTCAGGTGACCATAACATGATCAGAGGACATGCCATCAACATGCTGCATGTGTTTGATGTGCCCCAGAAGTTCAAAGTCATGAGCCTCATAGTTGAAACAATCAAAAGGACTGCAACAGATCAGAAGAGGAGCTGTGGATATGCACCTCAGATTCAAGAATTGATCAACTCCAAGATGGGCATAGGGAAATATCAGTTGGATAAGGAACATTTTCCAATTTATCCAGACTTTGAGGACAATGAGGTTGTCATGAATGAAGATGATCCACAATCAGTCCAAGCTCAGGAGAAGAAGGAGAAGGCAAAGAAGGAGAAGACTGCCAAGATGCCAACTCAAGAGGAGGCATCTGAGTATTTCCTGAAGACCAAACAAGAGCATCTTGGTTACTTGATAGCATCAACTCTGAGGATTGAGAAAGGGTTGGCCACCCTAACTCAAAACCAGGAGAGCCTGGAGAGAATCATGGAACAAAAGTTCTATGATCTAGATGTCAAGGTAACTGAGATTCAGTCAGTTGTGGAGCAGCTGCAGGATGACATGCAGGAGAGGAAGGGCAAGACAACCACAAATGTGTTTGCCAGAGTGCCCAGAGCCCAAAGGTCAGTTGCAGTGCCAGTGACAGACACTAGAGCAACAACTTTAGCACCAGCTACTGCCCCAACAGTTCCAATGCAACCAGCTCCAGCACCAACTCCTCTAGCACCATCTACTTCAACTGAAGCCTTCGTCCAAGGAGCCATCTCTACACCACCACCAGAAGATCAAGCCTGAGAGACGATCTAGCACTATGCATTTTCTATGAACTTTTTGGTAACTTGTTGCCAAAGGGGGAGAAAAATGTATAGATCATAGGCTTCGAGAGAGAGTGTTGCTTTTATTCTCTCTTGCTTTATTTGGTGGTTTTTCAAACTTTGTTTGCTTTTGGTTGAGATACTATGCATGTGAGACATTGATGATCATGTGTTTGATCATAAGCTACACTTATGCATGCTTGATATTATCCTATCTATCTTATGTGATCATTCACTATGCTTGGTGATGAGTGCATGTATTCATTGTTTATTATTTTGAGCGCTCCACCAAGATGTATGTGACATGGAAGAGTAACCCATGAGCCTAATTCATTGTGCATTTGCAGTCCAAAGCAAATCTTAACCCATGCACAAATTTAGGGGGAGCTCTTGCTTATCACATACTTCTCAAAGCGACGATGTTATTCAATCTTATTATCATTTGTCGAAGCTTTGATCTATATGTTGTCATCAATTACCAAAAAGGGGGAGATTGAAAGTGCAACTATCCCTAGGTGGTTTTGGTAATTAATAACAACATATAGCTCATTGAGCTAATGCTATTCCAAGACTATTATTTCAGGAAAGCTCAATGAATGGCATGGCATGGATGATGAAAGTGGATCCCTCAAAATACTAAGGACAAAGGATTGGCTCAAGCTCAAAAGCTCAAGACTCTTCATTTTATATTTTAGTGATCCAAGATCACATTGAGTCTATAGGAAAAGCCAATACTATCAAGGAGGGATGAGGTGTTGCTTAATGAGCCTCTTGCTTCAATGTGCTTAGTGATATGCTCCAAAACCCTCAACTACTTTCCCACATCCACAAATGACCTAAACCCAAAGCCAAAATCGGTCACACCGAAACTTCCTATCCGGCGCCACCGATTCCAAAAGTCATAGCCACTGCCACAAACCCTAAGCAAATCGGTCTTACCGATAGGGATCTCGGTCTCACCGAGATGGGGTTGCAATCTCTCTGTTTCCCTTCGTAACGTTTCGGTCTAACCGAAGTGAGCGATCGGTCCCACCGAGATTGCAATGTAAACTCTCTGTTTCCTTTTTGTAACATTTCGGTCTCACCGAAAAGAGCAAATCGGTCCCACCGAGTTTACCTGACCAACTCTCTGGAAAGCTTATTACCAAATCGGTCTCACCGAGTTTGTGTAATCGGTCTTACCGAGATTACGTTATGCCCTAACCCTAACCGAATCGGTCTCACCGAGATGCATGTCGGTCCCACCGAAAATCACTAACGGTCACTAGGTTTACTAAATCGGTCCGACCGAGTTTAACAATTCGGTCCCACCGAGTTTGGTAAATTGTGTGTAACGGTTAGATTTTGTGTGGAGGCTATATATACCCCTCCACCTCCTCTTCATTCGTGGAGAGAGCCATCAGAACGAACCTACACTTCCAACTTACCATTTCTGAGAGAGAACCACCTACTCATGTGTTGAGGCCAAGATATTCCATTCCTACCATATGAATCTTGATCTCTAGCCTTCCCCAAGTTGCTTTCCACTCAAATCTTCTTTCCACCAGATCCAAACCCATTGAGAGAGAGTTGAGTGTTGGGGAGACTATCATTTGAAGCACAAGAGCAAGGAGTTCATCATCAACGCACCATTTGTTACTTCTTGGAGAGTGGTGTCTCCTAGATTGGCTAGGTGTCACTTGGGAGCCTCCGACAAGATTGTGGAGTTGAACCAAGGAGTTTGTAAGGGCAAGGAGATCGCCTACTTCGTGAAGATCTACCGCTAGTGAGGCAAGTCCTTCGTGGGCGACGGCCATGGTGGGATAGACAAGGTTGCTTCTTCGTGGAACCTTCTTGGGTGGAGCCCTCCGTGGACTCGCGCAGCCGTTACCCTTTGTGGGTTGAAGTCTCCATCAACGTGGATGTACGATAGCACCACCTATCGGAACCACGCCAAAAACATCCGTGTCTCCAATTGCATTTGAATCCTCCAAACCCTTCCCTTTACTTTCTTGCAAGTTGCATGCTTTAATTTCCGCTACCTATATACTCTTTGTATGCTTGCTTGAATTGTGTGATGATTGCTTGACTTGTCCTAAAGCGGCTAAAATCTGCCAAACTCTAAAATTGGGAAAAGGTTAAGTTTTTATTGGTCAAGTAGTCTAATCACCCCCCCTCTAGACATACTTCAAGGTCCTACAACATTTTATTTGGATTGTTGTGCCAGACCTACAAATATGCCAATCGGGCTGAATGTGCATTCAGCAATAGTAGTAGTATAGATGGACCATAAGTGGCACGCATCGGAAAGTGCAAAGATGCTGGCTAAAAAAAGGATGCTGTTGTAGCCAAAAAAAGTACAGCGGCCTGGCTTATGTATGTTAGTTGATATTATTGATCCATATACTCTATAAGTGTTTATATGTCTGTTAGTTCTGCACATTCTTGGTTGATTGACTCGGTATTTGAATCTTGATACATCGCTTGTGTACATATCTAAATGGGAGTACGCGTGTGACATTTGAGTTAGACCTGAAGTGTTCCAAATATTCGAATTCACCTTAAACTTGATTCTAGTTTCTGAATTTGAGTATTGGCATTTGTAAACCATATTCATATATGACATTGGAATACATCTTTGTCGTCCTTTTGACGATATATAAAAACACGTAGAATGATTTATAAAGATTCATATAGGAACACAAAGTGGATTCGAATTTAGTTGCGAGGGTAAACGTGGATGCTTATTGTCCCAAAATTCGAAAGAAGCAGCAAAATGTCCACTCCCACATCGGCTACCCGAAGCCAAGTGTTTGGGAGATGGAAATTACTGTCTACCCATTACACGGACAATCCATCGGCCCGATTTCCACTGCTCTAAATAGGGTAGGTTAGTAACTTCAATTAGACGTGACACGATCGCCTCTGAGCCCATTCCGACACGGTGGGCGTCAAACATGGGCGGCAAAACACATTTGATTCAAGCTTGTCCGAAAGACCTCTGTTTCTCCCTCCATTCCCCATTCATACACGGTGGGCGGCAAAACAAACTCGACTCGGCCGAAATCGATGTAGGCAAATATTTTCAATAGGGGCAGGTTTGTAACTTCACTCAGACGTGACACAACTTCCCTACCTATCAGCCCCGTTCATACACCATGGGCGCCAACCACCCTCTCCTCGCCCGAAATCGCTCTGGGCAAATATTGGCGAGATGCGAGATTACCGTCCTATCCCCAACCGACGAGACGTCCAAATTTTAAACGGGGGCTAAGTTCGTAACTTTCCCATATTTCAGACAGGCGCGTCCCAAAAACATGGTTACCCATACCTCTCCCTCCATTTTCCCATTCATACACCGTCCATGCTAGAACAACCCATCCCCACACCAGCCTCCATCCGCCACCCCATCCATCGCCGCCGTCCTCCACCACATCCATCGCCACCGTCCTCCACCATGCAGGAGTGCCTACCAAGACCGCGTCGTCCACTGCTAGAGATGGACGTTTCTCATCCACGGCGACGGACCAATAGCCTTGCATCGCGTCCTCTTGCTTCATCGGTGTCGTCGTCCTCTTTGCCGGGGCCGCTCACACGACCTTCTGTTCCACCGCAACGGGACTTATCCCTCGATGCACCCGTCTACCGTCGCAGATCTGCTTCAACGCCACCGACAGCCATCGCACCCCCGATGCCTACACGGCGCCGCAAGAGAGGTGGTACTTCATATCTCCTCAACTTTTTGATCTCAACCAGAAAATAGATCTTAACTTGGTTACTCTACTTTCTTTTCAGCTCTTAGAATTTAGTTCTTACTTTGAAGCAAACAATGGATGCTAAATATCATTTCTCCGGTTTGCAGCTTCAAATCTGCCATGGCACAGCCATAATACAGTTTAATTGATCATGCTTAGGGTTTAATTGATCATGTTGATTCCGTGGTGGTTTCTTTAATAGAAATCGGAGGAGAAACCCTCTTTTGCTAAAAAAAATATGCTTAGAGTTTCCCCCTTTTATGATCACTATACGATCAGAATACGTGCTTCGTGTCATAACAACACTGCTCCATCCATCAAGCTAAACAAGCTTAGATGTTCAAATACGAATATGATATTATTAAAATAGAGTTGTTTAATTGGTCAGCTAAATGTTCCTAAATTAGTTTTGAAAATGCATGTTCGCCGCTCGGGTGTGTATCTCTACAGGGTGCCCACGGTGGGCCGACCCACCCTGGGATTTTGGGTCGTCCCAGGCCCCGATTCCCCTCTATTCTACTGCGCGCTTCCGATCTCTACTCGCCCCCGGCTGCCTGCCTCGCCGATGACATACCGTCCCCGGACGGCATGACTCTAGGAGGAGACGCCAGACTAACAGGAGGCCAGGAGCCGCTCACCCAACAGCGTCACCGCTGCCCGGGCGCGCCGCCGTGCCTACCTTCCCTGTCCGTTCAGGGCTCAGGCGTGCAGCACCCACCAAGCCAACCCGATTTATCCTGAGATACGTCCTCAACACTCAGCAGCCACTCCTCATCACCCATTTTCTAATTGATTCGTTACTCATTAGGAAGGACTGTCATTAGGGTTTGTTGTGTGCTCAGTGCTACCTACACTTAATGGTTCAGATGTATTTCGGTAATCTTTAGTACCTCTAAAGTTCAAAGGGTTTTCAAAATTCCGGCCCTCGGAACAGAAACTAGTCATTTTGGATTGTTGGTCGTAGTGACATTGACCCAGATTACTACTGCAAGCCAGGTTTGTTGACAATTTTACTTCTCTTTCTTACTCATTCAATATAATATCCAATTATTCACGTCGATTAGTTGCAAACAATAAGTGCTAGATAAACTTCTTCATTCAGATTTTGGACGGTCTCTTACTGCAGTTACAATTCTGCATACTTGTCCTAATAAGCTCACAAGTAAATGATTGATTCACTACATCTATGCTTGCCTTGTCATATTTGTTGTCAATATTCTTTTAGGGTGGACCACCCTGTTTCTAAATACTGGAACCATAGACATGAGTGAATAGTATTTCTCTATGTGATCTCTGCCATCATGTGTGGGTAACGAACACTGCATTTTATAGAAAGAAAGTGTCATTTCCAGCTTTTACATAGGTTTCGATCTTTTACATGGAATACAATCTGCCTACTTTCTTTGTGTCGCACTACCAACACTCCACCCTTGAAGCTAAACATTACGCCACTCGTAATTGCTTAGTTTATTTGTTCAAATATGAATTTCATATGATTCTAATGTTCCTACTTCAGTTTTGAATTGTGTGCCTGCCTGTTATAGAGACATAAGGGGTTTGTATTTCTGTGTGTGGTCTGGTCATCACGGTTGGGGAGGTGAACTTTGCATATGCAGGGGATTAGAGGGAGGCACTCTCCGAGTTGAATCCGCAATGCATTCCATAGATAATCTGACTACTTTTTATGTTTTCATGAATCTCAGATTCTGAACAGCATCATAATGATTATGAGCTTGCGCGCATGAAAAGAATAAAGCAGAACAATGCCATGGTTGTCATTAAGAGACTGAAATCAAGTCTGGATTCAATGCAACGCAAACGCTCTCCACCTACAGATTCATGCTTAGAATATGATCCTAACAGTGATTCTGAGCTAGAGGGAGACCTAAGTCAATGTAGCTCCCTAGTGGAGGAGTCAGAGGAAGATGCCCTATCTTATTCACCCATCAAGGTACTTGCTCTAACTTTCCAAGGTTACATTGCTCGCACATATCTTGCAACTGATGCTTTGCATTGCTTCTACTTTGTTGAACTGCCATTAGCTTAGTTTACACATCGTGTATGTGAATACGCCCTGCCTATCCATTTTCAGTACATATTCCATCTGTCATCATACCATATTGATCCATTCAAATGTTGTTCTTGTGTATCAGACGTTCAAAAGGAAGAGGGCGATTGCTGATCATGGAGGAGCACAAGCAAAGTATTTGGAAAAGGTAGTGGCACCTGACAAATCAAATAGCCCATTAGGTGTAGTTGCAATATCACCTGACCCACAAAATACCCCAACTCTAGCAGACTCTAGCCCTACTACATTGGTCATTTCTGATGCCCCAACTCAGCAGACCCCAACTGCAGCAAACAATATGATTATGCCAGTTGACATAGCACCAGCTGGACAATGCAAAACCCCCATTCCAGCAAAGAGTACACCAAATCCAGTTGCCAAATCCCTTTTCGAACCAGAGAGAGCCCCAATTGCAGCAAATAGGACCCCTGTTCCATTTCTTCCTAGTTTAGAAGATGAAGCTTATGTTGTTGTCAGGAACTTTGTGTGCATCTTTCCTTCATGGAAAGATTATACCGCAGACACAGAACAATTTCCAGTCTTCCTCCGCAACTTACGCGTAAGTAATGTGCTAATGTTATTCATGGTCATTACTGCATATGTTTCTGCTGACAGAAGACACAAGATTTCATTCTTTTAAATAGGAAAGAGTTGGTTGTTCTTTTCAAGCACTCATTGATGAAGTATCGTTCCTACGTGAGGCAAGCGCACTTCGATGGCAATCCTCTGAATGAAATTTCTGTAAAGTCTTCGGTGCTACATTTATCCGACGGTGACTGGAATAATCTTGTTACACATTGGTCTCGGCTGCAGCGTAAGGCACTGTCTATGATATCACATCACAATTTGAACTACATTTCTGCACTTTCCTTAATGTCTCACTTGTACGAAAACTGTTAGCAGAAGAAGATTCGTTCTTAAGGGACCACAGAATCTCGCAACTATACTGCACACTGCATTGCTCTTGTGAGTACCTCTTCCCCTGTATGACCATACTCTTACTTTCATAGTTGTTTGATCATCACTGCACATGTTAGCCTTGTAATCGTCCATTTGCTGGACATTATAAGATCCATATGGACTCTTACACAAATTTAGAATCAACCCAATGCTTTTGAAGAGGTTTAGCTCTGTGGTCCACTTGTAAGGACTGAACGTGGTCTATCACTGTACTTACATTAACAGCTACTCCCTCCGTCCCATAATATAAGAACGTTTTGTACAGTACACCAGTGTTCAAAACACTCTTGTATTATGGGAAGAGGGATTGGTTCATTTTGTAATATTCTGCATCTTATCTCCCTCGCCCACCATTTACTAAAAAAGATCAGATCTATATTTAATCTTACCAACAAGTAGAATACACAGACAATGCTAGTGTAGAAGTGTAGCCCATTGCTCTTGTCAGTACATTTTGTCCTGTAACGCTTGTACTTCTAGGGATTGGTAGTTGATTATGTAGCATCAATCTGCATCTTATCTTCATTATCCTCTATCCCTTCTAGTATTATCATATCTATAATTACTCTCTACAAAATGTAGAGTACAGACAATGCTTATGAAGAAGATTCTGTGCTGAAATTCTTGAGTTATCCTTCCCTTGACATGGAGAATGGCATTATAAAGCCGGCGTTAACTGTTAATGTAAGTCAGTCCTTCTAAAGCCTTTATCCTCAACTGCTGTTTAATTTGCTCATACTCACTATCGTTTACTGCTGTTTAGTTTGCTGTTTCTACCAAAATGCATGTTTGTAAGAACCGTAAGTTCTAAGTTTTACTTGTAAAACCAAATTTCTTATTTATACCATGCACATTACTTAATACTCCCTATATATATGCTTGGTTTTGTGGATCTATAATCCAGTGTGTGGTGAAGCAGCCCACGTTTGCACCTTGACATCTCCTGTTTTATCTTACTGATGTGGCTGATGATATGAACAACATGCCATGCACATTATCCAAAATAGATACAATGATTTTCTTTGCCCTTCATCTATGCTTGTTATGTTGACATGGTAATCTAGTAGTGTGGTGAATCTCCCTGCATTATGAACAATGCCAAATTATGCTACTGATATTTTGAACTTACTCTTTATTTTCTAATTTGAAATTGGATAGAATTGACAGAACAGTTATCATCTTTGTCTATACACGTGCAAAACCTGTCATCTCTCTGCTTTGTTTTAGGGTGATATGCATGATGGCATGCACAAGTCTGCTGAAGGCTATGGGACAAACCCAACATATATTGCAGCAAAGAAGGCAAAACATCTTTAAGATAGCGAGACAACCCCAAAGTCTTGTATTGATGAAGTGTTCAAGTTACTTGAGACTAACAGTCAGACAAGGTCACAGAATTCATTGTCTGAATCAATTCGACTTCTTCAGTCCCAAGTTCTAGCAGAAAGGCATTCTGCAACTCAACTTCGACTTGAAGTCCTATCTCTAAGAAAGATTGCGGAGAACACCAACGAGAACCTCATCGCTAAACAACTACACCTGGAAGCTATGACCGACATGCTAGGCCGGTCTCATAGCCTTGCTCAGTAGCTTGCACAGCAGTTCCCCCGCAAGGCTAACCTTTCTTGAACTGTCATGGAAGTGGTCTCGGTTCAGTATTATTTTGTTACGCTGCAATGGTGCCCAGTTTTTGTAATTCGCTTCTTCGTTGCGCTTTATGATCACTGGTGGCGAACTTCGATGCCCAGTGGATGTAATATACGTTAAATCCTTTATTGTATAGTGTAGGTTTATTCTTAGTTATTATGCCGTAATTTCTTTATTGTATAGAGTAGGTTTGTTCTTAATTCCTACTAGTTACTGCCATCATTCGCTATCTGAAAAAAAATCAGATGTAGTCGACCGGGCCGAAACATTCGACTCTAACGGGCCAGGTTTTTAGCGGGCCACAATTGGGCCGGCCTGCGTCTTTCTTGGGCCCGAATGATTGGGGCCTTCACACATTGCGCCAGGCCCAAACTTACACCGGCCTGTTCGACCCAGCGCTTAGTTTGGCCCAGGTAGCGTTGGGCCATTAACAGGCTGAATATTGTACTGGCCTGTTACGGCCGAGATGAAACCACGGGCCTTTAGCAGGCCAAAATGCATGTTGGGCCTCAATTTTCACTAGTCGTCGACGGGCCTTCAGCAGGCCGAAATGTAGACCGGGCCGTTTTGGGCCCAGTTAGCTCACGGGCCGTTACCAGGCCGAAACATATCTCGGGCCTTAGTTGGCCCACTGATATCATGGGCCTTTAAGAGGCCGAAAGCTTAGTACAGGCATCAACGGGCCGAATTACGCGACAGGCCTTTAACAGGCCCAAAGTCACGTTGGGCTTAACTGTTGCCACCTTTAGCACGGGCCGTTAGTGGGCCCGATGTCCCGTCGGACCATATATGGCCCATGGGCAGCACGGGCCATTCCCAGGCCGAAAGTCACACCGGGCTGAAATGGGCCCATGTCTACATCAGGCCTCTAACAGGCCGAAAGTCACTGGGCTGTAGTTGGGCCCAAATATTCGGCGAACAATTAACGGGCCAGATCTGGCTTCGGGCCGCAAATGGGCCCAAATATTGGGCGAACAATTAACGGGCCAGATCTGGCTTCGGGCCGTAAATGGGCCCAAATATTGGGCGAACAATTAACGGGCCAGATCTGGCTTCGGGCCGTAAATGGGCCTTTATTAAGCAGGCCGTTATTGGGCTGGCCCACTAGTACCTGATTAAGTTCTACGGGCCTTTGACTGGGCCGGCCTTTTTAACCTATATGGGCCTCTGTTGGGCCCAGCCACGTGTTGACGTACCATAGGCATGTCTCCTCCAATGGACGGGCGACATCTGGCCCACTGACGAGCTGACAGGTGTTCCCTTCGGCCAATCAGAATTTTACACGTGGAAATTTCCCATTAGTCGGGGTTGTTAATGGGTTATCGGATCCAAAATCCGACCCGATAGCTTAACGGCGTTCCGTTATGGTGGATGCCACGTGTCGGTCACCCTTGACGAAAGCACTTCTGTGACGCGCGATTTATCGTCATGGAAGTGGACACTTCCGTGATGATAATTTTGGTAATGTCATGGAACACTTCTACGACAGCATAGGTATGACTATCTTGATCCTGTCATAAATTTGTCATGGATGTACATGCATGAGAAAAAACGCGACCTACTGTGACAAACACGTATCATCACGGAAGTGTTTTTTTGTAGTGATTTTTGGTAGACGCCAACTAGTGTCAAAAAACGTCTTAAATTATGTGATGGAGGAGTACGTACTCGTACTGTAGCAGTACTAGTACTACTTTTCTCAACTAGTAGTGCGATGTACTGTACTTCTAGTCTAGTCTAGTATAGTGCACCAGTTTTGAACTCTTCAATCTCAGGTCCAAGGAGCTACAGTTGGAAGTGGAGGGTACTACTGTTCTCTAGAACCATCGCTGTACTATCAATGCAGGGAAAGTACACCTGCGTAGTGGCCTAGTGGGTACTCTTGGTGCTCTATTCAGCCACTCCTCTCACTTAGCTGGCCTACTCAGCCGCTCCTCTCATGCACACACTTGCAGCCTGTGTATCAGCAACGGTTACTGCGGGGGCAGAACATTTGAGTTATTTGATACAGTGAGACTAGGCTTTTCGCTTCCATTTGTGGAGGTGTAATGGATCTCGTCGAACTTTGTTAGTAGTTCCTTCTTTATGAATGAGATGAAGCAAAGATTTTGCCTCCTTTTAAAAAAAACACGTCAAGAGGAATTTCTTTTATAGTAGAACCGATAATGGAGTGAAGTCCATGCGTGCAACGCCAAAAGCTACAGAGTAGTAGTACATCACTTTACGTACAGAGCGATATTACTCAGTTCCCAATGCCTCGCCAGGCTTTTCTGGCTCCTCGGGCTTAATTGGGAGGCGCTAGTTTAAATATGCTACTAGTTGATGAGGAAGCTGCAAGCGAGGTGCGGCTAGGGTGAGCACGCGAGCCACGAGATACTGGGAAGGAAAACCCGTTCACATGGCTAGGCTATCCAGTGCACCCAGATTGTGGGGCTGCACATCCGTTTGACTTCAAAACTCAAACTACCCGTGTAAAATATTGGCTCGCAGCGAAGTGTAGTAGTTCTATTTTTTTTAAAAAGGTCGCCATGCGTTCGGCCCGGATCGAACCCACAGAACGAGGTATACACTCCCGCGACCACTAGTAATACTCGTTGGAGTACAACGTAACCTATAATCGCCTTTTGTCACTAGTAGTACGTACATTGTCCCTTACAAGAAACCCCTAATAATGCAAGAAACCACTAAAATGCCAAGAAACTACTACCACTTGCATACGTGGCAGACTTAAGATAAGACTACCTTATCAACCATTGTACATGCTCTTACCAACAAAAATCCTCGAGTGACCTCCTACCTCCGGCCCGTCCACCTAGTCATCCTCAACCATGGGACGCAGCTACCGCCGCCGGCAGAAGGCGAGGTCAAAACCACCGGTGGTGCGGAGCCCATGTTGCGGCAGCCCGGATGCCAGCTCCGTCCGGCGCTCGTGGCCGCTAGCTAGCCAAGATAGCTCCGTCCAGCTGCTTGTCTGCAAAGTTTGCTAGCTAGATTGGCACGGCAGCATGGTGGCTTGCTCACGCGCGCCGCGCTAAGGCCAGCCATCTGGCTCGAGCGAAGTCCAGCACGGCGGCTCGCTCGCTCGTGCGTCACGCTCGGTCCAGCCTGCCAACCCGTGCGGAGGCCAGCGCGACGTCCGGCCCGTGCGGCTGAGCGGCAACCAACTCGCTCATCACCGGCGCCACCGACGAACACGCATCAGTACTGTTTGAAGTAATGTTGAGGAAAAATAATGATTTGAGGGGGAATAACAGGATAGAAGGTCAGATGTGGGTCCCTCGTGTCAACGGTCAAACAAAATGTGTTGGTTTAAGCTGCCTCGTCAGCACGGACATGTGGCCGAACCCTGTCATAAATGGGTTTAAACGAACCTAATCAGTAGGAGTACTAGGGGAAAAAATTATATGAGACCAGGTCTCATATAATTCGGTTGAGACCCATCCTGATGGATGACACGTGGCATTCACAAATCACAAAGCATCTAATCTCTCCCCCGCTGATTTCAGGTGGAGGTGGGGTAGATGCTTTGTGATTTGTGAATGCCACGTGTCATCCATCAGGGTGGGTCTCACCCGAATTATATGAGACCTGGTCTCATAGAATTATTTTCCAGTACTAGGTAGTAGTTTTTGGCGTGGATTAAGAAATTTTTGGTATGTTTTTGCTATTTTTTGGACAATAGATTCTTCCTAGGGCTGGTTGAAAGTGGTAGTTTTCTGTTAAATACTCTACATATTGTAAGTAGGAGTGAAAGTTAAGCTTTGGAAGCCAATAAGCAAGGCTAGTTACATAGTGCATATGTGTACATGATTGAAAGTAAATGTCAACCATGAATGACTAATATCTACATGGAAAACTCGAAACTACGGAATACTAGGGAAAAATGCATGGTTGGAAATACTAGCAATGTTCATGTCCGTTGCAACGAATCATAATTAGAATAATACTTATTTACAAACTTGGTACAAAACACTCTAATTTTTGTATACATATGTCACTAGAGATATATTATGTTTCAATTAGAATATATTCCTTGGGCTGTTTTGGTGAGGTCAGGGAGGGATGTGGTTGGTTTTAAGATACTAATTATGGGTTTTCTGCAAATTGGTAGACAAGTGGGATGTTGGTGAGAAAAGGCAACAACTTACCTCACAATTGTTAGATGTAGATCTAATGGCCAGAAACGACAGATGGCAGACACACCAGCATCACCAACTTAGTCTTGTGTAGGAGTACTAGCAAGATCCGTGCATTGCACAGAACATCAAGATGCATTTTTTTTATAAAACACTTGTTGTAATTGACCCTTGCGGGAGTAATCCCATGTGTAAAAACTAATGATATCTCAAGAAATATGAGATAGGTGAAGAGGAGTGGGGTGTGGTGGTGGTTGGTGGTCGGACTGAGCGGAGGCATGGGGATTGACGACACCGGCAGCGGCCACCAGGCCAGTTTGTTCCAAAGGCTTCCTTTCTTAATTGCTCATCAATGAGGTTTGTTGGAGATAAGGATGAATGAGGGAAGGCCTTGTCTGCAAATGTGGAGAGGGGTGCGGGTATCTTTTAGTTTAATTTCCATCCATCAGATATAGATCGGACGGTCTAAATTGCAAGATGGCGCACGTACCATCATCACCAACTCGGTTTTTTATAATAGAAGAAGTATAAGTATGGAGATACAAACGTATTATCGATACTTGCTTCCGTAAACTAGCATCTACATTCTATTCAACGCCTTGGCATGTGGGGCCTTAGCACAATGACTTCTCGACTGTGTAAAACAAAGATTTTCCCGTCGCCGACAAGGAGGGGGTGACGGCGCCGCGCTTTTTGGCTTGCTCTAGTCCTAGTAGTCATACTAGGTGGTCTAAGCACGTGTAGATTTATTCTTTTTCACGTCACGTGTTCACCGTACTGCCATGACTGTTGATGAATAGACGGTAAGTTATTCACGGGGAAACCCTTGTTGAGCGTGTTTGCGAGAGAGAGAGAGAGAGAGAGAGACAGTGTGCGTGTGTGATATGTTAGAGACTGAGGCAATGATAACAAATTCTTTGTGTCTATGTGTGTGGAGGATAGAGAGAGACATGTCCATGGGGCTTTGTGTTGTGTAACGTGGAGACACATATACATAATTAGAGAGTGAGTGTGTGAGATACACATGCGGACATGGGGAGAGATGAGGATCCAGATATATGGGTGTTTGTGTGTGTCTGTGTGTGTTTGCACGTGTTTGTGTGTGAGAGGGAGAGAGTGTATGTGGAGTAGAGAGACCACTGATGATGTAAACCTAGTATAAGGGAAGGGGGAATGGTGTGACATGTGTAGTAGCGGGATAGCACGAGTACGGGCGGGGGGAGCAAACTATTTGGAAGAGACATCGAGTGTGTGTGTGGGAGAGGGGTGTGAGAGCGAGAGAAAGAGAGAGCTAGCGACGGAGAGAGAGAGAGAGAGAGAGAGAGAGAGAGAGAGAGAGAGAGAGAGAGAGGGAGAGTCAGGGGTCGTTTGTGTCCATAAATGGCGTATAGATAGGGAGACAATGTTCATGTTGTCCGAAATTGGCCTATGAACGGAGACGCAAAGGAAGCGAGTCATCGTGTGTGTGATAGGGACTTCATGAGAGATCTAGAATAGATGGTGTAGAGAACAATGTCCAAAATCAAGAATGGTTATACATTGGGGAGCTATGCAAAGAGTGACGACATATATGTATACAGGGAAGGAACTGGGGCGGGTCTGCATGTGGGAGAGATAGAGAGAGGAGAGTGGTGCACAAGGAGACAAAGTGTGCTTGTTTGCAGTGGGGGTGGTGTGTGAGGTGAGTGCACGAGAACCACATAACTAGGGAGATAGACGTTTGGGGGCGACGTTTTGTGTGTATGGGAAATATACACTCTACATAGTGCATGTGCTTGGGTAAGAGAGATAGCGGGAGACCTAGAGAGTGAGGGAAGAGATGTGTGCATGCCCGAGAGACAAAGTGATAGAGACCTATGTTGGGGTCTGGACTTTACAAGAGAGAGGGCTGTTAATGTGCTCGTGTGTTGGTGTTTGGGGGAGAGAACGACTTCTCTATGTGTGTGTGTGTGTGTGGTGGTGGTGGGGGGGGGTTGACTTCAGATAAAGAGTGAGGTGTCTATATTTGAAGGACTTTAGCGTAATTGAGATGTTGTGCACTCATGGTTGATCAATTTGTTTCACAGTTTGTACTATGAGATAATGATACTTTTGAACATGCGTGATATACCTTGATGTACCAGAATTACAAACCTAAGATTGGAATTTTGGAATTTGACTCCATCATTCTCTTTTGTAATTCATTTAAACGGAGGTACATTTTTTAAGCTGGGATTTCGTGATTTCATTCATATATCAAACCTTGAGATATACACATACGGGCACGTTCAAACTTTATAATCATCCACTTTATTCATACACATACACATTTTTGCTTTTGTCATCATATTTAGGAGAAACACATTTGGAACTTCATGTTAATTGGACCGTATGATGGTATTTGCTTGTAGTAGCTCAATGATCCATATTTGAATTGAATGGACAATCTAATTTCGAGTTTGAGACATTGATTTTCAAAACTTGCACATTTTTTTGCGTGCATAACAAACAAATTGTCGGCCATGATATCATAGTCGACCGTACGAGAGCAGAATACTTATAGTTTTAGGCGCCAAAAGCTTTCAAACGTCCCACTCACATCGAAATATCACGCGCCTGAAAGTTTAGCCCTGCGATATTCCTGTTTTACCCCTGCCACATGAACAAAAAAGGGCTGCTTTGGTAACTCCATTGTTTTCCCCTCTTTGCCCCCAACATTCTTCCCCAGAGCCCCTCCCCTTCCCCTCCCCGACCCCCACAACCACGGCAAGCCGCCGAATCTAGTCCTCTGCCGCAGCGGTGGACCTCACACCCCGCTGGATCTACCTTCCGCACCTTGGAACCCCCAACTGCCAACTTACCACTTCAGCGACTGTCTTGTCCACCGCTCCAGATCTCCTTAACCGCCATCATGGTCCACCGCACCGGATCTGCTTAACCAGCGCTGTTGTGGATTTGTCACGGCAGATGTCCTTGTGAAAGGACTTAGTCGTGGATCCATCGCTACGGGTTAACTTGAAGGGGTTAAAGTGGACACAAAGACACAAGGGTTTATACTAGTTCGGCCCCTTCGATGAAGGTAAAAACCTACGTCTAGTTGTGATGGAATTGATGTGGTCTCGATGACTAGGGAGCAAACAAGCTTCGCCTAGGCCTCGAGTTGTTGTTGTCTCTCCTTGAACCGCCGCCGGGTCGTCCCCTTATATACACGGGTGACGCCTATCGGTCCACAAAGTCCCACACCGGTTTATACTCGTATTCCGGTTGGTCTCTCTCTATTCCTAACTTACAATGGTAATTTACATATCAAGCCGGTTTACGGCTATAGGTTCTAAACCGACTACAGGCCTTGGGCCTTCATCTGCTTGATTACCTTCATACTACTAATGAAGTTAACCCGGCCCAGGTAGGCCGGTTCACGCCCAGTGGTAATATCCCCAACATTAGGCCCCAGATTGATTTGAACTGGTTCATGTCAATCCTTCACAAAAATCTTTGTCTTCAACATCTTCTTGAAATTGGTAAACCGCCATGTCGTCATCAACTCTGGTTGCTGTAAACCGGCATGACGTCATCACGGAGTTTAACATTTATGACATCTTTTTTTTATTAATAGATCTGCAATACCCAAAGCAGCAGCTCCGCTTCCGAAATTTTTGGCTCCTGGATTCGCGCGCCTGACACACGTCCCCTGCCTTATAAATAGGACCAAAGGGTCATTTCCTTTTCTCCCCTTCATCTCTTTCTCTTCGCCTTCCTCACGTCGCCCGCCTCGGCGCTCCACCGCCGCCGTTGATCTCTTCACCATCTTGGGCCACTGCATCAACCTGAACGCACCAGAGCACCACGGTATCCTTCCGCGTCTTCCTCGATTCTGGTAAGCCTTCTGTTCTTCTTAACATAGATCTGTTCTAGGGTTCGTGTTCTTGCCATGTTCATAACTTGTTCATGCTCATACCCAGACTCCTGGATAGATCTATGAAACCCTACTCTGACTAGCAGTAGCTTTTAGCATCCGCCTGTAGTTTCACACTCAAGTTTATAGATCTCATCCACATACCTGCCCATTGATATACTTCCGTTTTGCTTTATCCTTTTGAATATTTTCTGTTTTTCTGAACTTGCTTCAGATCCATTGCTGCAATAAGACTTTGTGAAACCTGTTTCTGCATACTTAGCCATCCGCAATTGCCTTCAATGTTTAGATCAGGCGGTTTAACTTAATATAGAAAAAGTTAGTAAACCGGTATACACCATTAGTCCCCTTGTTGAACCGCCAGAATTCTTTATCCATATGATGCCAGCTCATAGAAATCCGGTTTAAATGTACCACCTCCGGTTTAACATTGTTCATACCAGCACCTTCTTTTATCCAACATATTCTTGAACCGGAATCACCTATTTCTTGTAGATCTCTGCATGGCCAAACAAGTATATGAATGAAATTGGGTTCCTTCTCGCGTCACAGAAACTCAGCTGGATGATTTAGTCTTGATCGGCGCTTTAGACAGCAAAGATACTATCCACTGGAGGGTTCCTGGTGATGAATGTCCTCCCACACCTCAAGAGGGAGAGGTTGTGATCTTTGCAGATCATTTAGCCCGGGGCTTCAAGCCGCCCGGTTCTAAATTTTACCAGGATGTGTTAGCCAATTTTCAGCTCCGCCCGCAAGATATTGGCCCCAATTCTGTTACCAACCTATGTCACTTCCAAGTGCCCTCTGAGGTATACCTTCAGGAGGAGCCTTCAGTTGAATTGTTTAGAGACTGCTTCCACTTAAACCGCCGCATAGAATTCACTGATGGCCCCAATACCGAATTGGGCGGTATGGCAATTCAGAAAAGAAAAGAGATCACTTATCCCCACGCCAGACTACACAGTCACCCCAATGAGTGGAATGCAACATGGTTCTACTGCAAAGACACCTCCCCTGACAATGAAAATCCTTTGCCTGGCTTTCGCCTGGAGCGGCTCAGCAACACTCACCCCTTTCCACAAATATTAAGTGCCAAGGAGAGAAGTAAATATGCTCCGCAACTGTCCAAGCTCCGAGCCTTCATGGCCAACGGTTTAACAGGAATAGATCTTGCACGCTGTTGGATATCATGGAGCATATTGCCTCTCAGCCGGCGCTCTAGTTTAATGTGCAAGTATATTGATAGCGTCGATGACCCACTCCGACACACTAAAATCCAGCTCTCCGATGACGAAGTCACAGATGCTATGAAGAAAATGTTGAACGACCAGAACACCTCTGCGCTCAAACCGGCCTGCTCCCCTTCTGCACTACCAACAAACCGCCAGCTGTAAGATTCTGCTTGTCTTTTTTACTGAACCTGTTGCTACTATTTCTGTCTAATATCAACTACTGCTTAACCAGGGGGATAATCCGTTTTGGAGCAAGAATCTTCCGCAAGACAAACCGGAGAAAACAGAACGGTCAACCCGGCCAAAGACCAAGGTTATCAAAAAGCCAGCTCACAAAAGGAAAACCACCGCCTCATCTGATCCGGCTGTTGATGATGATGTGGGTAACTCGGACCTTGAGGTAGAACTCGATTCACTAGGCTTACTTTTTACACGCCTTATTGATGATGATACTTGTCAGGACGACGCTGAAGCCAGTAATGTTGATGTCGCTGAGGTAACTATTCTTTCTTCCGATTCAGATCCTTTGCCTTTGCCAAAACTTCGCCAGGCAAACTGGAAAGTTAAATTTTCTCATCCTCTTCCTTATTTGGATCCCAAATTTCTTATGAAGACTCAGCAACATGAAGCTCGCCGCACAACCCGGCACAGCGGCCAGGTAGTTACCTCCGCCGGTTTACCAAACGGTCCGGTTCGAAAACGCCGCTCCGAGGTCTCCGACCTTTTTATTAATTTATATCCTAAAGCGTGTTTCATCCGTCAACCTCTTAATCCGTCCGACTCTGATTATCAGGTTACTTCTCATTCATCCTCTGGTGAATCGTCGGCCACTCAGGTGCCACCACTGAAAACGGTTCTTGGGTAAGCTAGACCGAACATATGCTTCTGGTATATTATGTTATAACTTATACTGTTCCTTGACTCCTTGTTCCTCTTTCAGGGCTAAACCCAAACCGAGCAAGAAAGCCCGTCTGGATAAAGCGTTCGAGGAAGATGTTGCCCCTGAACAGGACAAAGCACCAGATCTTGAAGCGTTTGTTTATGAAGATGTTCCCAGTGACCCTCCTTTGCATGATGACGCTGTTGCTGAGAAGAGGCCTGTCAATACTTCAGTCCCTGTTGACCAACCTACCAGCCCCGTCCGGATTGAAAAATCCCGCAGTCCTTCAAAACCCGCTGATAAACCGATAGCACCAACGCAAACCGGCGAGTCCAAGGATGATGACGTTGTAATTACCGGCGTAGGACGCTTTGAACCAGGGAATCCTGTCGCTTTAGCTAAGCATACTGTGAAAGAAGATTCTTCTGCCATGAACAAAGGCAAATGGGATGTTGATCTGGAAACATTTGCTGCTCTGAGTGCCCAAGATCTTCATTCTGGTTACTTGAACCGGCTATATACTAGTCGTGACTGAGGGAGTCCTGGACTAGGGGGTGTCCGGACAGCCGGACTATCATCGTCCGCCGGACTCCAAGACTACGAAGATACAAGATTGAAGATTCCGTCCCGTGTCCGGATGGGACTTTCCTTGGCGTGGAAGGCAAGCTTGGCAATACACATATGTAGATCTCCTACCATTGTAACCGACTCTGTGTAACCCTAGCCTCCTCCGGTGTCTATATAAATCGGAGGGATTTAGTCCATAGGACACAACATACATCACAACAATCATACCATAGGCTAGCTTTAGGGTTTAGCCTCCTTGATCTTGTGGTAGATCCACTCTTGTACTACCCATATCATCAATATTAATCAAGCAGGACGTAGGGTTTTACCTCCATCAAGATGGCCCGAACCTGGGTAAAACATCGTGTCCCTTGTCTCCTGTTACCATCCGCCTAGACGCACAGTTCGGGGCCCCCTACCCGAGATCCGCCGGTTTTGACACCGACATTGGTGCTTTCATTGAGAGTTCCTCTATGTCATCACCGATAGGCTCAATGGCATCTTCAATCAACAACGCTGTCCAGGGTGAGACTTTTCTCCCCGGACAGATCTTCGTATTCGGCGGCTTCGCACTGCGGTCTAATTCACTTGGCTATCTAGAGCAGATCGAAAGCTACGCCCCTGGCCATCAGGTCAGATTCGGAAGCATAAACTTCACAGCCGACATCCGCGGGGACTTGATCTTCGACGGGCTCGAACCAAAGACAAGCACGCCGCACTGTTACGATGGGCATGATCTAGCTCTGCCGCCGAACAGTGCCCTGGTGGCCGCACACGAATCCGCTTCGGCCCTTAGTCCGGAGCCGATCGCCCAGATCGAGGACCGGTGGATGGACACCACCTCGGGGCTTCAACTTCCACGGCGATGGAGCCGAACACTAACCTTGTCCCTCGCGAAACTCGTGATTCCGAGGTGCCGGACTCCTTGCCGGACTCCGGACCTCCCACGCCCCTACCAATCGAATCTGATTGGACGTCGGTTATGGAATTCACCTCCACGGGCATCTTCCAACACTCACCCTTTGGCGACGTCCTAAATTCGCTAAAGCATCTCTCGCTATCCGGAGAGTCCTGGCCGGATTATGGCCAGGATGGTTGGGACATGGACGACGAAGAAATTCAGAGCCCACCCACCACCCACTTTGTAGCCACTGTCGACGATCTAACCGACATGCTAGACTACGACTCCGAAGACATCGATGCTATGGACGACGATGCCGGAGACGAACAGGAACCAGCGCCTACAGGGCACTGGAAGACCACCTCGTCATACGACGTATATATGGTGGGTACCCCAAAAGGAATAGATAACGAGGACCAATGGGCCGCGGCAGAAGATAATCCCGCCGACAAACAACCAAAACGGCAGCGCAGACGCCGCCCTAAGTCCTGCCTCGACAACAACAGCGCTCCTAATGACCCTGCAATACAGCAGGGCAAACAAGTGGACGACGAATGTGCAGACAAGCAACCGTCCGAACAGGACAAGTCAGATAATCAGTCCGGGCCCGGCGAAAACAACAGTCCAGACGACCTCACGCCGGACGCACCGCCGGAGATTAAAAACCTTCGGAAAAGACTCGTCGCCACCGCAAGAAGTTTGAAAAAGAAAAAACGGAAGCTCAAAACAGTGGAAGATACACTCAGAATGAGGTGGAGCAAAGTGCTCAAAACCGCAGATAAATACGGCAATGGCCATCAATCAAAGAGCTACCCGAAACGCAAGCTACTGCCAGAATTTGATGAGGAGGCCATAGAGCCCCCACAGCCAAAAAACAAAGAGGCCACCTGGCCGGATAGACGGCCAGATGATAGGGCAAAATCTGAAAGCGGCGCCGCATATAAACCAATTAACGACCCTGGAAGGACAGATGCCCAGCCAGGTCCATTTACGGGCGAAAGAAGAGGGCCCCAGGAAGCAATACAACACGCCAAGTGTCCGAAGACATCGGTGCACCCAAATACAAGGGCGCCGCACACCCACTATGTTTCACCAACGAGGTGCTGGATCACGAATTCCCAGCAGGGTTTAAACCCATAAACATAGAGGCCTACGACGAAACAACAGACCCTGGAGTATGGATAGAAGATTATATCCTACACATACACATGGCCAGAGGAGATGATCTCCACGCCATAAAATACCTACCCCTCAAGCTCAAAGGGCCAGCCCGTCATTGGCTCAAAAGCCTCCCAGAAAACACTTTTGGAAGTTGGGAAGAGCTCGAGGACGTGTTTAGAGAAAATTTTCAAGGAACTTATGTCCACCCTCCGGATGCAGATGATCTAAGTCATATAACTCAACAGCCCGGAGAGTCAGCGCACAAATTCTGGAACAAGTTCCTCACCAAAAAGAACCAAATAGTCGACTGTCCGGACACCGAAGCCTTAGCAGCTTTTAAACACAACGTCCGAGACGAATGGCTCGCCAGACACCTCGGCCAAGAAAAGCCGAGGGCAATGTCAGCGCTAACAAGCCTCATGACCCGCTTTTGTGCGGGAGAGGATAGCTGGCTAGCAAGATGCAGCACCAGCGACCCAAGTACATCCGAGATCAGAGATGGAAACGAAAAATCACGGCGCAGAAAAGAGCAGCGCCGGAATAAAGAGAAAAGCCCGAAGAGTACGGCAGTCAACGCCGGATTAAAAAGCTCGCGGCCAAACAACAAAACACCGCCCCTTAAGGATAACAGCGATGAGCTATCCAATTTAAACAAGATTTTGGGTCGGATATGTCAAATCCACAGTACCCCCGGAAGGCCTGCAAACCACACCCACCGAGATTGTTGGGTTTTCAAACAGTCCGGCCGGCTAAACGCCGAACACAAGGGGCTCGACGCATCAAGCGAAGATGATGATAAACCCCACCAGCAGAGCACCGGAAAACAAAAGACTTTCCCACAAGAGGTCAAAGCAGTAAACTCACTCCATGTGATAATACGGAAAAATAGTGTGGCACCCTCTAAAAAGGGTCTCGCACAGTCCAACCCAGCGGAACATAGAGATTGGACATCAAAACCAATCACCTTCGACCACTTGGATTATTCCAGAAGCGTTCGAAATGCAGGATGGACTGCCCTGATATTGGATCCTGTAATCGACGGACTGCAATTTACACAAGTCCTGATGGACGGAGGCAGTGACCTAAACCTGCTGTATCCAGACACAATCCGCAAGTTGGGGATAGACCTTACTAAAATTTGACACAGCCGCACTTCCTTCAAAGGAGTGACGCCAGGCCCTTACGCCAAGTGCACAGGCTCCCTATTACTAGAAGTTGTGTTCGGATCACCGAACTACTTTCGACGCGAAAAACTAATCTTTCATATCGTCCCATTCAAAAGTAGCTATCAAGCACTCCTGGGACGAGAAGCTTTTGTTCGCTTCAACGCCATACCACATTACGCGTCTCTTACACTTAAGATGCCCGGTCCACGTGGCATCATTTCAGTGCGAGGGTCATTTAAAGACCCCGGACACGGTTAGACGAGTCCGGCGTAAATAAGCTAGGGGCTCCCTAGCCGCACACCCCTTCACAAGGGGCTGCACGCACAAGAACAACGAGCTCATATAGACTCCGCTTTACTTATTTTTATTTCTTCTTTCGTATATATTCTTTTCGCACGAGTTCCTTTCAAACTAAGTTCCTCTCTTTTTACAGATGAACAACGTGCACACCCGTCCAGGATAACGGCACAACGGAGACACAGGCGCAGACGTGCAGTAGGGACCCGTCGCGAGGATTCTTTTCAGATTAAGACCCTGCGTAAACCTTTTTTACTGTCTCTTGTTGTTATAATCCCTTGGTTTCTTATTATAACCAAAGTGGAGCCTGACGTTTTGGCATCGGCCGCGTCAGAGGACCATGCCCGTACCTGGACACTAGGGGCTTAGGGCATTGTTCTGCCCATTACCATAAAGACCGAACACCTTAGGGAGTGTTCGGCGTCTCGAGTTAGGCCTTATATGCATCAGCTCCGAATCATGTCTTTGGTCAAATGTTGGGTTTGCCCGGCTCCTGTGTTTTGCTGCCTTACGTTCCGTATCATCGGCTAACGTGGCACCAGGAGAACTACTGCGATTGTGCCCCAGTTCGGCTGGGCGAGCACCTCAGTAGAGAAAGCCGAAAACTGACTGTCATGATACAGCGAGAGACTGGTCAACCACTCGATCGACTACCGGAATGTTTAGAATTCCCCGCTTTGACGAAGGACCGTTTCCCGGTCAGGCACACACGCGCCCCGAATTTGGAGAAGCGCGGTGCCCCAAGGGGCTATGTCGTAGCCCCACCCTTGAACTCCAATGGCTAAGTGAAAGTGATAAAGCATCACAGTCCGGATTGCCTCGTTTGCTACGCTACCACCTCCTTAACAGGACCGAGGCGTCGGATTAAGTGTGAAAACGCGCTATTTTTTGCGAACACCCCCGCACCTTGTGCGTGGGGGCTGAAGCCGAAGACTGCAATCTTTCAGGTTATACAAACATATACATAAACGACCGCATAGGAGATATTTTAATACTTGGAACGCACAAGTATAAAAGGCGGTTACAGCATAATCATTGTTTTACAAGATAAAACATTCATTTGAACGTGACATTTTTTGAGCACTGCGACTCTATTACACGAGCGCCACGCATAACTTCACCAAAATAGTGCTCGGCGGGTAATCGGCTTTCGTCCGAACCCTAGGCCGCAATAGCGGTGGCAACCATCTCTATCCAATGTGTCTTCACACGGGCAAGGGCCATCCGCGCACCTTCTATGCAGGCCGACCGCTTCATCTCCTTGATATGCGGCACCACTCCAAGAAATTGCTGCAATAAGCCGAAATAGCTCGTCGCCTTGGGCCTCTCTGGCCAGACATGAGCCACAATATCAGTCATGGCAAGTCCGGACAACCTGTTTAGCTCAGCCCATTCGGCCAACCAATCGGTCAACGGAAGTGAATGGTCTGGACTATGGAATTGAGACCAAAATAGCTCTTCCATCTTGTGATCCTTCTGGCTCCGGAAGTGTACAACGGCATCAGCCGCACTTGCCTCTAAGTCCATATATGGATCCTCCGGACCCCACAGCTGGCCAAGTTGGGCATACTTTGGATCCGTAAACCGGCGACGCAGCAGAAAAGGCCTGCCAGCCACAATATCTCCGGCCTGGCGCAGCTCCTTCTTCATAGCCCGCATCGCCGAACGGGCATCCTTGGCTTCGGCGGTGGCCTTTCCCAGGTCTTCCCGCTCCGATAGGTGCTCCTTTTCAAGAGCCTCATTGCGGTCGGCAGCATCCTTCAGTTTCACGGCCAATTCGGCCATCTTTTCCCTGCTTAGGCAGTGTGCAGCCTTTTCGGCTTCCAACTCCTCGGCCGCCCTCAAGGCAGCCGCATCACTCCTTCGGGCTTGCTCCTTAGCTTGAGCAAGCTCGGCCCGAAGGCTCTCCACAGCAGCAGCACCGTCTGTATCACAGTATATATATTGTCAGAAGCGGGCTTTGACTCCCTTAAACAAGTGACTGCGGAGAATTCATTTACCTTGCGACTCGTCAAGTCGCCGGTTGACAAGCGCGATGTCCGCATCCGCCACATCGAGTTGCCGCATTAGCTCGACAACTCCACTAGTCCGGCTAGCCCCCGGACTATCCGCCACCTGCATAGGAACGGCGACATTCGTTACCTGAGATTTTGATCCTCGGCACGCTGTCGCTTTCGACAACCTACCGAGTCTCAGGGGCTACTATCTATACAGGGCGCACTTCTATGTGCCAAACTGTCAAAAAGGTGCGTCGTTTCTTGCGTACCTCAAATCCCGTCAGTAAACTCCTAACGGCATTATGCAATCCGCTTTCGGCGGACGAAATCCTTCCAATCACCATACGCATCAAAGCACGGTGATCTTCTGAGATGGACGCCCTCTCAAGCAGATTCTTCAGCTCCCCCGGCCGGACACTAGTGGGCGCCGAACTCTCCGGCCCCTCCGGGCTCTGGGATACCCTCCGTGACGATACTTCAGGCTCGTCTGCCCTATCCGACGGCGCAGCAGACGGAGGCGTTTTGCTCTCCATCATCTCCGGACGAAGATCCCCCGAAGACGAACTCATCTGAGAAGGCCGCAGATCCGAACTGCAAGGTAAAAATTTCGGTCATCCACAGAAGCACAAATAGGGGTATTTTCTCATTAATGAACCCCCCTTTTTTTACTCACGGCTCGCTGGAGGGCTGATCCTTTAGAGACGATTGTACGTCCGGACTTTCCCCGGACGCAGGACCCTCCGGTAAAGATTTCTTCCCCCGCTTAGGGGCTTTGGCCTCCGGGTCTTCGGAGGCGGTCCTCTTCTCCCCCTGGAAGGAGGGATTGTCGATCCCCCCCTCTTCAGGCGCCCCCTTGGGAGAGGTGATAGCTCTTCTATTTTCCCCATCGCCCCCTTCTACGGGCGCGACCTCCAACATTCTGACCAGCACGGGCTCTAGTGCGATCTCTAGGAGGGGGGCCGGACACCTTATCAGCTTCGATTGCGCTACCCACTCCTGATGAAGAATAATGGGTTAGAAGGCGAATTTCAGAAAAGCAAACAAACAGAACGTCCGGACTCTGAGCTACTTACCTGTGTATCCGGGCGATTGCAGCTTAGGCCTGCGTCCTCGGTCAATTCCGGACACGCCACCTGCGGTCCGAAGAACAACTTGTACATCTCCACGGGCGTCATACCCATGAAGTGTTGGAGAGTTCGTGGCCCCTCCGGATTGAACTCCCATAACCGGAGAGGACGGCGTTTGCAGGGCAGAAGACGCCTGATTAGCATGACCTGCATCACCACAACCAGATTGATCTCCCTCGCTTGGAGGTCTCGAATCCGGCCCTGCAATAAGGGCACGTCTTCGGACGGCCCCCAATTGAGCCCTTGGTTGACCCACGACATCAATCGGCGTGGAGGTCCCGGGCGGAATGAAGGCGGCGGCTTTTGCTTGCTGCCCTTCGGAGCGGTGACATAGAACCACTCCTGCTGCCACAAGCCGAGCTCCTCTTGGAAGGAGCCCTCGGGCCACGGGGCATCGGCCCTCCTAGTTATGGCCGCCCCGCCGCACTCCGCTTGATGCCCCCCGATCATCTTTGGCTCCACATTGAAGGTCTTCAGCCATAGGCCGAAGTGGGGGGTGACGCGGAGGAAGGCTTCACAGACAATAATGAATGCGGAAATATGGAGGATGGACTCCGGAGCCAAGTCGTGAAAATCCAGCCCGTAGTAGAACATGAGCCCTCTCACGAAGGGGTCCGTCGAGAAGCCTAAACCCCGACGGAGGTGGGATACGAAGACGATGTACTCACCGGGCTCGGGAGTGGGTACGGCCTGCCCTCGGGCGGGCAACCTATGCGAAATCTCGTAGGACAGGTACTTGGCCTCACGCAGCTTTAACACGTCCTCCTCCGTAACGGAGGAGGGCATCCACCGGCCCTGAAGGTCGGAGCCGGACATTGTTGAAGATCCGAAGCACTCGAATCTGGGGCTCTGGGTGTTGGAACTTGGAGCAAGGAGAGGATTCGATGGAAGATTGAGAAAAAGAAACGAGCCTTGGTCCCCTTATAAAGGGGGAAAATACCAAGAGCCGTCTCCGTGACCGTTCGGGATTCACCTTCGATAGAGGAGGCGTGGCGACGGGCACGGTTGGGTTACCCACGCTCGTATTGATGAGAATCCCGGGATAAGGGGAGCACGATCTCTGCTTCGACAAGACGTGCCAAGGAAACCGCTTCGCTAAACGTGCTGAGGTGGTATAATAAAAAACGATTCAAGTAAAGGCCTGGTAGCAGTGTGATGTCATGCCGCCAAATACGTCAGTAGATTGGATTTATGTGCATTATTCTCTCTACGGTGGAATGTGGAATTTATTTTGCAGAGCCGGACACTATCCTGGTGTTCATGATCTTCTCTGGATTATTCAAGGGAGGAACCCGCCTTGCAATGCCGAACATTATGCGCGCCGGACTTATCGTCATTGAAGCCTGGTTCAGGGGCTACTGAGGGAGTCCTGGACTAGGGGGTGTCCGGACTGCCGGACTATCATCGTCCGCCGGACTCCAAGACTACGAAGATACAAGATTGAAGATTCCGTCCCGTGTCTGGATGGGACTTTCCTTAGCGTGGAAGGCAAGCTTGGCAATACGGATATGTAGATCTCCTACCATTGTAACCGACTCTGTGTAACCCTAGCCTCCTCCGGTGTCTATATAAACCGGAGGGCTTTAGTCCGTAGGACACAACATACATCACAACAATCATACCATAGGCTAGCTTTAGGGTTTAGCCTCCTTGATCTCGTGGTTGATCCACTCTTGTACTACCCATATCATCAATATTAATCAAGCAGCACGTAGGGTTTTACCTTCATCAAGAGGGCCCGAACCTGGGTAAAACATCGTGTCCCTTGTCTCATGTTACCATCCGCCTAGACGCATGGTTCGGGACCCCCTGCCCGAGATCCGCTGGTTTTGACACCGACATTGGTGCTTTCATTGAGAGTTCCTCTGTGTCGTCACCGATAGGAAGGATGCCTCCACCCGTATTTAAGGACGGTATTTTCACCGAAGATGCCTTGGCCGCCGGCCAAACTATCCGGCTAGGCGGTTTTCTTATGACCGCCTATCCGGCCACTGCTTCAACAATGACTTCTCAAGTCGTCAAAAGCAATCTCCACTTCAGCTCGGAATTTGCCGAGCGGCTGGATCCGATAGAGCTCTCGTCTGTCAACGAACTCTTGGTTGCATCGCCGCCCTGGGAGTCGCTACAGACTACAACCAGATTGGGCTTAAAACCGATCTGAGAGAGATCAACTCTCCCCAGGTTACCCACCACATCGCTGTGGTAGAGGAACAATGCAGCGATCTTCGTCCTGTATTGAAAACTAGACATGTCCGGGCTCCCGAACCCCCCACGCCGGATTTCCGCGGGGGAACGGACTCCGATTGAGCAATGAACTTAAAGTCAGGCATCGGACCGGACTCGTTTGACAACGTCCAGCAATCCAGGCTTCCAAAATTGGAAACTTTACGGCCTTTAAGCCCCAAGATGGGTAGGGATCCAAATTTTATTCCACCCACCCGCCCAGACATGTGCGATCTATCTCTAATACGGCAAGAGCCCGCTGAAACAGTACATCACTACTGGGCCAGATTCCTCCTGGTTATGGACAGGATAAAGGACTGCCGAGAGGAAAATGCAATCTCAATCTTTTGCAATAATTGCACGGACAAGGGAATATTGAACGCCATCGGCCGTCGTAAAATCACACACTTCACCGATCTAGCGTCCATAGTACGAAAGTACTGTGCGATGGAGAGTTTCTGGAAAACCAAAAACCAGTTTTCGTACAATCCGGCTCTGAATACAACCCTAGTCCGCAACAAAAGGGTGCATTATACTCAGGCCCCAGATACAAAAACCAAAAAACAAAAACCCCTTAGAGGGCACGGAACCGTACAGGGCCATTGTGAAGCTGGCCTGGTAAAGATGATGAGAGATAAATTTGAGGTAACTTCCTTGTGCTTCTTCTTTCTTTAATTACTGCCACTGTACTAATCCTCTTAGCCCCCAAGGGCCGGTTTGTAACCTTTTTCAAACCGGGACTTGAATATAGTCATCAATACTTTGAAATCCATCAATGTAGCCCCCAAGGGCTGGTTCAACTTAGTATAGTTACACCGGGACTCCAATAAAGATTCTAACATCAGAACATAATTGAGAAAATAGCCATTAGCCCCCAAGTGCCAAGTTGAATACCTGTATTGAGCTTGGGACTTTTGCGATTTAGTAATAGACGAAGTTTGAAGATGCATTAGCCCCCAAGTATCAAGCGTATAACTTGTTATGTGGTTGGTACTTCAAATTCTTGTATCGCTTTTTTAAAGCCAAGTACTGTCTTTTATGCAGGCTGAAGTGAGGATCAAAGAGGACCGGATTACTGATCTGCAAGAAACTTTGAAAACCCAACAAGCCGAAACCGACAAAGCAAGGGAGGAATTGACCAGCGCCTTGAGCATCACGGAACAACTGAAGGAGGGTTTCAAGAAGGAATGGGCTGATTGGGCCACTGAGAAGGCCGCTTTAATAAAAAGAGCTAAAAATGCTGAAGCTGCCCTTAAACCGGTGGTAGATGAGCTGACCACCGTAAAGCGGCAAGTGCATGCCATGACCGCTGCTATCTTTGGTAAGTTCCTTTGGGTTTCTTTGACAACTGTGGCTTTCTTATAATAGATCTGGTTTGTGATCGTTCCTGTATTGTTGCAGGTACACGCATTGGTCACTTAGGGTCAGATGTTCGGAAGAAGCTGAAGGCTGCCTACACCTTAACTGAACAGCTGTATACCGGAGCGCAGCGAATCATCACCACTGCATCTCATAACAATCCGGCACCCACTTTAATCCAAGATACTCTGAAGAGGTTGTCAATGCTTCCTGCTCGGATTGAAGAACTGAAGAAATCTGCTGCTCGAACCGGAGCAATTAATGCCTTGATCTGGGCAAAAGCATGGGTGCCAGATTTCAATCCTGTTGAAGCAGCTCAAGGCTATCCCAGTTTGAAGGAAGATGGCTCAGAGTTCAATGAGGATGACCTGAGGGCGATAAACCGTGCAGCGCGCCCTCTGGTTTGTCAATTGGCTGAAGAGGCAGACTTGTCACATTATCAAGCTCAGTATAATGATCAGAACAAACGTGTGGCTGCACCAACTCTTGAAGTGGAGAATCTGATTCCTCCAAACCGTAAGCATACTTACGCTCCTGATATTGAACCGTCTTCTCTGATCCATGAAGAGGCTGTCTTTCAAGCTTTAATGGGAATCGACTGGACCACTGTTGATTTCCAGCCAATGGATAGAGATGAGGAAGCTGAAGCAGCGCGGGACGATGAGCAGGCTTGAACCGGAAGCCGGTTTAAATAGCTACTTTATTATGATCTGCCAGAAAAACAATGATCTTATTTGGGCACCGCGTTGCCTTGTAATAGAATAGCCAATACTTCCGCTTTAAATATGCATTCGTGCATAAGTACTGATGCTTTTGCTTGAAATCCTCAATTTATATTTCCTGCAATCAGAAAATCTTGAACTACGGTGGCAGTTATATCGCCAGCCGGTTTATGACCTTGATATATATATCATCAATGTATTTAAGACATATAACCAAATAGGCGATACAAAATACCTGCCATCGCTGGGCATGAAGTTGGCTTAGCCAGGCTTGAAACGGAGGTTTTATAAACCATTACCGTCAAAGGGGAGAAAACAACTCCCATGTAAACCGTGCTGGGTCATTATGAGCCCCCCCTGTTACTCCATGATGTTAACAGGAAAGGTAAACCGGACATATTTCTCCGGATTAAAAATGAACCGAATCCGTCAGCTGAACCGGTAAAAAAGTGTCGTTGGTTTAAAGGAAACACAACAAAAATTAAGGAATAGTCATAAAAGAAATATGGAAGCAAAGGCAATAATAAAAACTGTTTGCAAAAAACATGCTTTACTGAGCTGATCAGATGGTGTTACCATGGTCGGACAGGACCAAGCCCCCAATAGGAGTGACAATGGTTCAAGTCAGCCAGGTCCCCAAATGAAACCGTGGCATATATGCCGATCAAAACGCGTGGCAATGGTTCAGGTTCAACCAATCCCCCAAGTGATTTTGTGGCCTTAGGCCGATCAAGAGGCGTGACTGGTTCAGACTTGACCATGTCCCCAAGTGATCTGGTGGCTTTCGCCTATCAAAAGGTGTCGCATTGGTTCGGACACGACCAAGGCCCCAAGTGATATCACAAAGCTTTTTTTGAAAAGCAAATTTCAAGGGGTAAACCGGAGGCCGCTTTAAAACAGAACCACTCCATGTAACCACACATGATATGAAAGGACAGAGACCCCACTTTGGCTGAGGCTCCGGTTTTATTATATCAAAGATAATATATACACTGTCATGATATGTACATAGATAGAGCCAATGGCTCAGGTGTATTAAGGCCGAAGATGAGCTATGTTCCACGGCCTGTTGGTCTCCTCCTCTAATGTGCGTGAGTCTTTATGCTCTCGAATATGAATCATATAGTACGACCCGTTGTGCAGATTCTTGCTGACCACGAAAGGTCCCTCCCAAGGTGGGGATAACTTGTGCATATCCGTCTGGTCTTGGATGAGCCGGAGCACCAGATCTCCTTCTTGAAAAACTCTGGTTCTGACCCGGCGACTGTGGTAGCGACGAAGATCTTGTTGATAAATCGCCGAACGGGCAGCCGCTATGTCACGCTCCTCGTCTAATAGGTACAAAGCATCTTGCCGTGCTGTCTCATTATGCGCTTCAACATAAGCCGCCACACGAGGCGAATCGTGCCGGATATCACTAGGGAGAACCGCCTCCGCTCCGTAGACCATGAAAAATGGCATGTATCCTGTAGATCGGTTGGGCATAGTATTGATACTCCATAGCACAGATGGTAGCTCTTCAACCCAACATCCTGGTGTCCTTTGCAATGGAACCATAAGCCGGGGTTTGATGCCTCGCAAGATCTCTTGATTAGCCCGTTCTGCCTGCCCATTGGACTGGGGGTGAGCCACTGAGGATACGTCAAGTCGGATGTGCTCACGTTCACAGAATTCCTTCATAGCACCCTTGGATAAATTGGTACCGTTGTCAGTAATGATACTGTGCGGGAAGCCAAACCGGAAAATCACCTTTTTAATGAACTGCACCGCTGTAGCTGCATCACACTTGCTGACAGGCTCCGCTTCAACCCACTTGGTAAACTTGTCAACTGCCACCAAAAGGTGGGTTTTCTTATCCTTGGATCTTTTAAAAGGTCCGACCATATCCAGCCCCCATGTTGCAAACGGCCAAGTAATTGGAATCATCCTCAATTCTTGAGCCGGTACATGAGCACGCCTTGAAAATTTCTGACAACCATCACACCGTTTAACCAAGTCCTCCGCATCAGCATGAGCTGTCAACTAGTAGAACCCATGACGAAATGCCTTTGCCACAAGAGACTTTGAACCGGCATGGTGGCCACAATCCCCTTCATGGATTTCACGTAAAATTTCACAGCCTTCCTCAGGAGAAACGCAACGTTGAAATGCCCCTGATACACTGCAATGATGCAATTCACCATTGACAATAGTCATAGACTTGGATCGCCGGACTATCTGCCTGGCTAGAATCTCATCCTCTGGCAACTCTCCCCGGTTCATGTACGCAAGATAAGGAACTGTCCAATCCGGTATGACATGCAGGGCTGCCACCAATTGAGCCTCCGGATCAGGAATAGCCAAATCTACTTCACCCGGGAGCTTGACTGACGGGTTGTGCAACACATCAAGAAAGACATTAGGCGGGACCGGTTTGCGCTGAGAGCCCAATCGGCTTAAAGCGTCTGCCGCTTCATTCTTTCGACGGTCCATATGATCCACCTAATAACCCTTGAAGTGACCCGCAATATTATCCACCTCACGACGATATGCAGCCATAAGTGGGTCTTTAGAATCCCAAGTGCCAAACACTTGTTGAGCCACGAGGTCCGAGTCACCGAAGCACTTAACCCGACTTAGGTTCATCTCCTTAGCCATCCGGAGACCATGGAGCAAGGCTTCATACTTAGCTGCATTATTAGTACAAGGGAACATTAAGCGGAGAACATAACAAAACTTATCACCTCGTGGGGAAGTTAATACGACTCCAGCCCCCGAGCCCTCCAATTGCCTCGATCCGTCAAAATGGATAGTCCAATATGTGTGATCTGGCTTCTCCTTTGGTGCTTGCAACTCAGTCCAATCATTGATGAAATCCACGAGTGCTTGAGACTTCACCGCCGTCCGAGGTACATACATCAATCCGTGCGACCCAAGTTCTATAGCCCACTTCGCAATCCGGCAAGTCGCCTCCCGGTTCTGTATGATATCGCCCAAGGGAGCTGAACTGACCACTGTGATGGGGTGCCCTTGGAAATACCGCTTCAACTTCCGGCTTGCCATAAAAACTCCATATACCAGCTTCTGCCAATGCGGATACCTTTGCTTGGATTCAATAAGCACCTCGCTGATATAGTAAACCGGCCACTGAACCGGATATTCCTTGCCCGCCTCCTTGCGTTCTACCACAATAGCCACGCTAACTACACGAGCATTGGCCGCTACATATAGTAATAACGGTTCCTTGTCGACCGGAGCTGCAAGAACGGGCGGATTGGCTAATTGCCGCTTCAAGTCCTCCAACGCTTCATCGGCAGCCGGACTCCAGATGAATTGGTCTGTCTTTCTCAGCATCTGGTATAAAGGGATGGCCTTCTCTCCGAGGCGGCTGATAAACCGGCTCAGTGCGGCAATCCGGCCTGCCAAATGCTGAACATCGTTGATACACTTCGGTTTAGCCAGGGAGGTGATAGTCGTAATCTTCTCCGGATTAGCCTCGATTCCTCTGTTGGACACAAGAAAACCCAGTAACTTGCCTGCCGGAACATCAAAGACACATTTGGCCGGGTTAAGCATCATCTTGTAAGCCCGCAAGTTGTCAAAGGTTTCCTTCAAATCATCAACCAGCGTCTCCTTCTGCTTTGACTTGACTACAATATCGTCCACATAGGTGTGCACATTACGGCCGATCTGTTTATGCAGGCAGTTCTGTACACATCGTTGATTAGTGGCTTGGGCGCTCTTGAGCCCAAAAGGCATAGACACATAGCAGAAGGCTCCAAAGGGAATAATAAACGCCGTCTTCTCCTGGTCCTTAACCGCCATTTTGATATGATGATACCTAGAGTATGCATCCAAAAAACTCAAACGCTCACAACCCGCCGTGGCATCAATAATCTGGTCAATGCGGGGGAGGGCAAAAGGATCCGCTGGACAAGCCTTGTTAAGATCCGTGTAATCCACACACATACGCCAAGTGCCGTTTTTCTTAAGAACCAGCACCGGATTAGCAAGCCACTCTGGATGGAACACTTCAATGATAAAGCCAGCCGCTAAGAGCCTGGCCACTTCCTCTCCAATGGCTTTGCGCCTTTCTTCGTTAAACCGGCGGAGAAACTGCTTTACCGGTTTATACTTGGGATCAACATTAAGAGTGTGCTCAGTGAGTTCCCTCGGTACACCTGGCATGTCAGAAGGCTTCCATGCAAAAATGTCCCGATTCTCACGGATGAACTCGATGAGCGCGCTTTCCTAATTAGGGTCCAAGTTGGCACTGACAGTGAACTACTTGGACGAATCGCCGGGCACAAAGTCAACAAGCTTGGTCTCAGCCGCCGATTTGAACTTCTGATCTGAATCATGCTCTGTAGTGGGCTTCTTCAAAGGGGTCATGTCCGCCGGATCAACATTGTCCCTATAATATTTCAATCCTCCGTGGCACAAACCGACTCTGCATAGGCCGCATCACCTTCCTCACATTCCAAAGCAATCTTGCGGTTCCCATGAACCGTTATTGTCCCCTTGTGGCCCAGCATCTTGAGCTGCAAATAGATATAACAAGGCTGTGCCATGAATTTGGCATAAGCCGGCCGCCCAAACAAGGCGTGATACGGGCTCCGGATTTTCACCACCTCAAAGGTCAATGTCTCGGATCGGGAATCATGCTCGTCCCCAAACGCCACCTCCAGGACTATCTTACCAACAGGATATGCTGATTTGCCCGGCACCACACCATGGAACACCGTATTAGACGGTCTGAGATCTTTGTCTGTTAGCCCCATGCGGCGGAATGTCTCATAGTACAGGATGTTAATACTGCTCCCTCCATCCATGAGCACCTTGGTGAACTTATAACCTCCCACCTGAGGGTCTACCACTAATGCCAACTGGCCCGGATTGTCAACCCGGGGTGGGTGGTCCTCCCTGCTCCATACGATAGGCTGCTCCGACCAGCGTAAGTAACGTGGTACGGCCGGTTCAACAGAGTTCACCGCTCGCGTGTGGAGTTTTTGGTCGCGCTTATCCAAGCTAGTTGTGAAAACGTGATACTGCCCATTGTTCAACTGTTTTGGCTGGCTCTGATAACCCGACTGCTGCTGCTGCTACTGTTGGTTGTAACCCCCTTGACCGCTCTGATTATTCTGGTTGTTGTGACCGCCTTGATTGAATCCTGAACCAGAAGCTCCATCGTGACCCGGCCCATGGAAACCGGATCCTGAGCCACCACCTGACCCACGGTCATACCGGAAGGCATTAGAGTTCTTAAATTCCTGCATAATGTAACAATCCTTCCAAAGGTGGTTAGCCGGTGCCTCCGTCGTCCCGTGCTTTGGACAAGGCTGATTCAACAAATAGTTTAAGCTATCCGGGTTAGGATTTGGAGCCCCATTACGATTCGCCACTTTGCGTCTGCGCCGTTGACCCTTGTCCTGCACATTAGTGTTAGCCACAAAGTCCATGCTGCCATCCGCCTTACGCTTGCCTCCGTTTCCATGGCCCGCCGGTTTGTACTGATGCCCCTTAGAGTTGCTATTCTTCTTTCCCTTCCCTGCTTCATCATCGTCAGTCTCAGGATCCTTGGTACTATCAGAATCAGCATACTTCACCAAAGCGGCCATGAGAGTTCCCATGTCATTATAGAACCGCTTCATACGCCCCAATTTCAACTTTAAAGGCATAAACCGGCAGTTGCCCTCCAGGGTTAAGATCACAGAGTCAGCATTGATCCTGTCAGACGAGTGCAAGACTTCCGAAACGCGGCGTACCCAATGGGTTGTTGACTCTCCGTCCTCCTGAACACAAGCCGCCAGGTCTACTATGGACTTGGGCTGCTTACACGTATCTTTCAAATTCTGGTTAAACCGGGCCCGCAAGTGGGCCCATGAACTGATAGAATTAGGCGGCAGGCTCTTCAACCAAGTACGGGCCGTGCCTTCAAGCATCATGGTGAAGTACTTTGCACACGCAGTCTCATCCACATCTAGCATCTCCATGGCCATCTCATAACTCTCTACCCACGCTTCGGGAGATAAATCAGCGGTGTAATTCGGCACCTTGCGCAGACCCTTGAAATCTTTGGGCAGGCGTACATTGCGTAAAGTGGGGACTAAATAGGGTACTCCCAAAGTAGATGCGACCCCTGGCCCGGCAGAGGTGGTAGGACGAACCGGTGTAAGCTGACCCGCCTCGTTCTGTGCTGCTAACTCGGCCTCCCTTCGTGCCCGGGCCCGGTCCACTACATCCTAAGCATCGCGAACACCACCTGCCGGGTTATTTCCACGGGCCACTTCACAGCCTCGCGCATTGCTCGATATGGCCGGTTCATCCAGGCACCTGCTATAGCTCCGGCTTGGATGAGGTGTGGAGTGAATCCAATCGCGGTTGTATGAATATGCCTCCTATTGAACCAAAGCGGTTCGGAGAAGTTCCTTAACCCGACGCGTCTCTATTGCTTGCGGAGAGTCTCCTTCGACCGGGATAGCTTCTAATCGCGCAGCAGCTGCAACAAGATTATCCATAGGATTAGAATAATGACCCGGAGGTGTCTGAACCGGCGGAGGAATCACAATGTTCTGTCTAGGAGGTTCCATCAGGCGGGGTTGGACCATCGCTCCTGGCCCTGGTGCCTCGACCCGGTTTTCCTCCAGGTGCCCCGGCGGATTACTGGTTCCAGCTCCCAGAGTGTGAAAGATATTTCGAGGGTCGAACCCTAACGGCAGGCAAGATCTGTGCTTCTGCTTCAAGACCTCCTGTGATGCGTTCTGGTCGAGCATGAGCTTATAGGCCTGGGCGTCCAAAGCGGCCCGCTCTGCAGCCATCCTGTCCTTCTCTGCTGCCAGGTCGGCTTTGGCCTGTACGATCTGCTCTCTCACCTTTGCAATCTCTGCATCATGGGCCTCCTGATCCGCCGGATTGGCCGCTGCCATAAGTGCAGCTAGTGCGTCAAACAGGTCAGACAGAACTTGAACCGGTGGGTGCACAACGCCTCCTGCCCCTGCTGCCGCTGCCACTGCTGATCCGGAGAGCATTGCTACTGCGGTCGAAGAGTGATTCATCGCCTGCGTGCCGGCCATGAATATTCCAACCCGGTTGATCTGATCTAGGGGGTCTGGAATACTGTCGCCATCGGAACAACCCTAATCTGGTCGTCTTGCAACTGGTACAATGATTCGGTCTCTCCGGTCGAAGACTCGTCGTCAGAATAGACGACAGTCTCGCTAGCGTATTCTGACTCGTCCTCATGCTCTCCTCCGTGGATGACTCCCACGAAAGCACGCTTCATGGGCGGTTTAACCTGGGTAGATCTCCCACGCTGAGCTGTCTCGACGAGGTCGGTGCAGATGTCCGGCTCAGGCCCAGGCTCACTAATCTTGCCAACAAAAACGTGTATGCCACCAAAGGGGACCCGGTACCCGTACTCAATCGAGCCGGCTTCGGGACTCCATCCTGCGTCGTCGATGTAGAGCTTGCCGTGACGACTCTTGGTCATCCAGCCCATAGCATAGCCTTCGAGTCCTTCGAACTTGCCCTCCAAGATCATCAAACCGTTGTGCGATAGCCCCACGGTGGGCTCCAACTGTCGTGGTTTTGTCACGGCAGATGTCCTTGTGAAAGGACTTAGTCGTGGAGCCATCGCTACGGGTTAACTTGAAGGGGTTAAAGCGGACACAAAGACACAAGGGTTTATACTAGTTTGGCCCCTTCGATGAAGGTAAAAGCCTACGTCTAGTTGTAATGGGATTGATATGATTTCGATGACTAGGGAGCAAATAAGCTTCGCCTAGGCCTTGAGTTGTTGTTGTCTGTCTCTGAACTGCCGCCGGGTCGTCCCCTTATATACACGGGTGACGCCCGCCGGTCCATAGAGTCCCAACACCGGTTCATACTCGTATCCCGGTTGGTCTCTCTCTATTCCTAACTTACAATGCTAATTTACATATCAAGCCGGTTTACGGCTACAGGTTCTAAACCGACTACAGGCCTTGGGCCTTCATCTGCTTGATTACCTTTATACTACTAATGAAGTTAACCCGGCCCAGGTAGGCCGGTTCACGCCCAGTGGTAATATCCCCAACAGGCGCCCTCGTCCACCACAGCATAGGCCCTCGTCCCTTCATTGACTCCCTCGTCCGCCCCTTCGCTGGCCCTTCATATAAGCCCTCGTCCGCCGCAACAGATCTGCCTCACCGAAAGCACTGTACAACGCGCCCGCCGAAGCCTTCGTCCACTGCACCGGACCCGCTCCACAGACGCCATATTCAACTCCACCGGCCCTGCTTTACCGACGCCACAGCCTCATCAGGTTATTTCAATTTGTACTCCTTCGGTTTTTCTCTTTATCGTGCAACTGTTCACTTACCACAGATGAACTTTCTTGTATGTTGACAGGTGCTGCAACCATAGCACCGGAGCCGCTTCAGCGACAGCGACAGCCAGCCCAAACTCAACCGCAACACGAGCACCATCGACGGTACTTAGCTATCAAGTATGACAACGATACCCATATGCTGCCGAGAATCAGGTACTATTATCCAATGGCCGGCGGCTACGTTCACTTTCCTAGCATAAGCACCGCACCTTTGAATTTCTTCAGGGCATCATTCAGTTTTTCATGAGACGAGTTATTCTGCTTGCACCTGTAGGGCCATACTTCTGGCAGTGAACATGTTACATGTGCTAAATTACATACCAGTGCACATATAGTTAATATGCTTTAGTTTTGTTATGATGCCACCTGTTGGTTCCATCAGACTGCTTAATGTTCTCTATGCTTAATTACACATCAGCAATCTAGCATGTGGTTCCACTGCTTTTTGTTCGTTTTACCCTACATTTTCTGATGCTAGCTATTACATCACTGCTCCGAGCCTCTGTTCATTACTTGTTTGTGTGTTCTTGATCTTCCCAAGTTGCATGACTAATTTGATACTTCTATTAATTATGGAGCTGCCAACCCCATCAAGCAAAATATTTGTTCTTTTGGGGATGGCACCTCGAATAAGCATAAAAATAGAGGGAAGCAGATATATTGTCGTGTATGCACACACCCTTCTTTCATTAGTTTAGATGAACCATTGATGATCAATTCGGACCAGTGCATGCAATTAAAATTAATTTTACCTATATAGAAGGTGCAGAATAAACTACAACAACTAGATTTGCAACCACGGGATGCTGACGATATCTTCAAAGAACATTGCAACAGCAGCGAGGCTTCACAACAACATATGGTAAGCCAGTGTGTTTTAGTACATGTGAAATGTAATGCGAGTGGGTTGCTTTCTTGGCTTGTGCCCTCAATTTTCAATCCGTCCTACCGAATTACAAATAGTTCAGTTGTATGCTTTGCTGTATTGCTTGATTCGAATGCTTGTTTGTTGTTACGCTATACCTGAGTTGGCCAATATGTCAGCAGTGCCTGATGTACTATCATAAAGAAATGCATGCCTATTTCATTTGAGTCCTTAACTTTTGCTCTCAACTTCATCACAAGACTGTCTTCGTAGTGTATAAGAGGCCACACTGTTAAGTGCTTTCTCAGATTATTTCAACTGCTTAGATGCCATGGCAACTTAAATATAGTGGTGGTACACTCCATTTCAACTAGGGATGTCAACTGGGCCTCGTTTAATCCCGATTAAAGTCCACTAGTGGTATGATAGTTCAAAAGAGTTTTTTTTTTAGGAAAATGAACTAGGGAGGTATCAAAAACTAACTAGATGGGACTGGCGGATGTCGTTTATTTGCCACTTACATCCCTAGTTTCATCTTACCATTTTGATTTCTTTTTGGCTGATGCTGCTTCGAACCATTTAAATATAGTTTGCCATGCTCGGCAATAATTTGTCCGTCGTTTACCATGTAAGCTTACTATCTGGTTCATACGATAACTATCTCTTACTTATGTCTTATATCCAGCGGAAACCTTTCAGGATGCCGTTCACACTATGACACAATGTACAACCCCAGAATCTATTTGTGGAAGTAGTGCGCCATCCATGTTACCAGATGGAAGTAGTTCAGAGGCAACACCACCGGAGAGCAGTCTGAGCACATATATTATAGTGCTTGAGGCTCTGCTAGAGACAGAAAGAGATGGTGTGGCTTCCATGAATGAGGTAATCTTTATCTTGAGGCTGGAAATTATGGAATTAGCGGCACGCATTATGCAAGAAACCGAAGAATTGGAGGAAGTAAGAATGTTGCATTTGAAGACGGAGGAGGTCCTGCTGTTTCTGCTATCTAAAGCCCAAGGTAATCCTGGTTCTTCTTTAGATACCAGTTGAAATTGTCATTAGATTATTGTACTTGCATGTTGTGTCATGTCTCTGAATGGATTATGTTGCAAGACCCCCTATGTTGTTCATGTGTTGTAATGATCCAAATTTTTTAGGCGAGGTAATCCTCAGTACTTGTATGATTGAAATAAGGTGAACTCTTTTTCGTGTGAGCATATTGTATTGGATGAAATAACTGTTTGACTCAGAGTGTATCCAACCTACTGTATTCGAAGATCACAGCATTTCTAAATCATAATCATATACAAAGGTGGAATAAATCTTTGTTGTGGTTTTGAAGAAATAAATAACAAAATGTATAATTATCTGTGGATATTCGTAATCGAATACAAATTGGATTTGAATTTAGTTTGCCAGGGCCCAGGGCAAACGTGAATGCTAATTCTCCCAAGTTTTGAACGAAGCGGCTAAACACCTACTATAATTTGTGGGCTGCCCGAAGCAAGTGTTTGCGAGATGGAAAATATTGTCTACCCCTGACACTTGACATCCTTATCGATAGGGGTAGACTAGTAACTTCAATCAGACGTGACACGACGGCCTCTGAGCCCATTCAGACACGGTGGGCGCCAAACGTGGGCGGCGAAACACATTTGATTCAAGCTCTTCTGAAAGACATGTGTCTCTTCCTCCATTTCCCCATTCATACAAGGTGGGCGGCAAAACAAGCTCTCCTCATCCGAAATCGATGTAGGCTAATATTTTAAATAGGGGCAGATGTGTAACTTCCATCAGACGTGACACAACCACCCTACCTGCCAGCCCCGTTCGTACACCATGGGCGGAAAAACACCCTCTCCTCGCCTGAAATAGTTACCGGCAAATATTTGGGAGATGCGAGATTACCGTCCTATCCCCAACCGACGCGATGTCCGAAATTTTAAAAGGGGGACAAGTTCGTAAATTTCCCCTATTTCAGAGAAGCGCGTCCCAAAGTTTGAGATCCCCCCCTCCATTTCCCCATTCATACACCGTCGGCGGCACGACAACCTCCACACTGCGGCCAGCCTCCTCTGTCCGCCACCCCATCCTCCACCTTGCTGGAGCCGCTACGCCTACCCCGTCGTCCACTGCAAAAGATGGACGTCTCTCATCCACGGTGCTGAACCAGGATCCTTTCAACACCTCCTCTCGCTTCATCGGCGCCATCTGCCGTCTAAAGTCTTCTTCCCCGCCGCCGATAGCCATCGCACCCGTAGCACCCTCAACGTATCAGCATTGGCCTACACGGCGTCGCAAGAGAGGTGGTACTCTTCCATATGTGCTTAAGTTATTGATCTCACCCGGAAAATAGATCGTATTTTGTTTACTGTACTTTTCTTGTCCGTACCAAATCATAGTGGCTAGTTGAAAGCAAACATTGGTGGCGAAGTAGCTTTGTCCGGTTTGCACCTTCAGATCTGCCATGGCATGGGCACTATTCTCGTAAAGCTTATGGTCCCCCCCCCTTTATATTCACTACCATCATCGTAGGTGCTTAGTGTCATGCTAGCACTGCTCCTCAAGACCTCAACCCAAAGCTTACGTGTTGAAATATGAATCTGATATGATGCTCATATCACTAAAATAGAGAATGTTTAATTGGTCACCTAATGTTCCTATATTCATTTCAAAAAGCATGTGCGCCACCCATTGGTCCAGCTAGTTCCACTTTCCTGATTTTTCTCTTGATTCTTAGGGTTTTCCCTCTTTATCTACTCTACTCTGATCTGCATAGGTGCTTTCTGTCGTACTAGCATTACTCCACCCTTCAAGCTAAACAACACAACACTCAGAATTCGAAAGCTTAGTTTTTCAAATATGATTATGATATGATACTGATATTAGTTAACCAACACATTTAATTGGTTAGCTAAAGGTCCCACTTGAGTTTCCAAATGCATGTCGCGACATATAGAGAGACAACATAATTGCATTTCTTTGTCACTTGTTGACCGTACTTTCTTATCCATACCAAATCTTAGTTGTTATTTCTAAGCAAACATCGGTTGCTAACTACCCTTTGCGCGGTTTGCAGCTTCAGATCTGCCATCCCACTGCCACGGTCAACAATGTACTCATCATGCTTATGTTTTCCCCATTTTATGATGACCACAATCAGCCTATGTGGTTCGTGTTGTAATAACACTGCTCCACCCATTGAGCTAAACAAGCTTAGTTGTACAAATTCATATCTGATATTATTGCTGATATCAGTAAAACTGAGAGATGTTTAATTGGTTAGCTAAATGTTCCTACTTTAGTTTCTCAATGCATGTGAACCACATATGGAGAGACCGGAAAGAATAGTATTTCTCTGTGCGCTCTGGTTCATGATGGGTGGCCAACTGACATTGTATTGAAAGACTTGTAATATCTTCAATCTGCTTGCTCTTCTGCTCTTTTTTAAGATGATACTCTGCTCTTGCGGTCGACTGGTCAGGTCAAGATGTTCTCCCTTAGTATATTTTGAATCTGTCAGGTCAGGTCTACTTGTTCTTCTTTACTATATGTTGAAGCTGTCATCTTTGAAGTGTCATCACTTCTGGAGCTCTCATATTTTGAGTTGTAGGCCACATTATATTAATGCACACAACAAATTACAGCACGCATGGCATCTTTTAAAGAATTGCAGAGATAGCACAAAGGGGTTTACAGGGACACTACTAGGGAAAACCTTATACATAGAACTTTAGCAGTAGTGTGGGTCAAAGAAGCACGCTGGTGCTAATTAGCAGCAGCGCGGCTGTGCAAACCGCGTTGCAGATAACTTCGTAGCAGTAGCGCATCTTGCTGTATACACGTTACTACTAAAATTCTCACGGCTTAGCCGATATGGTACACATAGTAGTAGCGATCTATATAGAACCGCGCTACTGCTACTTTCTTTGTAGCAGCGCGTTTTGCTCTAAACTCGCTACTACTAAAGGATATAAAATTAAATGAAAAGCAAATCGAAAGGTAATTTAAAATGAAAGAAATAGAAGAAGGTGAAAGGAAAAAAATAAAATGTGAAGAAAAATAAATGAAAAAGGGGAAAAAGGAGAAAGGGGTAGCAGTAGCGCGTATCCCAGAACGCGCTGTAGCTAACGTGGCAGTAGCGCTCTTTCCGGAACGCGCTACTGCTACTTCTGACTTAACCACCGCGTTCGTCCTTCCCCGGCCACTTCCCCCCAAATCGAACTCCTCCGCTCTCGCCGCCTCCATCGCCCATCGATCGCCGCGCGCTCTCCGCACACCCTAGGCCGCCCCCGGCCCCGGATTCAACGCCGCCCCTGCCCCCGACCTCAACACCGCCCCGGACGCCGCCCCCGACCCCGACCTCGACGCCGCCCTCCATCGTGCGCCCGAGCCCCGAGCCCGACCTCGACGCCGCCTGCCCCTCTCTCGCCGCAGGCACCCAAGGTGAGCACGCCTGCTCCTCCCCCTCCCTTACCTCTGCCTAGATAGGGTTCTTCAAATTTTAGTTGCATCAAATTAGTTAGGGTTCATCTATGGGTGGAAATGAATTGGATACAGATGCGGCTGGGATTTTTTCTTAGGTGATGTTTTCTTAGATGATGAATAGACACTAGTGTAATGCATAATAAAACGAGTAAAATTCGACCTTCTTCTATTTAGTTAGTAAGAACTAGTTAGTAAGAACTAGGTACTAATTAGGTACTAGAATATTTGTATTTATAGTAAGTTTATTTTTAGTAAGAACTAGTTGAATTAATAGAACTAGTTAGTAAGAACATGTTTCTATTTTTTTAGTTAAAGCAATTTTTCCCGCCTCGACGTGGACGATGCCTATCCCGCATCCTCGTCGTCGAGTCGGCGGAAGAAGACACCTGCTTGACCAGATCGGCCATGTCCAGGACTGGGCTCCGCCTGGGTAGTTGTCACGCCCAATATGCGACCCTATCCTAAAGGAACTCGAAGGTCCCACCAAGGATAGCCCCGCATATTGGAACACTTTTGCAAGGTGGATATCATTACATCAACATTACATAAATAGATGGGGATACATACAAAAGGCATACCATGCCACACGAATATAACATCATCATATAAGAGATCAACATCCGACTACGGATGATACATAAACAGAAACTCAAACAATATCCACCCTGCTAGCCCAGGCTGCCGACCTGGAACCTATCCCCTGATCGAAGAAGAAGCAGAAGAAGAACTCAACGCAAGCAAGCATCGCTCTCGCGTCATGATCATCACATAACCTGTACCTGCAACTGTTGTTGTAGTAATCTGTGGGTAACGAGGTCTCAGCAATCCCATTACCATGGGTATCAAGACTAGCAAAGCTTAATGGGAAAGGAAGGGGTAAAGTGGTTAGGTTGCAGCAGCGACTAAGCATGATATGATGGCTAACATACGCAAATAAGAGCGAGAAGAGAAGCAAAGGAACGGTCGTGAAGCTAGCAATGATCAAGAGGTGATCCTGAACACCTACTTACGTCAAACATAACACAGAAACCGTGTTCACTTCCCGGACTCCGCCGAGAAGAGACCATCACGGCTACACACGCGGTTGATGCGTTTTATTACGGATCTGGTGTCAAGTTATCTACAACCGGACATTAACAAATTCCCATCTACCACATAACCGTGGGCACGGCTCTCGAAAGTTTATACCCTGCAGGGGTGTCCCAACTTAGCCCATGACAAGCTCTCGCGATCAATGAAGGAATAGACCTTCTCCCAGGAAGACCCGATCAGTCTCGGAATCCCTGTTTACAAGACATTTCGACAATGGTAAAATAAGACCAGCAAAGCCGCCCGATGCACCGACAATCCCGATAGGAGCTGCACATATCTCGTTCTCAGGGCACACCGGATGAGCAAGACGACGGGTTGGCATAGACCCTGGTTGCCCAGGGGGCGCCGGACATCGCTCGGTTTGGACCAACACTTAGACAAGCATTGGCCCGGGGGGCTAAAATAAAGATGACCCTTGAGAGAGCTACTCCCAAGGGGAAAAGTAGGTGGTGGTGAGGCAAATGGTAAAACCAAGGTTGGGCCTTGCTGGACAAGTTTTATTCAAAGCGAACTGTCAGGGGGGTCCCATAAATCACCCGACCGCGTTAGGAACGCAGAATCCGGGAACATAACACCGGTATGACGGAAACTAGGGCGGCAAGAGTGGAACAAAACACCAGGCATAAGGCCGAGCCTTCCACCCTTTACCAAATATATAGATACATTAATAATATAAGAGATATTGTGATATCCCAACCAAAAACCCTGTCCACCATGGAGAAATCTTCAACTTCGCCTGCAACTAGCAATGCTATAAGAGGGGCTGAGCAAAAGCGGTAACATAGCCAAATAACGGTTTGCATAGGAAAGGTGTCAAAGGTTAGAGGTTCATGGCAATATGGGATGGCTTGATAAACAGGTAATAGGTAGCGCAGCATAGCGATAGAACGAAGCAACTAGCATAGCAATGATAGTAGTGAGATCCAGGGTAGCAGTCATCTTGCCTGAAATCCCACTAGGAAGAAGAACGAGTCCATGAAGAAGATGAAGCCACGAAGATGAACCAAGCGTAGACGCACGAATCCTCACGATCGCAACGAAACATGAACTATCGAGAAGAAGCACACAACATAGTAAACACACCACACATGAACAAGACATGATGCACAACAAGCATGATGCATGACAAGGCTACATGAAGCTACTCATGGCAAGAGATGATGCAAACAAGAACAACACATCAAGGCAAGTTTAAATGAGGCCGGGAACAACATATAACAATTCCGGTAAGTCCTCACATGCAAATTTCGAAATTGGTCCAGAACTGAATAAACCTTATGTGAAAGTTGTTAAACAGCAAGTTAAGATGCACCAAGATGATCTACACGAAATTCTAGTCAAGTTACATATAAAGTTCATTAGATTTGGAGCTACGGCCTAGAAGATATGAGCAAAACAAGTTAAATATGGCATTGATGCAAAATGCATACAAAAATGAAGCAAACACCTAAAACAAGGATGCAACAAGATAACATGAAGCTACATGCAAAAACAAGCAAGTTTCATATAGAGCACATTCAAAACGGAGCAACGGTTCAACATACACACACTATACAAGGCATAACAACAATCTGTCCATAACAGCAACTAGGCATCTTACAAGCATCAAAACAATAAGCTACAACACCCCAACATAAGAACAAAAGGCATGGGCATGAAGTACAGGTAAAGCATAGAAAAACATGAACATTGAGCTATCTCCAGAAACAACTAGAACATGCTCAAAAGGACATGGAAAGATAGCAAATAATAACAGTTTCAGACTTATCAGGAAATAACATCAGGTTGCAATGTTTAGAGCAAGCAAACAACATGTTACAGGAACATATTATGGCAAACAAAGGCATGGAATGAATCTACTAATTGCATAGATCAAAAGTCCCTTACTGACCATGAGCCAAAAAGGCACAGAAAATATGATGGCACCCATGTAAACATGGCAAGTTATATTACAGATTCATACATGGCAGGAACCACAATAAGTAGGCATGTTGGTGAGCTTGTACCACTCACCACAGAGCAATACATGGAAAGGCAAGGCAACCGACAGTACGAATACATGTTTATGAAGCTAAGCATGGCAAGTGCAAGGTCATAGGGTGCATGGAACACTAGCAAAGCACATGGGAACTAGTGAACTTAATGTTAACAGGCTGATAGCAACATTATCAAGCAACTTTGGAGCAAGATATGAACAATCTACATCAAGCTATAAATGCAACCAGGGGCATGGATGGATAGGGCATAACATGTAGATAAAAACATGTTTATAGGACATCTCCATATTATGCATAGAATGATTAGTAGCCACATGTTTATATAGCATCACGAAATAACAGATTCAGCCTAGCAAAACAGCAACAGCAAGTACACTACTTAACAAGCTCGATTCACTCACCACAAGTCATTGAATGACAAGATAAGCATATCATCATCAAGAAGACATGTTTATGTAAACAACCAAGGCAAGAACAAGTCCATAGCGTGCAAGGATCAACTATAGCAACCTTGGCTAAATTGAATAACAAGTAAACAATCTGCCAGGAAACATTTTGAAGCAAAAGTAGAGCACCAAAATGACATGCTAGACTACTCCATAATTGCAAACAAAGGCATGAATGGATATACAATAACCATATGTTCAAAACACCCTTACTGAAGTATCTCAAAATAAGCATGGATATCTCTGTAGCATCAAGTTTACATGGCATCAAAATAACAGCAGAACAGGGACTAAAATCAGCAATATCACGAAGCCTAGTTTGCATGCTTGTGCTAGTCACCACATTGATCACAAAAATACATGGCACACACCCCTGGAAAGATGGCATGGCATAGATCAAAACACATGAAGACATCAACCTCATAGGATGCACACATCAATCATGGCAAAAATGACAAATGAGCAAGTTATAACAGTTTCAGCAGATTAACATCAACATGCACTCTTCCAACAGCATTTAGGGCATCAAGATGAGCTTACATGAAAATAATGCAATGGAACAAAATGAAGTACTCGTCAAGGCAAACAATTTGACATATTACACGCACGAAACGGAGCTACGGATGCAGAGATACAGCAGGTCAAACATGGCATGATTATGTTGAAAACACTCGGGACTTGGTGGATTTTCACCTCCGGGAGAAGTCAATGGTGGCGCGGATTTTGAGGTTCGCCGGAGACGGTGCCGGAGAGGGCGAGGGAGGCGCGGGGAGGTGGCCTCGGACCAGATCCGGCCGGATCCGGCCGGCGGCGGGCGCGGGAGGCGCGCGGGGAGGCGCGGGCCGGCTCCCGGCGAGGAGGCGACGGCCGGAGGGACGCGGCGGCGCCAGGGCCAAGGGCGACGGTGGCGGCCGGCGGGGCGCTCAGGATCGGCAGCTCGGGAGGCGAGAAGGCGCAGGGGGCGGCGCGGCGGAGGACACGCACGGCACGGCAGCCGGCGGAAGTAGACGGCGGCGCGGTTGGGCGGCGCGGCGGGGAGGCGGCGGCGGCCGGCGGCGGGTTCGGGGTCGGAGTCCGGTGGCGGCGCCGGTCGTCGGGCGCGGGGACCCGAGCGGCTGCGGCGGGGCGCTCGGGCCCGCGGGGCGCGGCGGCGAGCGAGGCGACGGGCCGCGGGGGCCGTCGGCGATGCGCGGGTTGCCGGGGAGGCCACGTGGCGAGATAAGATTGGGCGCGGCGGCGGGGCGGACATGTCCGCTGCGGTGAGGACGCGTCCGGCGGCTGGAGGAGGAAGAAGCTAGGGTTAGGGTAGGATTTGACCGCGAATTTCGGGGGAGGGGCTAGTTTTATAGGTAGAGGGAGCTAGGAGAGTCCAAATGAGGAGCGGTTTTCGGCCACGCGATCGTGATCGAACGGCTGAGAGCATGGAGGGGAGTTTGCTGGGCTTTGGGCCACTTTGGAAGGGTGTTGGGCTGCAAGACAAAAGAGGCTTTACGGTTACCCGGTTAACCGTTGGAGTATCAAACGACCTCCAAATGGCATGAAACTTGACAGGCGGTCTACCGGTGCTATACCAAGGCCGCTTGGCAAACCTCGGGCCATTCCGAGAACGTTTAACGCCCGCACAAGAGAAGAGGTCAAAAGGGACCGCCGGATGACATAGGAGTGTCGGATTGCAAAACGGACAACGGGGAAAAAGCTTGGATGCATGAAACGAACATGTATGCAAAATGAAATGCACATGATGACATGGCAAAGACGGCGAATAACTGGCGGACACCTGGCACATCGAATCCGGGGCGTTACAACACTCCTCCACTAACAAGAGATCTCGTCCTGAGATCTTAGGACCGAGACGGAAGGGAAAAAGGGATGAGGTGAAACAAAAACTCAAGAGAAGGAGCAAAGAATCGAGAGCACTCGAGAAGAAGAGAGGAACGATGAGAATGACGAGAATCGAAAGCTCACGAAAACAGATAGACTATGAAATCACTCGTTCTAACCGGAGTGGTTAGAATGAGAAAAGAAACGAATAAGACTGAAATGATTTAGGCAGCACTCCGGCTGAAAAAGGAAGGATTCGAACAAGAACTAGAGAGGATGGGATGACACTTGATGAACTCTTGAAGAATGAATTGAATCACGAAGAACCACCATGAAGAACTCCGTTAACAAAAGGATGGTGAGATAGAATGAAGGATGAAAGAATAAGATTAAATCTTACGATGATTTAGATGGAGGTTCCGACGAGATGGCCGAGAAAATTTGAACTTCGGAAAAGAAAAGATGAGAACACTTGGAACTAGAATTTATTCATCAAGAACAAACTCCGAAGGAAGGGATTACTCACTTGGAGGAAATAAGAATAAGATTTATTGTATGTTTATCCTTCATCAAATTAAATTGATGACAAGCAATGGATTTTCATACTACTTATCCTTCTTGAAAAGGATTAAGGGGAACATAGCACAAAATTTGAGAAAGTCTTCATGAACCACCGGTAGGATTGGAATGATCGAATGAATTAATATGATAATCAAGGAAAAAGAATCTGAATGAACCACGGTAAAAATTCAAAATGACTGATGACAAAGAATGAATCACCGGGAAGAATTAGAAGAACCAATAAGCTAGAGGGGATTTAGATGCAATAGAACAAAGAGATCATGAGCTGATTAAAGAACACTTGAACGAAGCGCCGGGATAATTGGATAACAGTAACTGGAATGATGGCCTCTGGTGAAAAGAAATGGAAAAACAACTCCTGACATACTCTGGATGGGTGAAAACAATTTGCATGACTTGAAACAATTTGATAGGATGACATCGAGCTAGCACCGCGAATCTCCGGGAGAACGGACAAGATTTAGAGGAAAAACTCTTCTTCGGTCTTGAAATGTCGACGAGAAACACCACCAAAATTACTAAGATACTCCGGGAGAATGAAAAAGCGAAGAGGTTGAGCCACCAATGAAATGATTTGAAACCGATCTTGGAAAAGGCATGTGACTGATGGGATCCATTCTTACATCACACTTGAAAGGAATTGAGAATAACTCCGGGGAAATTAGAAGAGTCAGGTAAGATCCTAGGAAAAGACCTGTGGGTTTGGGCCCACTGAAGAGATAACCCCGTTGGAAAGGGATGTTGAAGAGGTAGATGATGCAACGGAACAATTGAAATATTCGAATGAGGTGACAACCTCGAATTAATTCGAACACAGATGAGTCCCCTGAGATGTCTTGAGCACTCCAGAAGGATAAACTGGCGAGAGGCGAACGAGCAAGGGGAAAACATTTGAGCCGAGGAAAAGAATACGATCAACACCGAAAAACTTGAATTGAGTGCACCGGAAAAAGAAAGGGACGAAGAATGACGAACGAGACGAGAATCCACTGGTTGAAATAACTGAGGGAAGACTGAAGAGGCTCCACACGAATGAAATTGATGGTCGAGAGAGTCAACTCCGGGAAGAAAAGGGTGGGAGGGCGGGAAAAAAAACACATGCAACTGGAAAGGGAAACCGACGAATAATTTCAAGAGGACTTCGCATGAGTAGGATGGATACTCGATTACAGACTCCGGCTCCGAGAAGAAAAAGGGTGGGTGGGTGGGAAAACAAGGACAACTTCGGACAGGGAAACAACATCGATCAAAAAGAGCTGAGGATTGATCTCCCAAAGAGAGAGAAGTTTGAATCAGCTTGACGAGGAATGCGCCGGACAAAAGAGGATGGACAACGAACGAAAAACAAACCACGTGACCCTAAAGAAAAATTTGAAGGGGAAGAGGAGTATTTCAAAACACCTACGTCAAGATTCGTCACCAGAGCGACGAAGGGGCAGAGGAGTAAAAAGAATTCCTACTCTCCGATATAACTAGACTCCAAAAACAGTTTTCTTCTAGACCCAACAACGGCCAAACTACACGATCAATCAAGAGGGGCTCCTAGGGTCGGTCGAGGCTCTGATACCAACTTGTCATGCCCAATATGCGACCCTATCCTAAAGGAACTCGAAGGTCCCACCAAGGATATACCCGCATATTGGAACGCTTTTGCAAGGTGGATATCATTACATCAACATTGCATAAATAGATGGGGATACATACAAAAGGCATACCATGCCACACGAATACAACATCATCATATAAGAGATCAACATCCGACTACGGATGATACATAAACAGAAACTCAAACAATATCCACCCTGCTAGCCCAGGCTACCGACCTGGAACCTATCCCCTGATTAAAGAAGAAGCAGAAGAAGAACTCAACGCAAGCAAGCATCGCTCTCGCGTCATGATCATCGCATAACCTGTACCTGCAACTGTTGTTGTAGTAATCTGTGAGCCACGAGGACTCAGCAATCCCATTACCATGGGTATCAAGACTAGCAAAGCTTAATGGGAAAGGAAGGGGTAAAGTGGTGAGGTTGCAGCAGCGACTAAGCATGATATGGTGGCTAACATACGCAAATAAGAGAGAGAAGAGAAGCAAAGGAACGGCCGTGAAGCTAGCAATGATCAAGAGGTGATGCTGAACACCTACTTACGTCAAACATAACACAAAAACCGTGTTCACTTCCCGTACTCCGCCGAGAAGAGACCATCACGGCTACACACGCGGTTGATGCGTTTTATTACGGATCTGGTGTCAAGTTATCTACAACCATACATTAACAAATTCCCATCTGCCACATAACCACGGGCACGGCTCTCGAAAGTTTATACCCTGCAGGGGTGTCCCAACTTAGCCCATGACAAGCTCTCGCGATCAACGTAGGAATAGACCTTCTCCCAGGAAGACCCGATCAGTCTCGGAATCCCGGTTTACAAGACATTTTGACAATGGTAAAACAAGACCAGCAAAGCCGCCCGATGCGCCGACAATCCCGATAGGAGCTGCACATATCTCGTTCTCAGGGCACACCGGATGAGCAAGCCGACGGGTTGGCATAGCCCCTGGTTGCCCAGGGGGCGCCGGACATCGTTCGGTTTGGACCAACACTTAGACAAGCATTGGCCCGGGGGGGCTAAAATAAAGATGACCCTCGAGAGAGCGACTCCCAAGGGGAAAAGTAGGTGGTGGTGAGGCAAATGGTAAAACCAAGGTTGGGCCTTGCTGGACAAGTTTTATTCAAAGCGAACTGTCAGGGGGGTCCCATAAATCACCCGACCGCGTTAGGAACGCAGAATCCAGGAACATAACACCGGTATGAAGGAAACTAGGGCGGCAAGAGTGGAACAAAACACCAGGCATAAGGCCAAGCCTTCCACCCTTTACCAAATATATAGATGCATTAATAATATAAGAGATATTGTGATATCCCAACCAAAAACCCTGTCCACCATGGAGAAATCTTCAACTTCGCCTGCAACTAGCAACGCTATAAGAGGGGCTGAGAAAAAGCGGTAACATAGCCAAACAACAGTTTGCATAGGAAAGGTGTCAAAGGTTATAGGTTCATGGCAATATGGGATGGCTTGATAAACAGGTAATAGGTAGCGCAGCATAGCGATAGAACGAAGCAACTAGCATAGCAATGATAAGAGTGAGATCCAGGGTAGCGGTCATCTTGCCTGAAATCCCGCTAGGAAGAAGAATGAGTCCATGAAGAAGATGAAGCCACGAAGATGAACCAAGCGTAGATGAACGAATCCTCACGATCGAAAACGAAACAGGAACTATCGAGAAGAAGCACACAACATAGTAAACACACCACACATGAACAAGACATGATGCACAACAAGCATGATGCATGACAAGGCTACATGAAGCTACTCATGGCAAGAAATGATGCAAACAAGAACAACACATCAAGGCAAGTTTAAATGAGGCCGGGAACAACATATAACAATTCCGGTAAGTCCTCACATGCAAATTTCGAAATTGGTCCAGAACTGAATAAACCTTATGTTCAAGTTGTTAAACAGCAAGTTAAGATGCACCAAGATGATCTACACAAAATTCTAGTCAAGTTACATATAAAGTTCATTAGATTTGGAGCTACGGCCTAGAAGATATGAGCAAAACAAGTTAAACATGACATTGATGCAAAATGCATACAAACATGAAGCAAACACATCAAAACAAGGATGCAACAAGATAATATGAAGCTACATGCAAAAACAAGCAAGTTTCATATAGAGCACACTCAAAACGGAGAAATGGTTCAACATACACACTATACAAGGCATAACAACAATCTGTCCATAACAGCAACTAGGCATCTTACAAGCATCAAAACAATATGCTACAGCACCCCAACATAAGAACAAAAGGCATGGGCATGAAGTACAGGTAAAGCATAGAAAAACATGAACACTGAGCTATCTCCAGAAACAACTAGAACATGCTCAAAAGGACATGGAAAGATAGCAAATAATAACAGTTTCAGACTTATCAGGAAATAACATCAGGTTGCAATGTTTAGAGCAAGCAAACAACATGTTACAGGAACATATTATGGCAAAAAAAGGCATGGAATGAATCTACTAATTTCATAGATCAAAAGTCCCTTACTGACCATGAGCCAAAAAGGCACAGAAAATATGATGGCACCCATGTAAACATGGCAAGTTATATTACAGATTCATACATGGCAGGAACCACAATAAGTAGGCATGTTGGTGAGCTTGTACCACTCACTACAGAGCAATACATGGAAAGGCAAGGCAACCAATAGTACGAATACATGTTTATGAAGCTAAGCATGGCAAGTGCAAGGTCATAGGGTGCATGGAACACTAGCAAAGCACATGGGAACTAGTGAACTTAATGTTAACAGGCTGATAGCAACATTATCAAGCAACTTTGGAGCAAGATATGAGCAATCTACATCAAGCTATAAATGCAACCAGGGGCATGGATGGATAGGGCATAACATGTAGATAAAAACATGTTTATAGGACATCTCCATATTATGCATAGAATGATTAGTAGCCACATGTTTATATAGCATCACGAAATAACAGATTCAACCTAGCAAAACAGCAACAGCAAGTACACTACTTAACAAGCTCGATTCACTCACCACAAGTCATTGAGTGACAAGATAATCATATCATCATCAAGAAAACATGTTTATGTAAACAACCAAGGCAAGAACAAGTCCATAGCATGCAAGGATCAACTATAGCAACCTTGGCTAAATTGAATAACAAGTAAACAATTTGCCAGGAAACATTTTGAAGCGAAAGTAGAGCACCAAAATGACATGCTAGACTACTCCATAATTGAAAAGAAGGGCATGAATGGATAGACAATAACTATATGTTCAAAACACCCTTACTGAAGTATCTCAAAATAAGCATGGATATCTCTGTAGCATCAAGTTTACATGGCATCAAAATAACAGCAGAACAGGGACTAAAATCAGCAATATCACGAAGCCTAGTTTGCATGCTTGTGCTAGTCACCACATTGATCACAAAAATACATGGCATACACCCCTGGAAAGATGGCATGGCATAGATCAAAACACATGAAGACATCAACCTCATAGGATGCACACATCAATCATGGCAAAAATGACAAATGAGCAAGTTATAACAGTTTCAGCAGATTAACATCAACATGCACTCTTCCAACAGCATTTAGGGCATCAATATGAGCTCAAATGAAAAAGATTCAATGGAACGAAATGAAGTACTCGTCGAGATGAAACATTTGACATATTACACGCACGAAACGGAGCTACGGATGCAGAGATACAACAGGTCAAACCTGACATGATTATGTTGAGAACACTCGGGACTTAGTGGATTTTCACCTCCAGGAGAAGTCAACGGTGGCGCGGATTTTGAGGTTCACCGGAGACGGCGCCGGAGAGGGCGAGGGAGGGCGCGGGGAGGTGGCCTCGGACCGGATCCGGCCGGATCCGGCCGGCGGCGGGCGCGGGAGGCGCGCGGGGAGGCGCGGGCCGGCTCCCGGCGAGGAGGCGACGACCGGAGGGACGCGGCGGCGCCGGGGCCGAGGGCGACGGCGGCGGCCGGCGGGGCTCTCGGGATCGGTAGCTCGGGAGGCGAGGAGGCGCAGGGGGCGGCGCGGCGGCAGGCGGCAGTAGACCGCGGCGCGGTCGGGCGGCGCGGCGGCTGGCGGCGGTAGACGGCGGCGCGGTCGGGCGGCGCGGCGGGGAGTCGGCGGCGGCCGGAGGCGGGTTCAGGGTCGGAGTCCGGCGGCGGCACCGGTCGTCGGGCGCGGGGACCCGAGCGGCGGCGGCGGGGCGCTCGGGCCCGCGGGGCGCGGCGGCGAGCGAGGCGACGGGCCGCGGGGGCCGGCGCTGGGCCTGCGGGCCGGCGGCGGCGCGCGGGTGGCCGGGGAGGCCACGTGGCGAGATCCGACTGGGCGCGGCGGCGGGGCGGACATGTCCGCTATGGTTCGGACGCGTCCGGCGGCTGGAGGAGGAAGAAGCTAGGGTTAGGGTAGGATTTGACCGCGAATTTCGGGGGAGGGGCCAGTTTTATAGGTAAAGGCAACTAGGAGAGTCCAAATGAGGAGCGGTTTTCGGCCACGCGATCGTGATCAAACGGCCGAGAGCATGGAGGGGAGTTTGCTGGGCTTTGCGCCACTTTGGAAGGGTGTTGGGCTGCACGACAAAAGAGGCTTTACGGTTACCCGGTTAACCGTTGGAGTATCAAACGACCTCCAAATGGCACGAAACTTGACAGGCGGTCTACCGGTGCTATACCAAGGCCGCTTGGCAAACCTCGGGCCATTCCGAGAACGTTTAACACCCGCACAAGAGAAGAGGTCAAAAGGGACCGCCGGATGACATAGGAGTGTCGGATTGCAAAACGGACAACGGGGAAAAAGCTCGGATGCATGAAACGAACATGTATGCAAAATGAAATGCACATGATGACATGGCAAAGACAGCGAATAACTGGCGGACACCTGGCGCATCGAATCTGGGACGTTACAGTGGTACTAGGAGGCGCTACCTACCGGGGGGCGCAGGTTGGTGAGGAGCCAGCCTGTCATTGACCCGAACCTTCTTTGGCAGCGGTCGCATGGGCCAGTGACGATCCTGGGGCTCGAGGACTCCGCGGAGGTGGTGCGTCACCGTGTCAGTGAGGAGGACGCGCACGTCCGTCGCTACTTGTTTGCGTTGGAGCACAGGCCATTCTCCAATACCTGGCAGGTTCTCCGGGGATCTCACTGGAGCTATGATCCCGTGATGGTTCCTTCTCTGTGGGTGTCCACCGCCCGCGCCGATACCTGTCGTGTGCTAGGGTTTTAGTTGTATTAGTGATGTTATATGTATGACACTATTCGTGATGTATTAGTGATAATATTCGACGATGTACGGACGCATGAGATGATTTACTTTTGCTTATTGAATGCATGCTAATTTGAGTCCTATAAGATATTTTGAAATGTATATCTTGTGTTGCTCAATATCCAAGTGGCCGGTCATGTTTGCAGGTTATAGCTCCGAGTGGCCTATGTTTTGCCGGAGTGCTGATTCATTTCTGTTCCGGCAAATTTCAGGCGCTCGATATGTCCTATTTTAGCAAAGGTCATGCCGGATTTTTCCGTGAATTTTGGCATGACTTGTGCCAGAATATGTAGGAAATATCGAGGTCCCCGTATTTGTTTGTTGAGTATCTTGGTAGTTGTCTTCGATCGATTTTCAATTAATGTTTTAACTATGAACATAGGAAATGTCTGACGATGAAAAGGATTTCGGTATTTGCAAATACTTCGAAGACGAGCGCGGCCTATGCGACGGAATCTTCCTAGATGATGATAGGCACTTCAGCATCAAGCTGGACGAGAACTTTGAAGTGGATACAATAAGTCACAACGACAAGTCTTTTTTCATAATTAAGCATGACATCTGCTTCATTTGCTTCAACTTATATTTTTTTTACTATTCTACTAGCGTATCCCCTGCCATGCAAGAGTTTTTGTATTGGATAAGATAGGTTTCAGTCATAGTACGGAGGAAAAGAAAGTTTACTTGAAGACCGAGCATGGTTATGTTTTCCATGCAAAATTATACAATTCAGACGACTACACCTATTTTGGATAGAAAACATGGCGAGCACTATGCAAGACTTATGCATTTGAGCCTGATATGGTTATCACCTTTGATATTCGTTCCGGAAGATGATATTGAAGGTAATACCGACATCTGGGTCGATATGCAAACGCCTCCAGTTATACCATTATGTAAGTTTCTCAACCATATTTATGTCTTTGATATTGCTTATTCAAAAATAGTTGACAACTAATTTGTATTGTCAGCTTATTTCGGTGCAAGCAAACATGTCCAGCGCTTGGTAGACTGGACCGTATACTGTCCTGGGGCTGAAATCAACTGCGAGGAGCCCAGTCATTATGTTTCATGGCTTGAGGATCTTGATACTGTCAAGACAAATTTTCTTGCTGTATTTAGAAATGTTAGTACTGAAAATGTGCGACCAATAGTGTTCGTAATGAACTACGGTCACATCTATTTAGGAAGGATGGTAAGATTTTTACTATTTGTCATCAGTGCATCTTTTCCATACATTATTTTTGAAGCTAAACTTCATTGCTTAGTATGTTACCATACGATGTTCTTCAACAGGGACTCCCGACGAATGTTGTGCCTTATGGGATCGAGAATAAAGGTACCATGAGTATTATCAGCTTATGGCCAAGATATCCTACAGATTACTTTAGTGCGTTCAAGATTAGCGACGGATGCTTAATAGTGCAAGACTGGACCAAATATGTGATGGGGGAGCGCAGAGAAGTACTAGGGGGCAGCAAACAAGTGCGCTACCCACGATTAGGAGACAGGTTCATCTGCATGCTCCAGTTTGATCAAGGAGGAGAGCTATACATGTTTTATGTTATTTTACCTAAGAGAGAGCAGCAGGAGTGATTAGCTAGCTAGAAATGAGTTTGAGGATGATGATGTGCTACACTATTACTATGATGATAAAATAGCTAGTGTTGGTGGTAATGACTATGATGATTATTATTAGCTAGTGTTAGTGGTGATTAAATAAATACTGTTGGTGGTAATGACAATGATGATGATTAAATAGCTTGTGCTGGTGGATTAGATTCAAGTGGACGCAACATGTGGTGCACATCGAAAGTACTACTAGTCCAAACTAGATCAAGTTTGGATTAGTAGTATACTTTTGACATGCACCACATATTGCCTCCACTTGAACCTAATCCACCTTCATTTGACACACTGTTATGGACATAATGATGTAAACCTCATAACTGGTATTGTACCAATATTTGTACGATGGCGCATAAATACACTAAAAATAAAAAAATAAAAAAATACTAGTAGCGATGGACAGAAAACACGCTGCAAGTAGTTACCTTAGCAGTAGCGTGGTACTGAACAAACGCTGCAGCTATTTGTCCTAGCAGTAGTGCGTGCGGGCATGCGTTACTGCTAAGCAATAGCTGTAGCGCCTTATTAGTAGCGCGGCCACCCGTGCTACTAGGGGACACAAAACCCGAGCTACTGCTAGGGTTTTCCTAGTAGTGGGAGGCAGTATTGGATTAGAATCACTTCTACATTACAAAGAATATCTCACTTGTTTTTTATGTTTTCATGCATGTCAGATATTGAACATTATCAAAATGAATATGAGAATGGGCACACGAGAGGAATATTCGGAACGATCCACTGGCTAACAAACTTGGCATGGTGGAGGATGGCCTATCTTATTCACCCATCAAGGTGCTTGCTCTAACTTTGCAATGTTGTATTGGTCGCACATATTTTGCATCTGACCTCTTGCATTACTTCTACTTTGTTACACCATCTGCTCAGTTTAAGCATCATATGTGAGTATATTGCATACCTATCCATTTTCTGTACCTATTCCATGTGTCGTCACACTATTTTTTTCCAGTAAAATGTTGTTCTTTGGTAATAGATGTCCAAATGGAAGAGGGTGAGTGCAGATCCTCAAGGAGTACAAACTAGGTATTTGGAAAAGGTAGTGATACCTGTCAAATCAAATAGATCAGCAGCCACAGAAAACACATGCCCAACTGTACCACACTTTACCCCTACTATAGTGGCCAAACCCCCATTAGAACTGTTGGGAGCCCAGCGTCAGGTACTGTCTATGATATCAATTCAAAATTTGAACTCCTAAATTTCTGCTTGTGCCTTACCTTCTCTCTTGTATGAAAACTAATTTCAGATAAATCTCCTTGCTCAAAGGATCATACGATCTCAAAACAATAATGGGCTCTGCATTGCTCTTGTCAGTACCTCTCTCCCTTTTGCCTTGTAACGCTATACTTAATTAATTGCTATTTGATTATTTATCATCAGTCTGCACCTGAGCTTCATTATCCTCTGTTTCTTCCAATATTATTTGATCTATATTTACTCTTTGCAAAATGTAGAATAATGGCAATGCTTATAAAGAATTTTCTTTGGGGAATTTATTGAATTATTCTTCCATCAACATGGAGAAGGGCTTTGTCCAGCCCGTGTTAACATGTAATGTAAGTTCATCCTTCTCAAGCCTTCAAACTTTGTTCTAGTATAGATTTGGATAGGCATCATTTCCTCCACTGCTGTTTGCTTTGCTGTTTACATCTGATTGGATGGTTGTAACAACTACCAGTTTCAAATTGTAGTTGTAAAAACATGTTCCTTATGCAGAACAGATCCATTTATTTGATTATATAATTGTGAAACCTGTTACATGTCTCCTTGTTTCTCTTTCAGAGTCGTATCTCTTACGCCAGGCAGAACTTTAGGGAAGATAGTGTGCCAAACCATCTTGAGGACAGCGAGATGACCCCAAGGTCCTGTCTTGATGAAGACAGTGAGTTGAAGCTACTCACCAGCAGGTATGAGACAACCTCTATGTCAGGGGACTGTCGTGCGCACCATCATGCCATAAATCTAGTGTTGATGCATCTATCATTGACACAACTGAGGTCTACTCAGCTTCTTCAGCTGTTTGGGGGGCCCAACCTGGCCAAGCCTAGTGCCTTCTGAAGTGCTCTCAGTTTTGTATATTCTTTGGTCGGCGCGTTTATTTGCACTGGAGGCCAACTTTGATGCCTAGTGGATGTAATATGTGTGATAGCCGTGATAGCCTAGCGTAAGTTGCTTGCTTATTTATTTCCTTGTTGTCTTGTTTATTTGTTTGCTTGTAGTCATTGAAGTTCTTTTTCCGCGGGTTGCTAGTGGCTGCAATAACCTATTTTTTTTAAAACTAGGCCACAATAACCATGGGCTAATATTTACTATAGTGACACTGGGCCTCCTAAGGGCCGTAGAAACAGTGGGCCTTCTACGGGACATAAAAACAGTGGGCCTTCTATGGGCCATAGAAACAATGGGCCTTCTACGGGTCGTAGAAACAATGGGTCTTCTACGGGCCATATCATCAATGGGCCTTATACGGGCAGTATGATCGATTGGCCAAACATGGGCCAATAACAGGCCGCATTCTGGCCATAAACGGGCTAGAGTTGGAATTGTCCGTTCATGGGCCGACCATAACGGGCCATCGTTAATAGGCCGTATTTGATGACGCTATGAAAACGGCCAACATATTAACAAACCACAAATGGGCTGACTGTAACCACGGGCTGAATTTGGCCCACAAGCAGAAAATGACAGTAACGGGCCGTAAGTAAACGAATTCTGGAAATGAGCCCAAGAATAAATGGGCTCTGAGAAGGTCGAAAGATAACATGGGCTGGAAACGGCCCAACGGAATAATGGGTTGTTAATGGGTATAAAGTGATACACTATTCATTACGGGCCAGTTTCACCACAGGCCGTTAATGGGTGTAAAGTGATACACTATTCATTATGAGCCAGTTTCACCACGGGCCGTTAATAAGCCAAGAGTTATATAGGGCCTCATATGGGCCGAAACGCATCATGGGTCATACATGGGCCAGAAGTGAAAACAGGCTGGAATCATATTGGATGGCCCAGATGACGCTACTGGTCCTAATTCGGATAGGGCGTAAAGGGCCTTGGGTCAGCAGGATGTAAATGGGCTATATGCACGCGAACAGGCCGTTAACAGGATTTACATGGGCTGGCCCACCACCTTTTGACCAGTTCAAACAAGCTGGCCTTTTCACAGGAATGGGCCTCTGTTGGGCCGTGCCACGTGTCGACGTATCATAGGCGCCTTCTGTCCAATGAGTGGATGACATCTGTCCCAACGATGAGCTGACACATGTTTCCTCCAGCCAATGATGATTTTACACGTGGAAAATCCCCATTGGTTGGGACTGTTAACGGGTTATCGGATCCAAAACCCGACCCAATAGCTTAACGGTGTTCTGTTACGGTGCATGCCATGTGTCGGTCACCCTTGACGAAAGCACTTCTGTGACGCGCGATTTATCATCATGGAAGTGGACACTTCCGTGATGATAATTTTGGTAATGTCATGGAACACTTCTACGACAGCACAGGTATGACTATCTTGATTCTGTCATAAAATCATCATGGATGTACATGCATGACAGAAAATGTGACCTACTGTGACAAACACGTATCATCACGGAAGTGTATTTTTTTTGTAGTACGGGTTACTTCCGATTTCCTCTTAATCCGTCTGATTTGAATTATCAGGGAACCTCCCAATCATCCTCCGGCGAGTCATCGGCCACACACATGCCTCCACTCAAGACCGTTCCTAGGTAAGCATACTATACTTAATATTTTATCCCTTGCACTGGTTTATAGTACTAACCTCTGCGTTTGTTCTTTTTAGTGCCAAAGCCAGACTTAGCAAGAAAGCCAAGCTGACTACACCAACTGAGCATAATCCGGCCACTGAGCCGGAGAAGACTGTCGCTGTCAAAACCGGCGGATCTCGGGTAGGGGGTCCCGATCTGTGCGTCAAGGCTGATGGTATCAAGAAGTAAGGGACACAGATGTTTACCCAGATTCGGGCCCTCTCGATGGAGGTAAAACCCTACTTCCTGCTTGATTAATATTGATGATATGGGAAGTACAAGAGTAGATCTACCACGAGATTGTAGTGGCTAAACCCTAGGAGCTAGCCTATGATGGTATGAATGTAATTGTGATCGGCCTTCTAAGGACCAACCTCTCCGGTTTACATAGACACCGGAGAGGGCTAGGGTTTACATGGAGTCGGTTACAAGGAAGGAAATATAACATCCGGATCGCCAAGCTTGCCTTCCACGCCAAGGAAAGTCCCATCCGAACACGGGCTGAAGTCTTGAGTCTTGTATCTTCATGCTTCAATAGTGCGGACGTTGTACACAGTCCGGCTGTCGGGATACCCCCTAATCCAGGACTCCCTCAGTAGCCCCTGAACCAGGCTTCAATGACGATGAGTCCGGCGCACAGTATTGTCTTCGGCATTGCAAGGCGGGTTCCTCCACCGAATACTCGAAAGTAATCACCGAACACTCAAATCGTGTCCGGATCTGAAAAAATGATCTTCGCATACCACGATAGAGAGGATGATATTTCACAAATGCAATCTGCTGACAACTTTTCCTGATGACGTGACATGTTATTATGATCGGATCCATTATTTGAACCGTTTCCACACAACCAGCTACACCGCATATCACAAGGCGGTTTCTCTGACACGTCTTGTCAAAGCAGAGATCGTGTCCCCTTATTACGAGATTCTCATCAATACGGGCATGGGTAATCTAACCGTGCCGCTAATCGCTGCGAGTGGGAGGCGGACGGGTTCCACCAGGCAAGTTGGGAAGCACAAAAAACCCTTTATCACCTTTATAAGGAGGTCAGGTTCCTTTCTCTTTTACCCACGCCTCCTTCTCCTGCTAGCTCATTCCCCTTTGTGCGAGCCCTAACGCCCAAGCACTCTTCTCCCCCACTGAAGGGAAGTTTGCTGAAGATGTCTGAAGCAGGAGGTAGATGGCCTCAACTGTCTAGGAGAAGGACATCAAGAAGCTCCGGGAGCCGGGTATCTGGCCCAAAAGATCGGCCACCGTCTTCCCCCGGCGGGACAGGTCATCCCTACTCCAGAATCTCATGAGAGAGTCGTGTTCCTTCCCCATTTCGTCTGTGGGCTCGGGTTTCCCCTTCACCCATTCGTTCGGGGAGTCATGTATTACTACGGGATCGATTTTCATGATCTTTCCCCCAACTCCTTCCTGAATATCTCGACGTTCATCCTCGTGTGCGAGGCCTTTCTCCGGATCCCACCTCACTTCGGCCTATGGCTGAAGATTTTCAATGTGAAACCCAAGGTGGTAGGTGGCGAACACACCGAGGGCGGCGGCGCCATGGTAAGCAAGATGCCCAAGGCTGTCTGGCCGAAAGGCGCTTTCAACGACTCCGTCAAGGAGTGGCAGCAGCAGTGGTTCTATATCACCGAACCACGCGGCAAGAAGTGGGTGGCAGCTCCAGAGTTTAGATCCGGAGCTCCACTGCGGCTCACGTCCTGGCCCGAGAAGGGCCCGAACTGGTGCTCGTCTGACGAGCTGTTACTGCTCCAGATACGCATCCAGGGCATGATTGATAGGGACGTCAAACTCATCGACGTAGTCCAGGTGATGCTAGTTCGCCTGGTTCTCCCTTGTCAGCGTCGAGCTTGTACCCTGTGGGAGTTCGATCCGGCCGAGCACCAAACCCTTCAGGAGCTTTACGACTCCACCCACAAGAATATCTGGAAGGTGCTCTTTAAGTCTGGCAAATCATGGCCGGGCCCGCCGAGGACCGTGGGTATCAATTATCCCATTCTCCCAGCTCGGTAAGTCACAGCCTCAATCTTCCGAACTGAAGCAGAACCTTGCATGGTCCGAGGAAGAACTCGGCCGTGTGAGGAAGCAACCGGAAGACAACCAAGGCAGGTTGAAAACATTTGTCTTGGAGTTGGTATTGTGTGCTCTAGGAGTGTGTGCCGAATACCAGGCACTAAAGAAAGCTTTGGCTGATGCCAACAAGAAGGCTGAGGCCGAAAAGGCGCTTCGTGAAAAACACGAGGCCAGGGTTATCAACGCTGAGCGGGAGGTCCAGGAAGCTGTGAAGAAAAATGAGAGCTTGGAGCAGAGTCTAGAAGGGAAAGAATTCGAGCTCGCCCAAGCTCTCGAGGATGCAGAAGGTGCTCGGGAAGAAGCCCGAGGTGCTGCGTGGGACCTTCAGGAGGCCCAAAAAGTGGCGGCTGGTAAGCCGTTCTGTATTCATAGCTTCGTGTATGTTAGAATGTGAAGAATCCAAGCGGCAGGCTGAATTCTTATTTTTCCAGGGGCTTTTGCGGATCTTCCTCACAGCATATCAGATGCTGCTCAATTCTATCGCACTGAGGAGAAGAAAACTGCCGAGAGGGATTTCTGGTCACAGTATCTGGCGCCGAACTATCCGGTGCCATTTATCGATCAGATGAAACAGCTGATCGAACTGCGCCAGGTGGCGAACTAGCCATGAAGGACTTAGTTGTCCGGCTGTGGCCTGCAGATCCGATTCCAAGCAGCTACTTCGCACTCGTCAAGCGAATCGTGGGCGCCTTTCCTCGGCTAGAAGCTATCAAGCGATCAGTCTACATAGAAGGCGCGCGTATGGTGTTTGCCCATGCGAAAGTGCATTGGGGGAGGCTTGACGCGGAAAAGCTGATCACTGAGGGACCACTGGAGGGTAAGGAACACCGCAAGCCCGAGCGATATTATGAAGGTGTGATGAAAGGGGCCCGCCTTGTGGCGGACAAGTGTACTAAAGACATCATATTTCCCTGAGGGCATCGATGCCACTTGTTGTAATATGGGCTAATGGAATGTTTGTTATATATTGCCTGTTTTATTTGAACATATGTTCTTCCTGTGCGGCTGTTTATTGTATGTAAATTCTAGGAGTTGGCCAGTCGTCGGCTTCTGCCCCCTCATAAAAAGGATACAGGGGTGTTCGGGATATATCTGAACGCTCTTTATCCCATAGTTGGGTCCTTTTAAGGCGGTGTATCTTTTTGCAAACCAGGCAATCGGACTATAGGGCTTTATTACTCTCACTTAGCCATAGGAATTTGAGTATGGTCGGCGCAGCCCCTAGTGTTCGGAAGGCCGAACTAGGGGCTCTATTGGCGCCTGATCAGAAGACCGATCCGTCGCACTTAGCATTTATGATGGTGTTATGCGGAATAAATCTTTAAGGATTTTATGACCTCTCGAACAGCGGACCTGATCTCGCTTCATCATGACAGTCGGTTTTCGGCTTTCTGTACTGAGGTGCTCGTCCGGCTGAACCGGGACACAATCGCAGTAGTTCTCCCAGCGCTACCTTAGCCGATAGAACAGAACGTAAGGTACCAAAACATGGGAGCCGGGCAAACCCAACCAATGACCCAAGACATGATTCGGAGCAGATGCATATAGTGCTATAAGTTCGGGGTGCCGAACGACCGAAAAGGTGGTCGGACTTGCTTGCCGTATTATGGAGCCCCTGGTGCAACCAGGCAAACGCGGAGCGTGGATTTCATTTTCGGCAAAGAGGCGTCGGCGATAAACGACAGCCGGTAATTTCTATTTACGCGTTGTAGTAGAATTTTATGTCTATGCATATTAGTATGATGTATGGAAAGAGGTGTTGTTTGGCGGAACCTATTATGGCCGGACTGGAGGAGGCTATGAGCGGGTGGAGAATGAATCTGAACTGCCTTCTACCTGCATGTTCCTTCCTTTGTGTGTCCGGGATAATTCCATGCCGCCAGTTCTGTTCTGCGTCAATCATTAGTTTGCAAATGCGAAATGCTTGAAGACAGCTAGGTGTCCTCTTGTTGTTGCTCCCAGGGTCCCTAATCGGACCGTGGTGTGCCCAGTCGTTAGACTGTGAGGTAGTACGGACTCCTAAGTGGATTTCCGGATGGTTGGCCTGGGTAATTTACCACGTAGAATCTAGTTGACGTGGTTTTTCCCGTTAGCATACGGTAAGCTATTGTATGGGAAGGTGCCGAGGATTTATTCTTTGGCATAGCATTTTTCGATGGTCCGAAGGCAACCGTTTAGAGTGGTGGGCCAACAGAACTTGGCCTTTGCGCCTTACATCTTTTAGGAGATGTTTTTCGTGACGTCATACCCTTGTGGGCTTTGTGTGTTATGGAGCCCCCGGATTACTAGGTCTAGAGGCGCTACAATTAACTTGCCGTGGTTTAGGTGATCCTGGGCGGTCGTCCGTACTGTTACGCTCTGGGGGGGGGGTCTTGACGAGGCATCTTGCTTTTATTGCTTCCGGTGTACGACCAGCCGCTTTGTTTTGAGAATCCTCCATTCTCTATTGGTATGCTTTGCTGTCCTTCCCGGGGTACCGTGAATTTCACCCGGCTGATCCAGCGTGTCTCTTCGGTCGAGTAGGCTTGTGCTGCTCTTTGCCTATTTGTCGGACTAAGCGTTGCCAGACTTGGCACCAACTTCCTTGTCTTGATGTGTATGACCTTTATGCTGAGGTCTGAGGGTGCCTCTTCGTATCTGCTGCTTGCTGCCTTGGACCTAGTGATGCGTGGGCATCTGCGTGCGTGCCCGTGGTTTTCCTACTCGAGTTGAGGTAGCCAGTTGTGCCGTATGTGCCCTTTATTGGGGCTCTCGAGTTCGTATTTTTCGGCAGCCAGTATCTTGGTTCATCTATCCTCTAGTGCATCTTGGTCAGCTGTGAGCTGCTCTTGCTTCTTTTGCAAGCTCCTTGCTGTAGCCATGAGCTGTCGCTTGAAGCGAACTTGTTACACTTGGTCCTCTGGTACGCCGAATTCGTCGTTGCCGAGGCTTGCCTCGTCGTCGGAGGGGGGTGTGTGATTGTCCCTCTCCCAGTATCCCGTCATCATTGGTCCGGCCTGCTTAAGTGTAGGCTGACTCGGGTTGTATTCCTTTTTGGCACCGTCCGGACTGCTCTCATTTCCGGGGCCGTTTTTGGTGTGGCGGGGTTTGGAGTGGTACCGATAACGCACATGTTGTGCCTTTCTTCCTGAGGGGTTGTCCTCCGTTGCCTCGTCGCCATTAGTTTCCTTCAGAGTGTCCACCATATATATATATCATATGAAGAGGTGGCCGTCCACCGCCCGGTGAGCGGTGGCTCCTGTGATTCTCCTACATCGTCGTCCATACCGTCGATGTCTTCGGAGTCGAAGTCAAGCACGTCGGTTAGATCATCGATCGTGGCAATGAAGTGGGTGGTCGGTGGGCAACGAATTCCGTCGTTGTCTGCTTCCCACTCGAGCCGGACATAGTTCGGCCCGGAGTCTCCTGACAAGGAGGGAGACTTCAATAAGTCCAGCATGTCGCCAAAGGGCGAGTGCTGAAAAATGTCCGCCGCGTTGAACTCCATCACCGGGGCCCAACAAGGATCGGCGGGCTTGGGGGCGCGCAGACTGCACTACTAGGAAAAGGGCTATAGATGGGATGGACACTAATGGCGCACCAGAGAAGTAGTGCGCCACTACTATATACTAATGGCGCACCATTTGGTGATGCGCCATTAGTGTGGAAGACACTAATGGTGCACCAGACAAAAGGTGTGCCACTAGTGATAATTTTTTTTTCATTTTTCCATACATACTAATGGCGCATCCGACCGAAGTGCGCCATTACTAGTTCTAACTAGTAATGGCGCACCAGCCACAGAGTGCGCCAGTACTATATTATTTTTTTATTCTTTTTTTTTGCAAAACTACTACTGGCGCACCGTGTCATAGTGCGCCATTACTAGTTTAAACTAGTAATGGCGCACTACTACACGGTGCGCCATTAGTATATATATTTTTTTACTTTTTTGCAAAACTACTAATGGTGCACCACTTGCAGGTGCGCCATTAGTAACCAGGGTTACTAATGGCGCATTTGCAGGTGGTGCGCCATTAGTAACCTTGGATCCCAACAAGATATTTTGGACAGCCACACCTAACCACTCACTTTCCCCACTTCATTCCCTCCACTTCCTTCTCCAAGCTTTCGGCTGCCTCCTCCTCCTCAGCTCATTTGCACCATTGATTCATCAAAATTAAGTGGTGAAATTACCTTTTTTGATAGGTAAGTAAGGGGAAAGCTATCTTCATGATGTAGATCTACTCTTTTTCTCCCTAGATCGCTCCAACAACGTGCACATGCACTTTTTGTGGCCTAGCAAGATCTATGTATGTTTCTGGTGTTGCATGTGTTTGTGGTGTTGCATATATGTTTGTGTTTGCAGGTACTGGTATTTGAAATGCGATAGTTGCCAATATTTTGCCGGAATGTTGATTCATTTCCATTTCGGCGAGAATTTTGGCACTATGCATTCTTTTTGGTCCTATTTTTAGGGAAGGTCATGCCAAATTTTTTCTTGGTTCTAAAATATCGTTTTGCTCTACCCCGCAGGCGACCATGGTCCGCACGATGACCGAAGGCATCGTGCATAGGTTTTTGAGCTCCACGAAGGCCGGGATGCTTCAAAAGAACGAGACGGAGATAAGATGTCCGTGTCGAAGATGCAAGCTGAAGAGCCTTATTGCGAACCCGGATTCCGGGCAGGTGCGGGACCACCTGCTCTTGCGTAGTTTCATGGATGGCTATCGGTGGCATGGTGATGAAGATGACTATGAAGTCGTCCATGGGGGCCGGGCAAGAAATGAGGAAGGGCAACAAGACAACCACCGTGGCAAGGGCGGGCGAGAAGACGAAGAATCTCCAGGACATGATCACGACGGTGATGCTGTACACAGTCATCATCTAGAAGATGTCGTACATGATGATGAGGAAGATCAAGACAAAGGGCATGATCATGAAAATGGAGATGCCGGAGCAGACGACGATGGAGGCTGGGTGCAGGACCCTCATATTCAAGAGCTTCTTCTCAAGCAGACGGATAATGCAAGAGCTGCCGCCCGAGAGAAAGCCAAGCTGGATCAACTGGAGATAGACGCGGTTACTCCATTGCATGAAGGATGCAAGCCCGAGGATACCCGCCTGAAAGTAACGCTCATGGCTCTGGAGATGAAGGTAAAACACAAAATGACTGACGCATGCTTCGACGAGAACATGTCATTCTGGCACGAACGTCTTCCCAAGGGGAACAAGTGCCCGACCAGTTTCGAGGAGGCGAAGAAAATCGTGTGTCCTCTGGATTTACCGCACGTGAAATACCATGTGTGCATGAACAATTGCATCATTTATCTGGACGAGCACACGGAGTCTACCATATGTCCGGCGTGCGGGGTCACTTGATACAAGAAGAGGAAGAAAGCTCCTCAAAAATCAGTGTGGTACTTTCCGATCACTCCTCGTCTGCAGCGGTATTTCGCGGACCCTAAGGTAGCAAAGCTCCTGTGTTGGCACACGGATAGGGAGGAGAAGAAGCGGGAAGATGACGGAAATGATACGGAGATAAATAAAAAAGACAAGATGTTGAGTCACCCTAAGGATGCGAGCCAGTGGCAAGCGTTGAACTTCGAATACCCAGAATTTGGGAAGGATCCAAGGAACATCTTGCTAGGCGCGAGCACCGATGGAGTCAATCCGTTTGGCAGTCAGAGAAGCACACATAGCACCTGGCCTGTGTTTGTGTGGATGTACAACCTTCCCCCCTGGTTGTGCATGAAGCGGAAGTACATTTACATGAGTATGCTAATTGAAGGGCCGAAACAACCAGGGAATGACATCAATCTATATCTGGGGCTACTGAAAGAGGAGCTAGACACGCTGTGGAAAATGCCAGCCAATACGTGGGATGCCGCAGAGAAAGAATATTTCCCTATGAGAGCCGCACTGCTCACGATGGTGCACGACTATCTCGGCTACGGATATCTCACGGGGCAGGTAGTCCATGGATTTTCTGGATGCGTAAGGTGCATCGATGACACAATGTATCGCTAGCTAGATAGAGATCCCGGGTCTTCGAAAACCGTGTTCATGGGACATCGAAGGTGGCTTCGCAATGATGACCCGTGGAGGAAATGCAAGGATCTGTTCGATGGTGAAACCGAACCCCGAAAACGCCCACGTACGAGGAGCGGCGAGGAAATAGACGAGTTGTAGAAAAATTGGAAAGATTGCCCACTGCCGGGAAAGAAGCAAAAGGCGCTAGAGCCGGGAAAGAAGCGAAAGGCGCCAGAGCCGCTGCTGAAGGTATGGAAAACGAGGTCTGTTTTCTGGGACTTGCCGTACTGGAAGATCCACCATGTGCCTCACAACCTTGATGCCATGCATATCACGAAGAACGTGTGCGAGAGTCTGCTTGGTATCCTGCTCAACATGCCAGAGAGGACCAAAGATGGGCCGAAAGCAAGGGAAGACTTGAAATCAATGGGCATCAGGCAGGAGCTTCACGCTAACGATGATGATGATGATGATGAGGCGAACCAGGACATAGAAACTCCTCGCAAAGGCAAAAAGGCCAAGAAGACCGGAAATGACTACCCTCCCGCATGCTTCACTCTATGTCAGGAGGAGATCGAGCAGTTTTTCACCTGCCTCGTAGGAGTAAAACTTCTTTACGGTTATGCGGGGAAGATAAGCAGATACCTAGACTCAGCAAAGCAGAAGTTCAGTGGGATGAAGTCTCACGACTGTCACGTGCTGATGACGCAGATACTTCCAGTTGCAATCCGTGGGATCATGGACGCGCACGTCCGTGAAACGCTATTTGGCCTATGCAACTTTTTCGACGTCATCTCTCGGAAGTCGATTGGCGTGAGGCAACTCAGAAGGCTACAGGAAGAGATCGTGGTGATACTATGCGAGCTTCAGATGTACTTCCTACCCGCATTCCTTGATGTTATGGTGCATCTGTTGGTCCATATCGTGGAGGATATCATCCAACTTGGGCCAACGTTCCTGCACAGCATGATGTCGTTCGAAAGGATGAATGGTGTCATCAAAGGATACGTTCACAAGATGTCATGTCCAGAGGGAAGTATAGCTAGGGCTTTCTGACCGAAGAGTGCATATCCTACTGCATGAATTATCTAGGCATCGGGAACCCTGTTGGTCTTCCCGTCAACAGGCACCTAGGCAGGCTCGCTGGATGGGGTCACCGTGAGGGTCGCCGCGAAATGCATGTCGACTTCAAGGGTCGACTCGCCAACTTTGAAAGAGCAAACCTAGTCGCGCTACAACACATAGACGTGGTCGATCCTTGGGTGGTTGAGCACAAAACCTTTATTGAGAAGATGTACAATGACCGAGGCCAACAGAGGACGGACGGAGATATAATCAAAGAGCACAACTCATGTTTCACACGATGGTTCAAGCAGAAGCTTCTGTAGTACCCTTTACATGAGGATTCTTCCGCGGAAGAACAACTCATATTCGCCTTGCGACAGGGCGCCGAGCACAACCTGATGACATATGAGGCGTACGATATAAACGGCTACACATTCTACACCGAGAACAAGGACGTGAAGAGCGATGGTTATCAGAACTCCGGGGTAATGATGGAATCCTACACCGGTAACGACAAGGACAGATACTACGGAAGGATCAAGGAGATCTGGGAGCTGAGCTACGCTGGAGAGAAGGTCCCGATGTTCTCTGTCAGATGGGCCAAGAGCGTCCTAAAAGAAGACCGGTATTTCACCACCATGGTTATACCCGAAGCCAAATCCAAGACCGTGGGCGCAAACATCACCGCGAAAAATGAGCCATGGGTACTGGCTTCCCAAGTGGACCAATGCTTCTTCATTACCGACTCGTCAAAGCCTAGTCGTGTTGTCGTGAGGAGAGGCAAAAGAAAGATCATCGGAATGGATGGAGTAGCCAATGAGCAAGACTTCGACAAGTACGGCGACCCAAAGATCGAACATGACGACGACGATGAAGTAGCAGCACACACCACAAGAAGAAGCAGGACCACCCTACCTAAAGGACGTCTGAGGGAGTCCTGGACTAGGGGTGTCCGGATAGCCGGACTATCATCGTCAGCCGGACTCCAAGACTATGAATGTCGGTGTTAAAACTGGCGGATCTCGGGTAGGGGGTCCCGAACTGTGCGTCTAGGCGGATGGTAACAGGAGACGAGGGACACGATGTTTTTACCCAGGTTCGGGCCCTCTCGATGGAGGTAAAACCCTACGTCCTGCTTGATTAATATTGATGATATGGGTAGTACAAGAGTAGATCTACCACGAGATCAAGGAGGCTAAACCCTAGAAGCTAGCCTATGGTATGATTGTTGTAATGTATGTTGTCCTATGGACTAAAGGCCTCCGGTTTATATAGACACCAGAGAGGGCTAGGGTTACACAGAGTCGGTTACAATGGTAGGAGATCTACATATCCGTATCGCCAAGCTTGCCTTCCACGCTAAGGAAAGTACCATCCGGACACGAGCCGGAGTCTTCAATCTTGTATCTTCGTAGTCTTGGAGTCCGGCGGACAATGATAGTCCGGCTGTCCAGACACCCCCTAGTCCAGGACTCCCTCAGTAGCCCCTGAACCAGTCTTCAATGACGATAAGTCCGGCGTGCATAATGTTCGGCATTGCAAGGCGGGTTCCTCCCTTGAATAATCCAGAGAAGATCATGAACACCAGGATAGTGTCCGGCTCTGCAATATAAATTCCACATTCCACCGTAGAGAGAATAAAATGTACACTTTGTTCAATCTGCTGACGTATTATGCGGCGTGACATCACACCGCCACCAGGCCTTTGTTTGAATTACTATACCACCTCAGCATGTTTAGCGAAGCGGTTTCCTTGGCACGTCTTGTCGAAGCAGAGATCGTGTTCCCCTTATTCCGGGATTCTCATCAATACATGCGTGGGTAACCCAACCGCTCCCGTCGCCACGCCTCCTCTATCGAAGGGGAATCCCAAACGGTCACGGAGATGGCCCTTGGTATTTTTTCCCCTTTATAAGAGGACCAAGGCTCGCCATTGTTCTTCAATCTCGCATCGAATCTCTTCCCCGCTCCCAGTTCCAACACCCAGAGCCTCAGATTCGAGCGCTTCGGATCCTTAATCATGTCCGGCTCCGACCTCCAGGGCCGGTGGATGTCCTCCTCTGTCACGGAGGAAGACATATTGAAGTTGCGCGAGGCCAAGTACCTGGCCTACGAGGTTTCGCACAGGTTGCCTGCCCAAGGGCAGGCTGTGCCAGCCCCCGAGCCCGGTGAATACGTCGTTTTCGTATCCCATCTCCGTCGGGGTTTAGGCTTCCCGACGGATCCCTTCGTGAGAGGGCTCCTGTTCTACTACGGGCTGGACTTTCACGACTTGGCTCCGGAGTCCATCCTCCATATCTCCGCATTCATTATCGTCTGCGAAGCCTTCCTCCGCGTCATTCCCCACTTCGGCTTATGGCTGAAGACCTTCAAGGTGGAGCCGAAGATGATCGGGGGGCGTCAAGCGGAGTGCGGCGGGGCGACCATAAGCAAAAAGGTCGATGCCCCGTGGCCGGAGGGTTCCTTCCAAGAGGAACTTGGACCGTGGCAGCAGGAGTGGTTCTATATCACCACTCCAAGGGGCAGCAGGCAAAAGCCGCCGCCCTTATTCCGCCCGGGACCTCCACGCCAACTGATGTCGTGGGTCAACCAAGGGCTCAATTGGGGGCCGTCCGAAGACGTGCCTTCACTGCAGGGCCGGATTCGAGATCTCCAAGCGAGGGAGATCGACCTGATCAAGGTGATGCAGGTTATGCTAATCAGGCATCTTCTGCCCTGCAAACGCCGTCCTCTCCGTCTATGGGAGTTCAACCCGGAGGGACCTCGGATTCTCCAACACTTCATGGGTGCGACACCCGTGGAGATGTACAAGTTGTTCTTCGGACCGCAGGTGGCGTGTCCGGATTTAGCCGAGGATGCAGGTCTAAGCCGCGATCGCCCGGATACTCAGGTAAGTAGCTCAGAGTCCGGACATTCTGTTTATGTGCCTTTCTAGAGTTCGCCTCCTGACCATTTGTTCTTTACAGGAATGGGTGGCGCGATCAAGGCTGATAAGGTGTCCGGCCCCCCTCCCAGAGACCGCACAGGAGCCCGTGCTGGTCAGAATGTTGGAGGTTGCGCCCACAGAAGGGGGCGACGGGGAAAATAGAGGAGCTAATATTTCGCCCAAAGGGGCAACTGAAGAGGGAGGAAGCAAGAACCCCTCCCTTCAGGGGGAGAAGAGGACCGCCTCCGAAGATCCGGAGGCCAAAGCCCCTAAGCGTGGGAAGAGATCTTCCTCGGGGGGTCCGGCGCCCGGAAAGAATCCGGACGCACAATCATCATCAAAGGATCGGCCCTCCAGCGAGCCGTGAGTATGAAAGAGGGAGTTAATTAGTAAGGAAATACCTTCATTTGTGCTTCTGTAGATAACCGAAATATTTATATTGCAGTTCGGATCTGCAGCCTTCTCAGATGAGTTCATCTTCGGGGGACCTTCTTCCGGAGACGATGGAGAGCGATACGCCTCCGTCCGCAGCGCCGCCAGATGAGGCAGGCGAACCCGAAGTGTCATCACGGAGGGTATCCCCGAGTCCGGAGGGGCCAGAGAGTTCGGCACCTATTAGTGTCCGGCCGGGAGAACTGAAGAATCTGCTTGAGAGGGCGTCCATTTCAGAAGATCACCGCGCGTTAATGCGTATGGTGATTGGAAGGATTTCGTCCGCTAAGAGCGAATTGCGTAATTCTGCCATGAGTTTGCTGGCGGGATTTGAGGTATGCGAGAATGACGCACCCCTTTGTCTTTTAACAGTTTTGCATATAAAAAATGCGCCCTGTATAGATAGTAGCCCCTGAGACTCGGTAGGTTGTCGGAAACGACAGCGTACCGAGGATCGAAATCTAAAGGAATGAATTCCGTCGTTCCTATGCAGGTGGCGGATAGTCCGGGGGCTAGCCGGACTAGTGAGTTTGCCGAGTTAAATCGGCAATTTGAATTGGCAGATGCGGACATCGCACTTGTCAACAGGCGACTTGATGAGTCGCAAGGTAAAAGAGTTCTCCGCAGTCGCTTTATTAAGGGGGTCGAAGCCCTCCTCTGATAAATTATATGCTGTTTGTACAGACGATGCTGCTGCTGTGGAGGGCCTTCGGGCCGAACTTGCTCGAGCTAAGGAGCAAGCCCGAAGGAGTGAAACGGCTGCCTCGAGGGCGGCCGAGGAGTTGAAAGCCGAAAAGGCTGCGCACTGCCTAAGCAGGGCCGAGGTGGCCGAATTGGCCATAAAAGTAAAGGATGCTGCCGACCGCAATGAGGCTCTTGAAAAGCAGCGCTTATCGGAGCAGGAAGACCTGAAGAAGGCCACCGCCGAAGCCAAGGATGCCCGCTCTGCAATGCGGGCTATGAAGGAGGAACTGCGCCAGGCCGGAGAGATCGTGGCTGGCAAGCCTTTTCTGCTGCGTCGCCGGTTTATGGATGGAAAGTATGCTCAATTTGAGCGGCTGTGGAGTCCGGAGGATCCGTATATGGACTTAGCTGCAAGTGCGGCTGATGCCATTAAGCACTTCCGGAGCCAGAAGGATCACGAGAGGGAAGAGCTGTATTGGTCTCAATTCCACAGTCCGGATCGCCCACTTCTATTGACAGACCGGTTGGCCGAATGGGCCGAGCTAAATAGATTGTCCGGACGTGCCATGACTAACATCGTGGCCCATGTCTGGCCAGAGAGGTCCAAGGCGACGAGCTACTTTGGCTTACTACAGCAATTCCTTGGAGCGGTGCCGCGTATAAAGGAGATGAAGCGGTCGGCCTGCATAGAGGGCGCGCGGATGGCTCTTGCCCGTGTGAAGGCGCATTGTCCAGAGATGGACGCCACCGCTGTTGCTGCCCAGGTTCGGATGAAAACCGGCTCCCTGCCGAGCACTATTTCGGGGAAGTTATGCGTGGCGCTCGTGTCATAGAGTCGCAGTGCTCGAAGAATGTAACGTTCAAATGAACGCATTAGCTTGTAAGTCGATGATTATGTTATAACTGCTTTTTATACTTGTGCGTCCAAGTAGTAAAACTTCTCCTGTGCGGCCGTTTACGTATACTTGTGTATAACTTGAAAGATGGCAGTCTTCGGCTTCAGCCCCCACACACAAGGTGCTGGGGTGTTCGCAAAAATAGCGCGTTTTCACACTTAATCCGACGTCTCGGTCCTGTTATAAGGAGGTGGTAGCGTAGCGAACGAGGCAATCCGGACTATAATGCTTTATCACTTTCACTTAGCGCGTGGAGCTCGAGGGTGGGGCTACGATATAGCCCCTGGTGGCATCGCCCTTCTCCGAAGTCGGAGCGCGTGTGCCTGACCGGGAAACGGCCGTTCATCAAAGCGGGGAATTCTAAACATTCCGATAGTCGATCGAGTGGCTGACCAGTCTCTCGATGTATCATGAAAGTCAGTTTTCGGCTTTCTCTACTGAGGTGCTTGCCCAGCCGAACTGGGGCACAATCGCAGTAGTTCTCCTGGTGCCGCGTTAGCCGATGATACGGAACGTAAGGCAGCAAAACACAGGAGCCGGGAAAACCCAACATTTGACCAAAGACATGATTCGGAGCTGATGCATATAATGCCTAACTCGAGACGCCAAACACTCCCTAAGGTGTTCGGTCTTTATAATAATGGGCATAATGATGCCCTAAGCCCCTAGTGTCCAGGTACGGGCATGGTCTTCTGACGCGGCCGATGTCAAAGCGTCAGGCTCCACTTTGGCTATAGGAAGAAACCAAGGGAGAATAACAACAAGAGACAGTAAAAAAGGTCTACGCAGGGTCTTAATCTGAAAAGAATCCTCACAACGGGTCCCTACTGCACGTCTGCGCCTGTGTCTCCGTTGCGCCGTTATCCTGGACGGGTATGCACGTTGTTCATCTGTAAAAAGAGAGGAACGTTTAGTTTAAAAAACAATTCGTGCGAAAAATATTAGAAATATAAATAATTAAAGCGGGGTTTGTATGAACCCGCGGTTATTTGTGCGCGCAGCCCCCTGTGAAGGGGTATGCGGCTAGGGAGCCCCTAGCCTACTGACGCCGGATTCGTCTATCCAAGTCCGGGGTCTTTAAGTGACCCTCACACTAAAATTACGCCACGCGGTCCGGGCATCTTGAGTGTAAGAGACGCGTAATGCGGTATGGCGTTGAAGCGGACAAAAGCCTTTCGTCCCAAGAGTGCTTGATATTCACTTTCAAATGGGACGATGTGAAAAATTAATTTTTCGCGTCGAGAATTGTTCGGCGATCCGAACACGACTTCTAGTAATATGGAGCCTGTGCACTTGGCGTAATGGCCTGGCGTCACTCCTTTGAAGGAAGTGCGGCTGTGTCGAATTTTGGTAGGGTCTATCCCCATCCTACGGATTGTGTTTGAATATAGCAGGTTTAAGTCACTGCCTCCGTCCATTAGGACGTTAGTAAATTGCAATCCGTCTATTATGGGATTCAATATCAGGGGAGTCCGTCCCGCATTTCGAACGCTTCTGGAATAGTCCAGGTGGTCGAAAGTGATTGGTTTTGATATCCAATCTCTACGGTCTGCTGGGTTGGACCGCGCGAAGCTCTTTTTAGAAAGTGCCACACTATTTTTCCGTATTATCACATGAAGTGAGTTTACTGCTTTGACCCCTTGTGGGAAAGTCTTTTGTTTTCCGGTGCTCTGCTGGTGGGGTTTATCTTCTTTGCTTGACGCGTCGAGCCCCTTGTGTTCGGCATTTAGTCGGCCGGACTGTTTAAAAACCCAACAATCCCTGTGGGTGTGGTTTGCAGGCCTTCCGGGGGTACTGTGGATTTGACATATCCGACCCAAAATTTTATTTAAGCTGGACAATTCGTCACTGTCATCCTTAAGAGGCTGTGTTTTATTATTGGGCCGCGAGCTTTTGAATCCGGCGTTGACTGCCGCGCTCTTTGGGCTTTTCTCTTTATTCCGGCGCTGCTCTTTTCTGCGCCGTGATTTTCCGTTTCCATCTCTTATCTCTGATGTACTTGGGTCGCTGGTGCTGCATCGTGCTAACCAGCTATCCTCGCCCGCACAGAAGCGCGTCATGAGGCTTGTTAGTGCGGACATTGTCCTCGGTTTCTCTTGACCGAGGTGCCTGGCGAGCCATTCGTCTAGGACATTGTGCTTGAAAGCTGCTAAGGCTTCGGCGTCCGGACAGTCGACTATTTGGTTCTTTTTGGTAAGGAACCTGTTCCAGAATTTCCGCGCTGACTCTCCGGGCTGTTGATTTATATGAATTAGATCATCTGCATCTGGAGGGCGGACATAAGTCCCTTGAAATTTTGCTCTAAACGCGTCCTCGAGCTCTTCCCAACTTCCAACAGTATTTTCTGGGAGGCTTTTAAGCCAATGACGGGCTGTCCCTTTGAGCTTGAGGGGTAGGTATTTTATGGCGTGGATCATCTCCTCTGGCCATATGTATATGTAGTATATAATCTTCTATCCAAACTCCAGGGTCTGTTGTTCCATCGTAGGCTTCTATGTTTATGGGTTTAAATCCTGCTGGGAATTCATGGTCCAGCACCTCGTCAGTGAAACATAGTGGGTGTGCGGCGCCCCTGTATTCAGCGATATCGCGACGCAGCTCGAGAGAGCGCTGTCTGCTGTGTTCGGCCCGGCTGGGGTTATTGTATCCGGCACGACGGTATTCGTTGTGGGTCGTAGGGCGCCCACGTGATCCATAGATGGATCTGGATTGCCTTGCTTTGTCCTCCAATATGTCTCGCAAGTTCGGCGCGTTCCTTCTTGGCTTCGTACTTTTGGAGCGATGCCGGGGTATGGTCTTGGCTGGGGGCCTGGATGCCTCTCTGTCATGACCACGGGGTGGTCGGTCAGCCATATCGTGCGCTGGTGATGGAGGTACGTATGCTTCCTCCTCTAATCGGGGGAGCAGCTTGCGTTTTGGGTAACTTTTGGAGGGACGTTCGAGTTTATACTCTTCGGCCGCGAGGACCTCGGTCCATCGATCGGCCAGCAGGTCCTGATCAGCTTGAAGCTGCTGCTGCTTTTTCTTTAGGCTGTTTGCTGTGGCGATAAGCCTGCGCTTGAAGCACTCTTGTTCGACGGGATCCTCGCGTACGACGAATTCGTCATCATTGAGGCTTGCTTCATCTTCGGAGGGAGGCATATAATTATGATCCTCAACCTCTTCATCTGCTGCCCCCTCATGAGGGCTTACTTCTGCATCCTCCTGCGCTGAGTCTTGCTGGAGGGGATTGTCTTCGGCACTCTCTGGAGTATTATTGTCTCCTGTGCCGGAATCTCCATTCTTGATGTGGCGAGATTTAGAGCGGCGCCGCTGACGCCGGCGCTTGGGCTGTTTCTTTAAGGGATCTGCCTCCGCTGTTTCTTCACTGTCCCCATCTTTTGGGGTATCCACCATGTATATGTCATATGACGAGGTGGCCTTCCAGTGTCCTGTGGGCGCTGGTTCCTGTTCGTCTCCGGCATCGTCGTCCATAGCGTCGATGTCTTCGGAGTCGTAGTCTAGCATGTCGGTTAGATCGTCGACAGTGGCTACAAAGTGGGTGGTGGGTGGGCTCTGAATTTCTTCGTCATCCGTATCCCAACCATCCTGGCCATAGTCCGGCCAGGACTCTCCTGATAACGAGAGATGCTTTAGTGAATTCAAGATATCGCCAAAAGGCGAGCATTGGAAGATGTCCGCGGCGGTGAATTCCCTAACCGGCGCCCAATCCGGATCGATTGGTAGGGGCGCGGGAGGTTCGGAGTCCGGCGAGGAGTCCGGCGCCTCGGAATCACGAGCTTCGCAGGGGACAAGATTAGTGTTTGGCTCCATCGCCGTGGATGTTGGAGCCCCCAGGGCGGCGTCTATCCACCGACCCTCGATCTGGGCGATCGGCTCCGGGCTAATGGCCGAAGCGGATCCGTGTGCGGCCACCAAGGCACTGTTCGGCGGCAGAGCTAGATCATGCCCATCGTCACAATGCGGCGCGCTTGGCTGTGGCTCGAGTCCATCGAGGATCAAGTCTCCGCGGACATCGGCCGTGAAGTTTAAGCTTCCAAATCTGACCTGACGGCCAGGGGCATAGCTTTCGATCTGCTCCAGATGGCCAAGCGAATTGGCCCGCAGGGCGAAGCCGCCGAATATGAAGATCTGTCCGGGGAGAAAAGTCTCACCCTGGACAGCGTTGCAGGTTGAAGATGCCATCAAGCCTATCGGGGACGGCACAGAGGAACTCTCAATGAAAGCACCAATGTCGGTGTCAAAGCCGGCAGATCTCGGGTAGGGGGTCCCAAACTGTGCGTCTAGGCGGATGGTAACATGAGACGAGGGACACGATGTTTTTACCCAGGTTCGGGCCCTCTCGATGGAGGTAAACCCTACGTCCTGCTTGATTAATATTGATGATATGGGTAGTACAAGAGTAGATCTACCACGAGATCAAGGAGGCTAAACCCTAGAAGCTAGCCTATGGTATGATTGTTGTAATGTATGTTGTCCTACGGACTAAAGCCCTCCGGTTTATATAGACACCGGAGAGGGCTAGGGTTACACAGAGTCGGTTACAATGGTAGGAGATCTACATATCCGTATCGCCAAGCTTGCCTTCCATGCCAAGGAAAGTACCATTCGGACACGAGCCGGAGTCTTCAATCTTGTATCTTCGTAGTCTTGGAGTCCGGCGGACAATGATAGTCTGGCTGTCCGGACACCCCCTAGTCCAGGACTCCCTCAATGAAGATACAAGATTGAAGACTTCGTCCCGTGTCCGGATGGGACTTTCCTTGGCGTGGAAGGCAAGCTTGGCGATACGGATATGTAGATCTCCTACCATTGTAACCGACTCTGTGTAACCCTAGCCCTCTCCGGTGTCTATATAAACCGGAGGGTTTTAGTCCATAGGACACACAACCATTACAACAATCATACCATAGGCTAGCTTCTAGGGTTTAGCCTCCTTGATCTCGTGGTAGATCCACTCTTGTACTACCCATATCATCAATATCAATCAAGCAGGAGTAGGGTTTTACCTCCATCGAGAGGGCCCGAACCTGGGTAAAAACATCGTGTCCCTTGGCTCCTGTTACCATCCGCCTAGACGCACAGTTCGGGAACCCCTACCCGAGATCTGCCGGTTTTTACACCGACATTGGTGCTTTCATTGAGAGTTCCTCTGTGTCGTCACCGATAGTCTTGATGGCTTCTTCAATCAACAACAACACCGTCCAGGGTGAGACTTTTCTCCCCGGACAGATCTTCGTATTCGGCGGCTTCGCACTGCGGGCCAATTCACCTGGCCATCTGGAGCAGATCGAAAGCTACGCCCCTGGCCATCAGGTCAGATTTGGAAGATTAAACTTCACGGCTGACATCCGCGGAGATTTGATCTTTGATGGGTTCGAGCCACAGCTGAGCGTGCCGCACTGTCACGAGGGGCATGATTTAGCTCTACCGCCGGACAGTGCCCTGGAGGCCGCACACGAGTCCGCTCTGACCCATAGTCCGGAGCAGACCGCGCAGATCGAGGACAGGTGGCTGGACACCACCTCGGAAGCTGCAACTTCTACGGCGATGGAGCCGAATACTGACCTTGTCCCTTATAAAGCTCGTGACTCCGAGGCGCCGGACTCCTTGCCGGACTCCGAACCTCCTGCGCCCCGGCCAATCAAATCCGATTGGGCGCCGATCATGGAGTTCACCGCCGCGGACATCTTTCAGCACTCACCCTTTGGCGACATCCTAAATTCGGTAAAGCATCTCTCGTTATCAGGAGAACCCTGGCCGGAATGCGGTCAGGATGGTTGGGATGCGGACGACGAAGAAATTCAAAGCCCACCCACCACCCATTTTGTAGCCACTGTCGACGATCTAACCGGCATGCTAGATTACGACTCCGAAGACATCGACGGTATGGACGACGATGCTGGAGACTACCAAGAACCAGCGCCTACCGAGCACTGGAAGACCACCCCAACCCATGATGTATATATGGTGGACACCCCAAAAGGAAGCGATAACGAGGAACAACGGGACGCGGCAAAGGATAATTCAGCCGACAAACAACCAAATCGGCGACGCAGACGCCGCCCTAAGTCCCGCCTCGACAAAAAAGCACTCCTAATGACCCATCAATGGAGCAGGGCACACCAGTGGACGACGAACATGCAACCAAGCAACCATCCGAACAGGACGAACCGGATAATCAATCCAGGCCCGGCAAAAACAACAGTCTAGACGACCTCACGCCGGACACACTACCGGAGCATAAGAACCTTCACAAAAGACTTGTCGCCACTGCGAGAAGTCTGAAAAAGGAAAAATGGAAGCTCAAAACAGCGGAAGGCATACTCAGAATGAGATGGAGCAAAGTACTCAAGACCGCGGACAAATATGGCAATAGCCACCAAACAAAGAGCTACCCGAAGCGCAAGCTGCAGCCAGAATTCGACAAGGAGGCCATAGAGCCCCCACAGTCGAAAAGCAAAGAGGCCGCCTGGCCGGATAGACGATTAGATGACAGGCCAAAAGCGACAAGCGGCGCCGCACACAAGACGACACACGATCCTCGTAAAACAGATGGCCCGGTCAAGTCCATTTATGGGCCAAAAAAGAGGGCCCTAGGAAGAAACACAACACGCCGCATGTTTGAAGATAATGGCACGCCTAAATACAGGGGCACCGCACACCCACTATGTTTCACCGATGAGGTGCTGGATCATGAATTTCCAGCGGGATTCAAACCCGTAAACATAGAGGCATACACGGAACAACAGACCCAGGAGTCTGGATTGAGGATTACATACTGCACATACACATGCCTAGAGGAGATGATCTCCACGCCATAAAATATCTACCCCTCAAGCTCAAAGGGCCAGCTCGGCATTGGCTCAAAAGCCTCCCAGAAAATACTGTTGGAAGTTGGGAAGAGCTAGAGGACGTGTTTAGAGCAAATTTTCAAGGGACTTATGTCCGACCTCCGGATGTAGACGATTTAAGTCACATAACTCAACAGCCCAGAGAGTCAGCGCGCAAATTCTGGAACAGGTTTCTTACCAAAAAGAACCAAATAGTCGACTGTCCGGACGCCGAAGCCTTAGCAACTTTCAAACATAATGTCCGAGACGAATGGCTCGCCAGACACCTCGGCCAAGAGAAGCCGAGAACAATGGCCGTGCTAACAAGCCTCATGACCCACTTTTGCGCGGGGGAAGACTGCTGGCTAGCAAGATGCAGCACTAGCGACCCGAGTACATCTGAGATCAGAGATGGAAACAGAAAATCACGGCGCAGAATGGACCAGCGCCGAAATAAAGAAAAAAGCCCAAAGAATACGGCGGTTAACGCCGCATTCAAAAGCTCGCGGCCGAACAACAAAACACTGCCTCTTAAGGACAACAGTGAAGAGCTATCCAACTTAAACAAAATTTTGGATCGGATATGTCAAATCCACAGCACCTCCAGAAGGCCTGCAAACCACACCCACCGAGATTGTTGGGTCTTTAAACAGTCCGGCCGACTCAACGCCGAACACAAGGGGCTCGACGCGCCAAGCGAGGATGATGACGAACCCCACCAGCAGAGCGCCGGAAAACAGAGGACTTTCCCGCAAGAAGTCAAAACAGTACACTCACTTCATGTGATAATACGGAACAACAATGCGGCACTTGCCAAAGTAGGTGTCGCACGGTCCACCTCAGCGGAACCTCGAGATTGGATGTCAAAACCAATTACCTTCGACCACTGGACTATTCCAGAAGTATTCGAAACGTAGGATGGGCTGCTCTGATATTGGATCCTATAATCGAAGGACTACAATTTACACAAGTCCTGATGGATGGCGGCAGTGATTTAAACCTGCTATATCCGGACACAATTCGCAAGTTGGGGACAGACCTTACTAAAATTCGACATAGCCGCACTTCCTTCAAAGGAGTGACGCCAGGCCCTTACACCAAGTGCACGGGCTCCTTACTACTAGAAGTTGTGTTCGGGTCACCCGACAACTTCAGACGCGAAAAGCTAATCTTTCACGTCGCCCCATTCAAAAGTAGCCATCAAGCACTATTGGGACGTGAAGCTTTTGTCCGCGTTAATGCAATACCACACTACGCGTCTCTTACACTTAAAATGCCCGGTCCACGCGGCATCATCTCATTAAAAGGTCGTTCAAGACCCCGGACACGGCTAGTCCGGCATAAATAAGCCAGGGGCTCCCTAGCCGCACACCCCTTTACAAGGGGCTGTGCGTATGAGCTAATATAAGCTCAGCTTTATTCATTCATTCATATTTCGATTTTTAATTCATTTTTTTTGCACAATTACTTTTCAAACTAAGTTCCTCTCTTTTACAGATGAACAGCGTGTTACACCCGTCCAGGATATAGCACAATGGAGACACAGGCGCAGACGTGGAGTAGGGACCCGTTGCCAGGATTCTTTTCAGATTAAGACCCTACGTAAACCTTTTTTACTGTCTCTTGTTGCTATATATCCCCTGGTTTCTCATTATAACCAGAGAGGAGACTGAAGTTTTAGCATCGGCTGCGTCAGAGGACCTTGCGTGTACCTAGACACTAGGGGCTTAGGGCATTGTTCTGCCCTCTATCGTAAAGACCGAATACCTTAGGGAGTGTTCGGCATCTCGAGTTAGGCCTTATATGCATCAGCTCCGAATCATGTCCTTGGTCAAATGTTGGGTTTGCCCGGCTCCTATGTTTTGCTGCCTTACGTTCCGTATCATAGGCTAACGCGGCACCAGGAGAACTACTGCGATTGTGCCCCGGTTCGGGCGGGCGAGCACCTCAGTAGAGAAAGCCGAAAACTGACTGTCATGATACAGCAAGAGACTGGTCAACCACTCGATCGACTACCGGAATGTTTAGAATTCCTCCGCTTTGACGAAGGACCGTTTCCCGGTCAAGCACATACGTGCCCCGAATTCAGAAAGCGCGGTGCCCCTAGGGGCTATATCGTAGCCCCACCCTCGAACTCCTATGGCTAAGTGAAAGTGATAAAGCATTATAGTCCGGTTGCCTCGTTTTCTACGCTACCACCTCCTTCACAGGACCGAGACGTCGGATTAAGTGTGAAAATGCGCTATTTCTGCAAACACCCCCGCACCTTGTACGTGGGGGCTGAAGCCGACGACTGCCATCTTTCAGGTTATACACACGTATACATAAACGGCCGCACAGGAGATATTTGAACACTTGAACGCACAAGTACAAAAAAAGTGCTAACATCATAAACATCGTTTTACAAACCAAAACGTTCATTTGAACATGACATTTTTTGAGCACTGCGACTCTATTACACGAGCACCACGCAGAACTTCCCCAAAATAGTGCTCGGCGGGTAACCGGCTCTTGTCCGAACCCTGGGTCGCAACAGCAGTGGCATCCATCTGTCCAATGTGTCTTCACACGGGTGAGGGCCATCCGTGCACCCTCTATGCAGGCCGACCGCTTCATCGCCTTGATATGCGGCACCGCCCCAAGAAATTGCTGCAGTAAGCCAAAATAACTCTTCGGCTTAGGCCTATCCGGCCAGACATGAGCCACGACATCTGTCATGGCAAGTCCGGACAGCCTATTCAGCTCAGCCCACTCAGCCTGCCGATCGGTCAGCAGAAGTGAACGCTCCGGACTATGGAAGTGCACAACGGCATCTGCCGCACTCGCCGCTAAATCCATATAAGGATCCTCCGGACCCCCACAGCTGGCCAAGCTGAGCATACTTTGGATCTGTAAACCTTTGGCGCAGCAGAAAGGGCTTGCTATCCACAATGTCTCCGGCCTGGCGTAGCTCCTCCTTTATAATCCGCATTGCAGAACGGGCATCCTTTGCTTCGGCGGTGGCCTTCCCCGGGTCTTCTTGCTCCGCTAGGCGCTCCTTCTCAAGAACCTCATTGCGGTCGGTAGAATCTTTTAATTAAACGGCCATTTCAGCCATCTCCTCCCTGCTTCGGCAGTGTGCAGCCCTTTCGGCTTCTAGCTCTTCGGCCGCCCTCGAGGCAGCCGCTTCACTCCTTCTGGCTTGCTCCTTGGCTTGAGCAAGTTCTGCCTAAAGGCTCTCCACAGCAGCGGCACCATCTGCATTTAGCACATATGTTGTAAGGAGTGCGCTTCGGCTCCCCTACTAGGTGACCACGGAGAAAAACCTACCTTGCGACTCATCAAGTCGTTTATTGACCAGTGCTATGTCCGCATCCGCAGTGTCAAGCTGCCGCTTTAGTTCGGCAACTCCATCAGTCCGGCTAGCCACCGAACTATCCGCCACCTGTATAGGAAAGGCAAAAATCAACACCCTGGATTTTGATCCTCGGCATGCTGTCGTTCTCGACACCCTACCGAGTATCAGGGGCTACTATCTATACAGGGCGCACTTTGTGTGTAAAACTGTCAAAGGGTATGTCATTTTTACGTACCTCAAACCCCGCCAGCAAACTCCGGACTGCATCACGCAATCTGCCTTCGGTGGATGAAACTATTTCAATCACCGTACTCATCAGTGTACGGTGACCTCCTGAGATGGACGCCCTCTCAAGAAGATCCTTCAGCTCCCCCGGCCGCACACCAGTTGGTGCCGAACTATTCGGCCCTGCCGGACTCAGGGATACCCTCCGTGATGACACTTCAGGCTCGTCCGCCCTATCCGATGGTGCGGCAGATGGAGGCGTCTCGCTCTCCATCATCTCCGGACGGAGTACCCCCGAAGACGAGGTCATCTGAGAAGGACGGAGATCCGAACTACAAGGTAAAAACTTAAGTTATCCTCAGAAGCGCAAATAGGGATGTCCCTTATTACAAAACTCCCTTTTTTCTACTTACGGCTCGCTGGAGGGCTGAATCTTTAGGGGAGACTGTGCGGCCGGAGCCCCTCCGGACGCAGGACCCTCTGGTGAAGATCTCTACCCCCGCTTCGGGGCTTTGGCCTCCGGGTTTTCGGAGGCGGTCCTCTTCTCCCCTTGGAAGGAGGGATTCTCGATCCCCACTTCCTCAAAAGCCTCCTTGGTTGAGACGGTAGTTCCTCTGTTCTCCCCTTCGCCTTCCTTTGAAGGCGCAACCTCCAGCATCCTGACCAGCACGGGATCTGGCGCGGTCTCTGGGAGGGGGGCCGGACGCCGTATCAACTTTGCTTGCGCTATCCACTCCTGTTTAGAGGGCAATTGGTCAAAAGGCGAATCATAGAAAGGCAAGCCAACGGTATGTCTGGACTCCGAGCTACTTACTTGTGTATCCGGGCGATTGCAGCTTAGGCCAGCGTCCTCGGTCAATTCCGGACGTGCCTCTCGTGATCCGAAGAACAGTTTGTACATCTCCACGGGTGTCGAACCCATGAAGTGTTGGAGAATTCGTGGTCCCTCCGGATTAAACTCCCACAGCCGGAGAGGACGACGTTTGCAGGGCAGGAGATGCCTGATCAGCATGACCTGCATCACCACGACCAGATCGATCTCCCTCGCTTGGAGGTCTGGAATCCGGCCCTGTAGTAGGGGCACGTCTTTTGACGGTCCCAAGTTGAGCCCTTGGCTGACCCATGACATCAGCCGCTGTGGAGGGCCCGAGCGGAAGATGGGCGGCGGCTTCTGCCTGCTGCCCCTGGGAGCGGTTATGTAGAACCACTCCTGCTGCCACAAGCCGAGCTCCTCCTGAAAAGATCCCTCGGGCCATGGAGCGTCAGCCCTTCTGCTTACAACCGCCCCGCCGCACTCTGCTTGACGCCCCTCGATCATCTTCGGCTCCATGTCGAAGGTCTTAAGCCACAAGCCGAAGTGAGGGGTACTGCGGAGGAAGGCTTCGCAGACAACAATGAATGAAGAGATATGGAGGATGGACTCCGGAGCCAAGTCGTGGAATTCCAACCCATAGTAAAACATGAGCCCTCTCACGAAAGGATCCATCGAGAAGCCTAAACCCCGACGGAGGTGGGATACAAACACGACATGCTCGCCGGGCTCGGGGATGGGGATGACTTGCCCTTCGGCGGGCAACCTATGCGAAATCTCGTAAGTCAGGTACTTGGCCTCTCGCAGCTTTAGCACGTCTTTTTCCGTGACGGAGGAGGGCATCCACCGGCCCTTTAGGTCGGAGCCGGACATTGTTGAAGGTCCGAAGCACTCGAATATGGGGCTCTGGGTGTTGGAACTCAGGGCGAGGAGAAGATTCGATGGAGGATTGGAGAAAAGAAACGAGCCTTGGTCCCATTATAAAGAGGGAGCATACCAAGAGCCATCCCCGTGACCGTTCGGGACTCGCCTCCGATAGAGGGGGCGGGGCGACGGGCATGGTTGGGTTACCCACGTCCGTATTGATGGGAACCCCGGAATAAGGGGAACACGATCTCTGCTTCGACAAGACGTGCCAAGGAAACCGCTTCGCTAAATGCGCTGAGGTGGTATAATAAAAAACGATTCAAGTAAAGCCTTGGTAGTGGCGTGACGTCATGCCACAGAATACGTCAGCAGATTGAACTTGTGTACATATTATTCTCTCTACGGTGGAATGTGGAATTTATTTTGCAGAGCCGGACACTATCCTGGTGTTCACAATCTTCTATGAATTATTCAGAGGAGGAACCCGCCTTGCAATGCCGAACAATATGCGCGCCGGACTCATCGTCATTGAAGCCTGGTTCAGGGGCTACTGAGGGAGTCCTGGACTAGGGGGTGTCCGGATAGCCGGACTATCACCGTCAGCCGGAATCCAAGACTATGAAGATACAAGATTGTAGACTTCGTCCTGTGTCCGGATGGGACTTTCCTTGGCGTGGAAGGCAAGCTTGGCGATACGGATATGTAGATCTCCTACCATTGTAACCGACTCTGTGTAACCCTAGCCCTCTCCGGTGTCTATATAAACCGGAGGGTTTTAGTCTGTAGGACACACAACCATTACAACAATCATACCATAGGCTAGCTTCTAGGGTTTAGCCTCCTTGATCTCGTGGTAGATCCACTCTTATACTACCCATATCATCAATATCAATCAAGCAGGAGTAGGGTTTTACCTCCATCGAGAGGGCCCGAACCTGGGTAAAAACATCGTGTCCCTTGTCTCCTGTTACCATCCGCCTAGACGCACAGTTCGGGACCCCCTACCCGAGATCCGCCGGTTTTGACACCGACAACGTCCGTTCCATAGAAGAACTCCATTTGCGAAAAAGAAAGGCAAGAAGATTGTGAACAGATAGCTAGCTAAGATCGATTGTATTTAAATCGTAGTCTTCATTTCTCGATTGTATTTCATGGGCACTTTTTGATATCATGAATATTTTTAAATTTCATGGGCACTTTTTGAATTCATGAGGACACTCGATCTCGATCCCCCTCCATCTCGATCTCGATTCCCCCTCCATCTCGATCTCGATCCCCCTCCATCTCGATCTCGATTCCCCTTCCATCTCGATCTCGATCCCCCTCCATCTCGATCCCACCCGCACCCTCCCCCGCTAGCTCCACCGCCGCCGCCGACCCACCGCAACCCTCCCCCGCTCCACCGCCGCCGATGAGCACCCGCCCCCCCGCACCCTCCCCCGCTCCACCGCCGCCAACGGGCACCCCCCACACCCTCCCCCGCTCCACCGCCGCCGCCGATGATATTTTCAAGTAACAAATTTGAACATATTTAAAAAAAAATTATTACTGTTATGATTTAAAAAAGTTTGAACATATTTAAACACAATTAAATATCAAACAACATTTAAAATGCATAAAAAAAATATTGGGGAGCTGGGAATCGAACCCAGGACCTCCTGGTGTGTGTGCTGCGTGCTGACCAGTCGGGCTAGAGGGCGGGTTCTGATGTGGATTGGGTTAGGTGGAATATAACCTGATGCTCGACCTGTAATAAAAAAACATTCTAATGGCGCACCTCTGCGGGGTGCGCCATTAGTAAGCTTCCCCCCCAGTCCACCTATTCCCCTCCCTCGCTAGATCCCCACTCGACCTAACTTTGCCCCCTCCGCCCCAACCATACGCCGCCGCCGCTCCTGCACGCCCCCGTGCTTGCCGTCCCCAGTCGTGCTCGCTGCCCCCGCCGCACCCGACCACCACCGCCCCCAACGCCCCCTCCTCGAGCCAAGCGCCGCCTCCCTCGCCGTCCCCCCATCGCCCGCGCCCGCGCCCTCGACGTCCTCCCTCCCAAGCCTCGAGGGCACCCGCGTTGAACGGATCGGGCAAGACACAGAGACAGGCGAGTGGAGGAGCCCGCCGCGTGTCACCGGAGCTTCAACGCCCAGCCGCTTCCGGAGCTTCAACGCCGGCGTCTTCCTCCATTCCTCCATCCCCTCCCCAGGTGATTCCTCCCTTCTCCTCCCCCCTCCCGTGCAAACCCTAGCACCGCCCCTGCGATTTTGCCGCACCACTCTCCGCTTTGGTCGGGCCTTGCTCCGCGCTCGGCTGCACCGTGCTGCCCACTGCCTGACCTTGCCTCCGGCTGTCACCCGGCCGCACCAGACCGCTCTCACTCCGCCCCTGTCCATTCCCTGGTCGCGGGGCCGCACCCTGGCATGTAGCCATCCGCTCCTGATGGCTGATTATCTAGTTTTGTTCTAGATAACGATTAAATGTGGCTGATTATCCTCTCAATTCGGTCACTTGCTCATTTCAGTTTAATGATTGCATTATAGTCCACTTTTTCAGTAAAATGTTCTGTTGCAATTCATTCCATTAGTTTGGTGCTGAAATGATCTGCTGTAATTCCTTCTTTCTGTTGCATTGTTTGGAATTGTATCTCACTTTAGCTGCTAAACTCTCTGGAATTAATGCTTCATATCATGTTCAATTTTTGCATAAGTTCAAGAAACAATAGTTCTACTGACAAGCAGAGGAAAGGATTGGGCTCTGGTCTAAATGATGTTTAACATGAATTTAACTAAACAGGAATTTTATGTTGTTGCTGCTGAAGATGAGTAGTTATAGGAAGATGATGCATAGTAGTTTTATGTTGTTGTAGTAGTTGTAGGATGTTATTGTAGTTGAAGTTGCATGAGTAGATAATGGAGTACTGCCAATTTACTGTTAGTAAAGATGTTGAACACACAACTGTTGGTTACTCTAGTGATAGGAGTAGTAGTGGTGGCCATCTAGTTGGACTACTACTACTAGGACTTGCTCCAGATTTTAGGATTTCTTTTGTTTTAGGATTTATTTTCTTCTAGGACTAGGTTTTTCTTATTTTTCTGTTGTGATTGTTTTTTGAGCTCTTTCTTTTTCATTTCCTACTATCCTTATCCTAATTATCTTAAATTGTTATGATGTGTGTAACAGGATTAGATCTTGGATTTGCTAGTGGACTTTGCGAGTTTCTTAGCCAGCTTAGTGTCTCCATATTTTTCACTATTTCAGCAAGTCTTTTGTAAGCATTAAACTTTCAGCACTACATTTTTATCTTATGTGTACATCTGTTTGCTTACAATTGCTATATATGTATTGTTGGTACTAAAAATGATGAAGCTCCTGTAAATTGCTATACATATATATGTGTATGATGATCCTCCTTTCCTGCAGTAGTATAGCACTTGCAGTAGTATGGCACTTGCAGTAGTATGGCCCTTGCAGTAGTGGTGCCTACGCAAGATACAGTTCAGATTTGATTAGTTCCGTTAATTTATATGACCACAGATTTGTAAAGTTTCAGAGATTTGTATGACCAAAGATACACTTCAGATTTGATTAGTTCCATAAATTTGTATGACCAAATATATATTTCAGATTTGTATAGTTTCAGAGATTTGTATGACCAAAGATACAGTTCAGATTTGAATTGTTTCAGAAATTGGTATGACCAAAGATGCTATTTTATATAAATGGGCTGCTGTAGAACTGTTCTTCATCTTTACAGTGATGTTGTATAGAAATATGCTGAATTTTCTGCTCTGATTGTTGCTCAAAGAAATTTAGCAAAAAAATGGGGTCCTGGGAGACGCCGCTGCTGCTTGAGGCCCTTGAGAGGCCCTTCGTGTCGTGATGATTTTGCAGGTACCCCGAGAGGCCCTTGAGTTTGCCGGAATGTCGATTAACTTCCGTTCCGGCAAATTCGGGTACTCCATATGTCCTATTTTCAGCAAAGGTCGTGCTGAAATTTTCCGTGAATTTTAGCATGACTTTGCTAAAAATCGGACATATGAGGTACTTGCTACTAATGCATGGGCCGGGGTATCTTAGTACTTTTTTTTGAAGAATTGGACAGTGGGAGAGGCTCCCACTGTGTTTGTATTACTCAAAAGCAGGGTAGAATGTACATGGCGTTTTTACATGGCGCCTTACCTCCACCTGTGGAGGCTAGGGCTACTATTACTTTATATGGGGGGGCAATCAAGGGGGTTCTAAGCTAATTACAAAAGAGAGAATAAAGTCTCTCACATCTTCTCTGGTTCTATGTTGGAGCAGGGCAAAGTCATGTTTGAAACGTTGGAGCCATGATAGAATAGTTGGTGGGATGCTTTTGAAATGTTTGTTATTCCTCTCTTTCCAAATGCTCCAAGCCGCTTGAAGGAAAACATCCATGAACATGGGACTGCTCCAATCTTAAGCTGCCATGCTGATCCACCGGAGTCTTGAACCAGTTTGCTGCCAAGTTATCCCTAGAATGGACCAACATCGTTGGCTAAAGGGGCACTGGAAGATCATGTGTTCGACAGTCTCTTCAATTTGCTGATCACAAAGAAGGCAGTTGTAATCGTCCCCAATATTGTAGTGTCTCCTCTTTAGCATGTTACGTGTGTTTAAGCGGTCAGAGAGAAGAAGCCACCCAAAGACCTTAATTTTGAGCGTTGACCTTGCCGTCCAGAGCCACTTGTATGATTGATGTGCATGCACCTCTCGAAAATAGAATTTGTAGTATTTGATCGCCTTAAAATCCACTGAGCCCCAACAGTAAGTCCAGTTATCGTGGGGGGTCGGATCAGTAGCGTTGCCAACATGCCTCACCACTTGCTGAAGATCACGGATTTCTTGCGTTGCTTGGACTGAGAGTGGGAGGTGAAACGTTTCATGCAGAGACGTGGATCCCAGGAAATCCTTAACCGAAATATCTTTATTCTTTGCAAAGGAGAAGGCGCGCTAGTACTTTTCATCGAGAGTGGCGTCGAGCCACAGGTCTTTCCACATGAGCACTGTAGCTCCATCATGCATAATGGCTTTAGAAATCCCTCTGTAAATCGGGGTGAGCTTGAGAACATCTCTCCACCAGAATGATCCGCATGGTTCCATGGCATGGGGGATTTTGTTTGTATAGTATGTGGACCACACAAGCTCCACCCAAGGTACATCGTGCCTGTTGTAGAATTTATGCAGATATTTGAGAAGGAGGGCATCGCTTTGTACGCGTAGGTTGATTATACCAAGGCCTCCACACTGTTTTGGTCTAGACACCATACTCCAGGCCGCAAGGGAATTGCATTTGTCCCCATGTTCTGTCTTCTTTGTCCATAGACACTTCCTTCGCAGTTTATCAAGCAGTTCAATTATCTTTGGTGGCAGTCTGAGAGTGCACAAAGCAAAGATGACTAGTGAAGTGATCATGGTATTGAGTAGAGATAGCCTGGCTCCATACGACATCAAGGCCAGAGTGCTTGACATCCGACGTTCCATTGTACAAACAAGCGGCATTAAATCTTGAACTGAGGGCTTGGTTGTCCCGAGAGGTAACCCTAGGTAAGTGAAGGGCATGGAACCAACATTACATCCAAAGATATTGGAGAGCTCATTGTAGCAGGCAGCCTCACAGTTGATTGGGATAAGTGTGGACTTGTGGAAGTTTATCTTGAGCCCAATGGAGTCAGCGTAGTCAGTGAAAATGTTTTTGATTGTGAGGGCTTGGACCGGGCAAGCAGGAAGAAGAATGAGCGTGTCGTCCGCGTATTGTATCACAGGGTAGTCATGTTGGTTCTCTCTAGGGAACAATAGCTGGATTCGGCCATGTATGAAAGCGTCATTGATTGCGGCATGTAAGAGGTCAGCCGCCAATACAAAAATCAATGGAGAGAAGGGGTCACCCTGTCGAACACCACATTTACAGTTGAATTGACGACCCGGGACCCCATTTAGAAGCACCGCTGACTTGCCAGAGGAGAAAATGCATTTTACCCAATTGAGCCATCTGTCATCAAATCCCATATGCTGCATAATCATAAGCATATCATCATGTTCGATCGTATCAAAGGCCTTTGCGAAATCCAGTTTTAGGAGGATGATCTTTTCCTTGGAGGCTTGACACTGATGGATATATTCGAACGCCCAGGCGAGACAGTCTTGTAGTGATCGGCCTTTTAGGAATCCATATTGGTTTCGATGAATGATTTTAAGAATGAGCTTTTGTAGTCGGTTGGCAAGAAGTTTTGTGAGAATCTTAAGACAACAATTCAACAAAGTGATTGGTCTAAAATCAGAGACATTCTCTGGGGAGCGAACCTTAGGAATGAGTGTAATAAACCCCTCATTGATGCTTTCAAGATTTAGGGTCCCCTCATAGAACTGGTTGCATAGATCATAGAAGTCGTTCTTAATAATATGCCAGCATTTTTTGATAAAGATACCAGAGAAACCATCTGGTCCTGGGGCTCGGTCGGTCGGCATTTCGTTAATGATCACATCTATCTCCTGCTTGGTGAAGGGGACAGTAAGTGTCTCCAGTCCCTCAACTTTTTTGATGATGTCAGGGAGGTTGAATTTCATTTGGAATTCGCCTGATTTCCCCAACCGCTCTTTAAATGTATGATAAATGATTGCCTCTTTACCCGCGTGATCATCTACGACCGGTCCATCCGAGAGTTTGTGTGTTTGTATTGTGTTTCGTCTGTATCTCTCCGATGCCAGAGCTTTCAAAAATTTAGGGTCTTCGTCTCCAAATTTGATCCAACGGATAGTGCATCTTTTTTGCCAGTGTTGTTGTTGATAGCACAAAAACCGAAGGAGGTGCCTTTTCAGGATTGTCCTGAAGTTCTGCTCTGGCGTGGAGAGGGCTCTAATGTTTTCAAGAGCATCAAGATTGGCTAATGCAAGATTAGAATTGTCGATCGCCACTGTTAGTTTAGAGATTCTTTTACTCCACCGCTTCAACTCATATCTGAGTGCTTTGAATTTTCTGGCTAGCAAAGTGGCTGCATTGGAGGTATTCTTGAAGGTTCTTGACCAGACCGATTGGACCAACTCAAAGAAACTAGGATGTTCAGTCCAATAAGATTCAAACCTAAAATTTTTACTGCGTGGAATGGATGTTTCAATTTTCACCACACACGGGATATGATCAGAAACTGGTTTTCCCAAGGGCACCACTAGGGTGTTGGGGTATGAAGATGTCCAATTGTTGGAAGTGAGGAACCAGTCTAACTGTTCGAGCAGTGGATCAATCTGCATATTGCTCCATGTGTAGGCCCTGCCCTTGATTGGCAGTTCAATTAGCTGATTCGATCGAATGATGTCGTTGAAAGTGATCATGTCATTTGGATTACCGCCAGGCTTGTTCCTGTTGTCGGGGCCACGTATGTAATTAAAGTCTCCCAATAAAAGCCAATCATCATTAGATGGAATATTAAGATGTCGGAGCCAATTTGTATAAGTCACTCTAGAATCCCCTTGGCATGGGCCATAGATATTCACCAGCGTCCATTCCTGGGAAGACTGTGTGGAACGAAACTTAATGGCCAACGCAAAATCTTATTCCATAATCACAGCTCTAGTAAAGATGGCACTATTCCAGATTGTGATGATCCCTCCCGAGGCCCCATTCGAGGGTATGTAAGAAAATTTGTCAAATCTCTTCGGGCAGCAAGATTTAATGAACATATTATCAATGGTGGGTTTTTTTGTTTCTTGCAGACAAATGATAGCACAATCACTAGAAGCGATAGCATTAGATAGCGCTAAAAGTTTAGGTTCAGAGTTTAAGCCACGTACATTCCAGCATAGGATGTTCCAATTCAACAAAGAAGACATGAAAGGATAAAGCAAAATAGGTAAGCCTCTCCGCAGGCACTTTCAAATACTTCAAGCCTGAGGCGGGCCGTCCGCAGAATCCGCCATGAGAGCTTCTTCAGAGACCTCGGCTGGCGGGATGGCGCACTTGCTAATTCCAATGTGCTGCAGAACCTTAATTGGAGTAGGCGGCGGGATGTAGTCCCCCTGATTGACTGTGTGATCAACAACCTCCATAGGAGTATCAGTAGCAGAGGGTACCACTCGGGGTTTAACTTTGGAGGGTTTTGGCTTAGTGTCAGAGACAGAGGGTACCTTAAACCCATCATATTTGTTGGATCTATTGCTGCGACGCACCTCCAGCACAGATGCTGGAGCTATGGCTTTGCCTTTCCTGACTACTGAAGTGCCTGCACCCAGATCCACCGCATGAGGAGCAATCAAAGTCTTGGTGGTTTCAGTTGATGCTTCAGTGGTAGCATTGGGAAGCTGAGGAAGCACTGCATCATCCGGAGCAGTTAGGGTCAAAGCATTAGTGTTATTAGGAATGGTCACATCTGACGGCACATCCTGATCGAGGCCAGCATCAATCTCAGTAATGACAACCTTGGAAGTAGCAGCCCGGGGGAGAATGGCAGATTCCTCAAGAGTAACAGGCGCATCATCTCCCTGGTGTAGAGCACATGAGGTGTGACCAGGAATGAGGATAGTACGAGAGGCAGAGTCAGCAGAGTGTTTGACAGTTTTAGATGCTGACCGAACAGAGAAATGCCCATTTGTCTCCTCAACATTGACCGAGAATTGCACTGAACTGTCCCGAAAACCAAAACCTGAACTCCAAGGGCCAAAAGCAGCAATGATAGGCCGGATAGCAGCAGTGAGGTAGGTGTTGAGCCTTAGCATAGGCACACACTCATTCAGCAGGAGCGAGGCATAGCTGTCATGATCTGAAAGCATGGAGAACTGCATACCAGCATTGGATATAGTCAGGGTCAGTTCAATACTGTTTACCTCAGGTGGAGCCGCGATCGGGCCCTGGACAGAATCACTGGACTGAGCTGTGTCGACAGACAAAACACCCAAGGCAGATCCATTAACAGAAAGCAGTTGGTTGAAGATGTTTAAAGGGACGATGGCAAAACCATCAGACAGAGTACCACTTGAGTCCGAGATGCTAAAAATAGAGATTGAGTCGTTCCAAGCAGTAGCCGGACTATCTTGTAGGTTATTGAGAGGATGAATGCCATGGTGCACCTGCAAACCTTCTCCAGCTAGCCAGGCCTGGAAGTTGAACATTGCAGGAGGTGTATGTGGTGGGGATGGGGGCCAGACTCCCCAATTAGGTTGAAACTGCACTTCATCATCTACCACCTGTTCTGCATTGCCATTACCTGGCTGAGCATTGGCATTGGCGGCCACATTCTGAGCGATCCAATTGTGAAGCTGCATTTGATAAATCTGTTCAGCAGTGAGGTTCTCTCCATGAAGTGGGTGTGGAATTCCATCTTCGGGAGGAGGATCCTCAGTGGCTGGTGGGACATCTGGGATGTGCGCATTCCAATCACTGCTCCTTAACATAGTGATGGCCACACTCCAGCTCTGGCGAGCGCCTCCAAGCTGGCGCAACACCATACTCTTAGGAACGAATCGAAGATGTATCACCCTGACTTTCAGAAGCACGAAACGACGGTCCCCTCTCAGGTTATGCCATTCAACCAACTGACCAAACTTATCGACAGATTTGTGCATATAGTGCTGAGTCTGATAATCATACGGAAAACCAATGTATAGCAACCAGATCTCCGGCCCAAGAGAAGTCAGACGCATGTTCAGAGCAGCATCATGAGGAACAAAGGATATCACTACCGGCTCATCGAACTCCTCCTCATCGAGCTCAAAGGTGGTACCAACTACTGCATCCCTAGTGAGCGTGTTGGTAAAACCAAAGATACCAACACCAAGAGGGTGATCACCTACTTCAGTCAGAAAAAACTCGGATTCATGGAGCAAACCTTCAATGATGTGGCGGAGAGCCGCCTTGCGGTGAAAGGGGATGTCCCTGTTTGCTTCAGCAATGGCAAGGAAGTCGTGGCGCAGCGGAGGGATTGGACCAACCACCATATCGTCACGCACCCTACGGTCAGGCGGCCCGAGCTCGACGGTCATGCCCGGCGGGAGGTAGGGGATGACATTGATTGGGAAGTTAGCCATGGTTGTGGTGGTGCTCTGCAACGAAGCAGAGGATGGTGTGGAGGTCGAGGTAGAATGCGGAGCGGCGGCCCTTGGGAGAGACTTGGGGACCCAGCGCCACCCCTTTTTTCCTCTATTGATGAAGCAGGATGAAGCCACGTGTCCATCGCGCCCGCAGTTGTGACATCGTAGGGTCCCACTCGACCGCTGCGAATTCCAGTCGAGTTTGGTAGGTGCGGTAAATGGTGGGGGTAGATCAGAAGAATGATTCTGTGGCTGATTATGATTAGCCTGGGAATTGTTCTTGCCCAAAGTAGAATTCCTGATCAATGCAGTTTGTCGATAATTGTGTGGATTCACATTTGTTTCCAAAGTGGTTTTGTGATCATTAGCAGAAGGGAAAATCCGAAAATTGCGATTACTTGCCAACCCCTTAGTTGAAACCTGTCGAGAGATGTCACTTTTGTCATGTGAGCCAGCGGAGATAACATCCTGTTGGGCCAGCTCAAGCTTGGGCCTCCAATAGAAACGAGCCGCCTTGTGGTCATCACAACAGTTGGGGGTGTGGCCCATAAAGGTGCAGTATCTATAGTAAAGCGCGCCCGGGCACCCAAAAGTGAAGTGGGTAGTAGCACCACAAATGTAGCAAGATGGGCCAGCCAATGGGCTGGTTGAAATGCCTTCCAACTTGTTCGAAGTATTTGGATTCAAGGAGCCACAAACACAGGGTGAGTGCTCACAGGTGGTGCAATGTTTGTCAGGGCAGGAGTCAGCCAAATGACCCGAGGCCATGCAAGATGAGCACAAATTCAATCTCGTGTGGATATAATCTTGAGACGGTACACTGTTGAGCTTCCAGACGTTCGCAATATGTTGCTCCGTGTGGCCGACACGATGAAAGTCCAGAATATGCAATAGAATGAAATTAGGGATAGATTGCCAATTGTCCTTTTTAAACCGACAGCCTTCAAATCTTGTATTATGAGCCATAACACTGCCACACTGAAAAGAAGGGAGACTTCCAAAAGAAATATTTTCCATTAATGCTGATGAACCCAGATCCTTGGAAGGCACCTTGCCAAAAGAGTTTGAATTTGACACATTTGCTGAAAGGTCCTCCGCTGGCGACAATACTTGCTCGGCCATCATAGTCGACGGTGCAATAAGATTAAACTTTTGTAGTTCAGCACATGTACTGAGATCAGAATTCTGACCAGCAGCAAGAAATGAGAGATTGGTTCTTAGGGCAATTGGGGATCGTGAAGCTACCTCTGGGTTGTGAACATCGGAATGCCAAACATTGTCCAAACATCTTGGAGGAGTACGACCATGGCGATAAAGTTGAAAGTGACAAATGAAGTCTGGCCAAACTCGATCTTTGAGACCATAGATAAAATGTCCAACACGATTAGAGGCCACCGAGAATCGAAAGGACCGACCCTCAAGATGATGCACATTGAGACCAGAAGGTAAACCCCCGATGCAACATTGCAAGGCAATGGCCACAGATTCTTCAGATAAGGGGAAGGAGGCAGACGAAAAATACACAACCAAGAAAAATTCCTTGGTAGATCCATCGGGGAGGAAATGAACAGAGGATCCAAACCGTCTACGCACCTGATCTGCGACCGCAAGGCCGGGTGAGAAGTCCCAATGTAGGAGGCCCTCCATGGAAGCCTAGTTCATGGTGTTCCATGGCTTGGTGGTGGTGGAGGAACGTTGGAGGAGGTGGTGGAGGACGGGTTCCATTCTTGTTGCCATTGCCTCATCTACCATTAATAATTAGCTTGCCTCATCTTAGTACTTAATTAAGTAGGATCAACTGCCCCTTTGTTCTTGCTGCATTAAACCATAGGTGGCAATAGAGCCAAGTAATTAGGCCCAACTTAGAATTCTCCTCAGCATCGATAAACCCTAGATGATAAACCCAACAGAGGTGGCAATAGAGCCAAGTAATTAGGCCCAACTTAGAATTCTCCTCAGCATCGATAAACCCTAGATGATAAACCCAACAGAGGTGGCAATAGAGCCAACTGATTAGTGCCAAGTGATTAGGCCCAACCTAGGGTGCCTCGGCATCGATAAACCCTAAATGATGAAAACTTAACTTAGCATTTAGGGTGCCTCGGCGTCGACAAACCCTAAATGATGAAACCTTGGCTTTTAGGGTGCCTCGGTGTCGATGAGAACCTAAATGATGTACGCTTAGGCTTTTAGGGTGCCTCGACGTCGACAAACTCTAAATCATAAAAGCTTAGCTTTTAGGATGCCTCGGTGTCGACAAACCCTAAATGATGAGACCATGATCTAGTTCCTTGACAATAACCAACTTTTCGACCGAACTTTCTTCCTATTTAGAGCGAAACATGGCCCACAACAATGAGGCCGGCGGTTCGGGTGGCAAGCAATTCTGGGAGCTGTCCCAGGAGTTGGAGGAACAACCTCACCGCTATGAGGACGCCGCGGAAGACACCGATCCAGACTACACAACCCCTAGTGGCGTCGGGGATGACACCACTGATGGTGCCGCCGAGGATGCCACCACTGATGATGGCGGCGCACACACAGATGGCAGCCAACCAAAGAGGCAACGGAAGGACCGGCGCCCGAGCGCACTCGGCACCGTCAGGGAGGAATTTACTGAAGTGGACTCCGACGGGAATCCGACGGCACCCAAACAAGTAGTCAAGGGGTACTCAGTTCAGCACGGGTGCATTCTCCGGAGCACCGTCTCGATCAACACCGAGAACCTAAGGCATAAGGACCACAGAATTTGCGCAGCCTCCTCTTCACGAAGCTGCACGAACGATACAAGTTCCCCGCTGAGTTTGCAAACATACGCCTCTCAGGGAATAAAGTGAACAGTACCGCCCTCACGAGGATGAGCACGACCCTGTCTACTTGGAGAAGCATGGTGAAGGCAATGATTGACAAAGGTGGTACTTATGACAAGATCAAGGCGAAATATCCTTTGATGAGCGAAGATGAGTACAAGGAGTTAAAGATCAAGTGCGAGAGCAGCGCAACCTCCGAATCAAGTCAAGGGGTCCACCAACTCGGTCCCGGCGGTTACAGAGTGGTGGAGCCTATATGGGACAAGGAGGACGCGGAGCGTGCCGAGCAAGGCCTACCGCCTCGCTTCGAGAAATACCGTGACAAGCAGACCAGGAACTTTCTCAGGGCCTAGTACAAGGAGGACCCGGTAACAAAGGAGCTTACCACGGATCCGAAGATCAGGGCGCTCGAGCTTGTTCTAGTAAGGAATACACCCCCGCATAATTAGCTCCATATGGTTGCATTCTAATTAATCCCAATATTTCTAAATGGTTCATGTTCCTTCCGCAGGACCCTGAAAGCAGTAGCGCGGGTTCGTCTCAGAGCTCCCCTTTCGACACCCCTTTAAATAGGGCGTTGAACATAATGAAAAACAAGGATAAGCTCAGTAAGCCGACGTCAGTTGGTCGTGTGGCCGGCAAAGGCTTGTCCACAAAATGGTCGTCATACTATACCGCTGGTGGGCGAAAGCAGAAAAAGACTAGCTCGGAAAGCTAGTCGCGTGAGGTTGAAGCACTCAAGGCACAAGTGGCGCGGATTCCGGAGCTTGTACAAGAGCAAGTGGAACAACAACTAGGAACGAAGCTCAACGCGATGGTGCCTACGTTGATTCATGGGCTAACGACGTGGATTGCGGGCGGCCAACAGGGGCCTCCCCCGGTTCCCAGCTTCACGGCCAGCAACTCGCACAGCACGCAGGCGGCGCCATTGGTGTCTCCGATGGCACCATTGGTGTCTCCGGTGGAGGCGGTATTCGTGTCTTCGGCGCCGGCACGGGCATTGGAGCTTAATGCACCCGGGTGTACGCCGGCCGGCACCTCGCTAGCAAGCGGCCCCTCCATCAGTTGCACGCCCGCCGTTGGCGGTGCCTCGACATTAGCCGAGCTCGACGACATCACAGTAACTAAGCCTCTCGGCCGATGACTTCATCTCCTTGCCTTTGACTGGGCATCCCTGATGCCCTACATATTTTTGCAGGGCGCCGCCGATGTTCCTTGCACTCTTCTGCACTTCGTGGGCGGCGAGTTGGTCGATGTCGCCAAGTGCAGAATCGTTCAACCGGGCAACCCCATGTTCCACGGTAATCCGATGCCACCCACAGTGTATAGGGTTGAAGTGGTTCGGGTGCTGCCAGGCTGCAACGAGCTGTTACCTCCGATTCGACCCGCTGGAGCCGACGAAGAAGATGAGATGACCCTCAGCGCCTGCGTAAACTGGCCCCTGCTTTGGCCGGAGAGCCAGATTCGTTTGGGGGCGGGTGACACCACCCCACAGACAAGACCACCAGTCGTGCCGGCGCCAAGCCATGGCAAGAACACCGCAATGCTACCGGACCTGCCGGACATCCCTATGCCGGACATCCCTATGGCACAGGATCCGGACAGCTCTATGGCACAGGATCCGGATGACGACGACAACGATGACGGTACATTTACCAAAGTCGATAAGTACTTTGCCGAACATGGGTACGCTGACGAGTTCTGCGGGCCTCTTTCTCAAGAACCCAACCAAGACGACCGCGATCTAGCTGGTACGGCGGAGAAATCCAATTGCAACAGGCGTCGTCTGGCTTCAGTTCTCAGGAGATGCCTCCAGCTCCCGCCTTCACCGAGCCTCAGATAGCTGAGGTGCGAAATATTATCAGCCCCAACACGCTCAAGAAGGCGGTCTGTGAGCAGAACTCGGTCCCATTACAGGAGATCAAGAAGAAGGGACGGAAACGAAAGACTAACAAGGGCGCCGGTGCGAGCCAGCCGGCACCAAGTTCGATCCGTGCTCAGGACGGGCCACCTTCACCTAAGGATATCTCGAGGAGGGTGCATGTGGTGGGTCGGGCGATGCTACCACCAAATATGCTCAATGCTGCAACCGGTGCTATGCGGAGTCTGCACGACAGTGTTCTTTCTTTGGAGAAGCGGCGTCTCGGAGAGAATGATGTGGCATACCCGGTTTTCATGGCCAAGGTGCCAGAGGGCAAGGGCTTTGTGGATGGCGACATCGGGGGTACGATCGTCCTGCGGTTTTATGACATCTTTGCTATGTTTAACCTTCATCTGCTGCACTACACCTTCGTTCGGCTGTTTTCGCTGAGTATGGAGATGCGGATCATTAGAGACAAGACCCGGACATCGTGATAGTTGACCCCTTCTACATGCGTGCCAAGCACTTGAGCAGCACTGGGGACCGCTAAGTTGCGAGTTCACACCTCGAAGGCGTCATTCTGGCAAACCCAGATAAGGATAACTTCCTTGTGGCTTACTTTCCCGAGTAAGTCATCCCTTAACCGCCCCGTAACATATGATTTCTTATATTTCGATTGTTCTTTTTTTTCTAACATTCCATGTTCTGCGCAGAGACACACATTGCACACTCATCCTCTTAAGCTCGAAATATTCCATGGCCACGTATTTCGACCCGAACCGTAACTCCAAGATAGACTACACAAATGTCAAGAAAGTTCTTGATGATGTTCTCCCCGGCTATGCCAAATCTGGAGGCACCTTCACCAGGGCAGTTCATAAGTACGGCAAGCACATGTTCTCACACAATACGAAGTTCTGCTGCATCAAGCAGCCGCCTGGCAGTCAGAAGGATGCCTACTACGCCCTCCATCACATGCGGGCCATCGTAAGGGACCATCATCACCTTCTGCTACCAGATAATCTCAAAGATTGGGCCGCGACCATGTCGGCAATCCAGGACGTGGACCTCAGACAAGAATTCTTTTGCATCCAGTCGGAGTTTACGGACATCATCCATCAAGATGTCGTTCATACCTCGGGGCAGTTCTTCCTCAGATATCAACCGTCCAACAGTGAGATAGATGGAACACTACAAATGCAGGGTGACAACGACCGCGATTTCATGACCATCACGACAGACGGCGGCTTCATCCACGCTCCTGTCCGATGAGTCGAGTCGAAAGTAGTGATGTGTAGTTCTGAAACATTGATTGGCTCATGTTGTAATTAAACTTTAATGCATTCATATGTCTCTTTGGTTTGGAGAGTCATTCAACTTAGATGTAATCGATGCTATTTATTAGTAGGACCATGAATCGTGCTATTAATGTCTTGCTTTTCTCTTCCAATCCTTTTGTTGCATACTTACATATTGCTTATGTATTGTCTGTTGTTTGGCTTGTGCATAGAGATGTCGTTGTATGTCGTGTACAAGGGTAAGGTTCCCAGAGTCTACGACGATTGGGAGGAGTGTCGGAGACAGGTTCACCGTTTCAGCGGTAACAGTTACAAAGGGTGCACCACTAGGGTGGAGGCCGAATCTAGATACGCCCGCTATCTAGCGGGAGAGAGGAGGGAGCATTGGAGGAACTGGATGAAGACCAGTTTGATCGCGATGATGCTCATCGTGATGACCGCATAGCTCTCTTCTATGTGATGGTAGTTTAGATGATCGACATCGACTTGTAATGTGAAGAAAAACTCGATACTCGCGGTCTTGAGACTTGTAATGTTTTATCTTTGTTCGGTCTTTTCAATTCGGAGACTAATATGATGAATTGTATTCGGAGACTAATCTTCTATTGTATTCGATGAATCTGCTGTTGCTGTGTGCTGCTGTCTATATTCTGTCTAATAATATATTTTGTAACCTGTGCAAAAATCAGAAAAGTAAAAAAAACAAATATTCAAACTAATGGCGCATCACCACAAGGTGCGCCATTAGTATGCCAAAGGATACTAATGGCGCATCACGACAGAGTGCGCCATTAGTATGACAAAGCACATGGTTACGTATGGCCCCCCGGGAGGCATACTAATGGCGCATGGTGTTACATACTAATGGCGCACTGCGTGGTGCGCCATTAATATACTAGATACTAACGGCGCACTAGTGGTGCGCCATTAGTAAAAAATACTACTGGCGTGATACTAATGGCGCACCAGTAGTGCGCCATTAGTAGGCAAAACCGGTGCGCTATTAGTTGGCCTTTTCCTAGTAGTGCTGGAACCTGCGTCCGGATATGAATCCGGGGGTCCGGAGTCACAGGTTCCCTCAGAGGTGAAACCTGTGTTCGGCTCCATCGCCGATGAAGGTACGGCCTGCGGGGCGGGGTCCAGCCCTCCGTCCTTAGGCGAAGCAACCTGTCCCGGATTTATATCCAAGGCTTCTGCCGGGATGATATCCCGAACGACGTCTGACAGCTAGTCTAAGCCTTGCTCATTGCGACTGTTCGACGCTTCTGGTGCTGGCCCGAATCCGTCGAAGATCAAGTCTCCGCGGATATCCGTCGTGTAGTTCAGGTTTCTGAACCTTATTTGATGGCCGGGGGCATAGCGATCGATCTGCTCCAAGTGGCCAAGCGAATTGACCCACAGCGCGAAGCCGCCGAACACGAAGATCTGTTCGGGGAGGAAAGTCTCACCCTGGACAGCGTCGCTAATGACGATTGAAGGAACCTTCAAGCCTGACGGCGATGTCATAGAGGAACTCTCAATGAAAGCACCAATGTCGGTGTCAAAACCGGCGGATCTCGGGTAGGGGCTCCCGATCTGTGCGTCAAGGCTGATAGTAACAAGAAGTAAGGGACACAGATGTTTACCCAGGTTCAGGCCCTCTCGATGGAGGTAAAACCCTACTTCCTGCTTGATTAATATTGATGATATGGGTAGTACAAGAGTAGATCTACCACAAGATCATAGAGGCTAAACCCTAGGAGCTAGCGTATGATGGTATGCATGTAATTGTGATCGGCCTTCTAAGGACGAACCTCTCCGGTTTAAATAGACAACGGATAGGGCTAGGTTTTACATGGAGTCGGTTACAAGGAAGGAAATATAATATCCGAATCGCCAAGCTTGCCTTCCACGCCAAGGAAAGTCCCATCCGGACACGGGCCGAAGTCTTGAGTCTTGTATCTTCACGCTTCAATAGTCCGGACGTTGTACACAGTCCGGCTGTCCGGATACCCCCTAATCCAGGACTGCCTCAATGACCTCAGAGGCTCTTGATCAGAATGCTAACATTACTCTGGATGATCCGGTACCTCAGGGTCAGGATACTTTTGTCGAACCGGCAGAAATGAATCCAAAGAGCAAGTCTGCTGATCCGCCGAGCCCAGCTGCCAATCCACCAAGCCCAGCAAGAACATCTGCTAAACCGCCAAGCCTAGACAAGACTGTTGATGGCACCACGAATGATGTTGTGATTTTCGGCTTTGGCCATACTGCTCCTGGCAACCCTGTCGCTTTATCAAAGCATAGTGCTAAAGAAGAATTTTCTGCTATGGACAAGGGCAAGTGGAAAACAGATTTATCAAGGTATGCACACCTCAATGCTCAGGACTTTCACTCTGTATATTTAAACCGTGTGTATACAATTCGTGACTATGAAGCCGGTTTAGTAGGTCTAATGAAAGAGCGATATAAGGTAAATATCCATTCCTTTGCACAAGTTCTTTTTCCTTATAGCTTGCTTCAATTATCAACTCTAGTAGCCTCCAAGGGCCGGTTCATCAATGTGAATGTGAACCGGGACTTGTAGTAGAATGATATTGGATTTTGCTTGTGTAGCCCCTATAGACAGGTTTATACCTTTAGGATGAACCAGTATATCTTCTGTGATATAGTTTCCAAAATTCCTTTAAATCATCAACACAATCCAGTTTGTGAAGAGAAACTTGATAAGCTTGAATTGACCCGATATGCATTAGCCCCCAAGTGCCAAGTATAGAACTTGTTATGTGCTTGGGACTTAAAATGTCAGTTGAGAAAAAGTAATCCGCATTAGCCACCAAGTACCAAGTGTATAACTTGTTATGTGCTTGGGACTTTCAAAAAAGTATAACCAACTTATTAACTGTCTCTTGCAGGCTGACTTGACCAAAAAATATTTTGCCTGTTTACAAACAACCTTGTAACCATTGCAGGTAGCCGTGTTGCTCATCTTGGTTCAGACATGCGCAAAAAACTGAAGGCTGCCTATACACTGATAGAACAGTTATATACCAGCGATCAACAGGTCATCTACACAACTTCATATAATAAACCGCCCCAACTTTGATCAAAGACACTCAGGCAGAGTTATCCATGACGCCTTCTCAACTCGAAGAGGTAAAGAGATCAGCTGCAAGAGCTCGTGCCAAGGCCTAGATAGCTGATCTTGATCCGGAGGATATTAGAAACGGCTATCCCTGCCAAATAGAAGATGGGTCAGACTTTGACAATGACACCCTCAGGGCTTTGACAAAGGAAATGCGTCCACTTGCGAGTAAGCTGGCTAAGGAGACTGATTTGTCTTTCCATCGGTCGATTTATGACGCAGACAACAAACGGATTGATGCATTGGTTTATGAAGCACAAAATCTTCTCTCGGCAATTCGTAAGCATACTTATGCCCCGGATGTTGAACCGTCCGATCTTATAAGCGATGAGGTTGTCTTCCGAGCTTTATCTAGGGTTGACTGGGCAACCATTGACTTCCAGCCACTGGGTGGGGAGGTCGAGGGTGAACCAGCGCAGAATGATCCGCAACCTTCACATCAACCTGAGGAAGAATCATGATCCGGAGGCCGGTTTAATTTTCCATGCCGAGATATCAGCAATAAACAATTATTTTTTTGGGCGTCTGCTACCTTGTAATAGGCTAGTTTTAAACACTTGGTATGCTATACCATCATGCATAGCCACTTTGCCTGATACTATTAATCCGTCATGATAGTGCCATATCGACTTATGCTCCTTAGCGGTTTTATGCAATCCTGTTTCTGCATATGATAAACTTAAAATTGCCCTCGTGGTTTACCGGACGGGTTATGATACCCAATACAAAGCCAGGATTTATAACCAAGGCTGTAGTAATCAATAATAAAATATGAATTACATCATACCAGTGACATGGAAACACACTTGTTGATTATATCAACTTTATTGTAGTAAGGGTAATAATTCCCACCATGCTGTGCTGGTTTATGATGAAGCCATGCCGTGTTATAATGAACACCGGATGATCATGCTGGTGACTTATAGTCAAAGCCAGACCAGTTTAACAAATACCGGATTAGAATTAAAAGAGTACTGACAATTTATGGCTAAAAGCCAAGCCGGGTTAACAAACACCGGTCATCATAGAAGTTTGCACTTGTCAACTTGTAAAAAACAGTCTGGGTTAGCAAGTACCGGATTGAATATAAACATTATCAAAATAAACATCGAAAAGAAAGATTTACAATTAAAATATGCAAAAAAGACAAGGCTTTTCATGGGCTGCCAGGCCACTGAGTTAAACCATTTGACAAAGCCTTTTAAAATTGACCTCACATTAACCAATCATTGTTTAACTTTGAAAAGTTCAGGGTCTATATAAGATTGACTTGTCAAACGTTCGGTGGGTCATACCAGGATTACCTGGGCGGAGTGACATACTTGATGAAGGTAGGTTAACCCGGAGTTTTAGGTGAATATACCTGGCTACCAAGCATGGATTTTATAGCCTATTGCAAGGTGTGGATTCTTTGTTCTTGTAGAAGCAAAGATCCCCCAAGCAATATGTTGAGCTGTGCTCAGTAAGCGCCTATGTTTGAGTTATGCTTTGCAATAAAACTCTCTTTGGCTCCTTATGATACTGGGTATTAAGCCCCCAAGCTTATATTTGAGCTATGCTTTTTTTGTAGCTTTGTAAGCCGGATCAATGGACAATGAGAACTCTGCTTTACAAGGAGAAGCCCCCATGTACCCAAAAAAGATATATAAGACGAACGGCAGAGGCCCCACTTTAGCATGGATACCGGTTTATTCGTTGATCATAATATGTACATTGTCAAAAATATATACATGATAGGAACCTATGGCTCAGGTATAGTAAGGCCGAAGATGAGCAATATTCCACGGCCGGTGGGTCTCCAACTCCGACTTGCGTGAGTCTTTGTGCTCTCGAACATCGATGAGGTAGTATGACCCGTTGTTCAAATTCTTGCTGACCACAAAGGGCCCCTCCAAAGGTGAGGATAACTTGTGCATGTTTGTCTGATCTTGGATAAGCCGAAGCACTAAGTCACCTACTTGAGAAGCACTGGTTTTAACTCGGCGGCTGTGATAACACCGCAGGTCTTGCTGATAAATCGCCGAACGAGCTGCCGCAATATCCCGTTTTTCATCTAACAGGTCCAATGCAGGCTGAATTCTTATTTTTCCAAGGGCTTTTGCGGATCTTCCTCGCAGCATATCAGATGCTGCTCAATTCTATCGCACCAAGGAGAAGAAGACTGCGGAGAGGGATTTCTGGTCGTAGTATCTGGCGCCGAACTATCTGGTGGCATTTATCGATCAGATGAAACAACTGATCAAACTGCACCAGGTGGCCGAACTAGCCACGAAGGACTTAGTTGTCCGGCTGTGGCCTGCGGATCCTATTCCAAGCAGCTACTTCACACTCGTCAAGCGGATCGTGGGCGCCTGTCCTCGGCTAGATGCTATCAAGCAATCAGTCTGCATAGAAGGCGCGTGTATGGCGTTTGCCCATGCGAAAGTGCGTCGGGGGAGGCTTGACGAGGAAAAGCTGATCACTAAGGGGCCACCGGAGGGTAAGGAACACCGCAAGCCCGAGCTGTATTATGAAGGTGTGATGAAAGGGGCCCGCCTTGTGGCGGACAAGTGTACTAAAGACATCATATTTCCCTGAGGGCATCGATGCCACTTGTTGTAATATGGGGTAATGGAATGTTTGTTATATATTGCCTATTTTATTTGAACATATGTTCTTCCTGTGTGACTATTTATTGTATGCAAATTCTGGGAGTTGGCCAGTCGTCGGCTTCTACCCCCTCGTAAAAAGGATACGGGGGTGTTCGGGATATATCTGAACGCTCTTTATCCCATAGTTGGGTCCTTTTAAGGAGGTGTATCTTTCCGCAAACCAGGCAATCGGACTGTAGGGCTTTATTACTCTCACTTACCCATAGGAATTTGAGTATGGTCGGCGCAGCCCCTAGTGTTCGGAAGGCCGAACTAGGGGCTCTATTGGCGCCTGATCAGAAGACCGATCCGTCGCACTTAGCATTTATGATGGTGTTATGCGGAATAAATCTTTAAGGATTTTATGACCTCTCGAATAGCGGACCGGATCTCGCTTCATCATGACAGTCGATTTTCGGCTTTCTCGACTGAGGTGCTCGTCCGGCTGAACCGGGACACAATCGCAGTAGTTCTCCCAGCGCTACCTTAGCCGATAGAATGGAACGTAAGGTACCAAAACATGGAAGCCGGGCAAACCCAACCAATGACCCAAGACATGATTCGGAGCAGATGCATATAGTGCTATAAGTTCAGGGTGCCGAACGAGCAAAAAGGTGGTTGGACTTGCTTGCCGTATTGTGGAGACCCTAGTGCAACCAGGCGAACGCGGAGCGTGGCTTTCATTTTCGGCAAAGAGGCGTCGGCGATAAACGACATCCGGTAATTTCTATTTACGTGTTGTAGTAGAATTTTATGTCTATGCATATTAGTATGATGTATGGAAAGAGGTGTTGTTTGGCGGAACCTGTTATGGCCGGACTGGAGGGGGCTGTGAGTGGGTCAGGAATGAATCCGAACTGCCTTCTACCTGCATGTTCCTTCCTTTGTGTATCCGGGATAATTCCATGCCGCCAGTTCTGTTCTGCGTCAATCGTTAGTTTGCAAATGCGAAATGCTTGAAGACAGCTAGGTGTCCTCTTGTTGTTGCTCCCAGGGTCCCTAATCGGGCCGTGGTGTGCCCAGTCGTTAGACCGTGAGGTAGTACGGACTCCGTAGTGGATGTCCGGATGGTTGGCCTGGGTAATTTACCACGTAGAATCTAGTTGACGTGGTTTTTCCCGTTAGCATACGGTAAGCTATCGTATGGGAAGGTGCCGTGGATTTATTCTTTGGCGTGGCATTTTGGGATGGTTCGAAGGCAACCGTTTAGAGTGGTGGGCCAACAGAACTTGGCCTTTGCGCCTCACATCTTTTAGGAGATGTTTTTTGTGGCGTCATACCCTTGTGGGCTTTGTGTGTTATGGAGCCCCCGGATTACTGGGTCTAGAGGCGCTGCAATTAACTTGACGTGGTTTAGGTGGTCCTGGGCGGTCGGCCGTACTGTTACGCTCTGGGGGGGTCTTGACGAGGCATCTTCCTTTTATTGCTTCTGGCGTGCGACCAGCCGCTTTGTTTTGAGAATCCTGCATTCTCTATTGGTATGCTTTGTCGTCCTTCTCGGGGTACCGTGAATTTCACCCGGCTGATCCAGCGTGTATCTTCGGTCGAGTAGGCTTGTGCTGCTCTTTGCCTGTTTGTCGGACTGACCGTTGCCGGACTTGGCACCAGCTTCCTTGTCTTGATGTGTATGACCTTTATGCCGAGGTCTGAGGGTGCCTCTTCGTATCTATTGCATGCCACCTTGGACCGTAGTGATGAGTGGGCGTCTGCGTGCGTGCCCGTGGTTTTCCTGCTCAAGTTGAGGTAGCCAGTTGTGTCGTATGTGCCCTTTATTGGGGCTCTCAAGTTCGTATTTTTCGGCGGCCAGTATCTTGGTCCATCTATCCTCTAGTGCATCTTGGTCAGCTGTGAGCTGCTCTTGTTTCCTTTGCAGGCTCCTTGCTGTAGCCATGAACCGTCGCTTGAGGCGAACTTGTTCCACTGGGTCCTCTGGTACGCCGAATTCGTCGTTGCCAAGGCTTGCCTCGTCGTCGGAGGGGTGTGTGTGATTGTCCCTCTCCCAGTATCCCGTCGTCATTGGTCCGGCCTGCTTAAGTGTAGGCTGACTCGGGTTGTATTCCTTTTTGGCACCGTCCGGACTGCTCTCGTTTCCGGGGCCGTTTTTCGTGTGGCGGGGTTTGGAGTGGTACCGATAACGCACATGTTGTGCCTTTCTTCCTGAAGGGTTGTCCTCCGTTGCCTCGTCGCCATTAGTTTCCTTCGAAGTGTCCACCATATATATATCATATGAGGAGGTGGCAGTCCACCGCCCAGTGAGCGGTGGCTCCTGTGATTCTCCTACATCGTCGTCCATACTGTCGATGTCTTCGGAGTCGAAGTCAAGCATGTCGGCTAGATCATCGATCGTGGCAATGAAGTGGGTGGTGGGTGGGCAACGAATTCCGTCGTTGTCTGCTTCCCACTCGAGCTGGACATAGTTCGGCCCGGAGTCTCCTGGCAAGGAGGGAGACTTCAATAAGTCCAGCATGTCGCCAAAGGGCGAGTGCTGAAAAATGTCCGCTGCGGTGAACTCCATCATCGGGGCCCAACCAGGATCGGCGGGCTCGGGGGCGCATGGACTGGAACCTGCGTCGGATATGAATCCGGGGGTCCGGAGTCACAGGTTCCCTCAGAGGTGAAACCTGTGTTCGGCTCCATCGCCGATGAAGGTACGGCCTGCGGGGCGGGGTCCAGCCCTCCATCCTTAGGCGAAGCAACCTGTCCTGGATTTATATCCGATGCTTCTCCCGGGACGATATCCCGAGCGACGTCTGACAGCTGGTCTAAGCCGTGCTCATCGTGAATTTTCGACGCTTCTGGTGCTGGCCCGAATCCATCGAAGATCAAGTCTCCACGGATATCCACCGTGTAGTTCAGGTTTCCGAACCTTATTTGGTGGCCGGGGGCATAGCTATCGATCTGCTCCAAGTGGCCAAGCGAATTGGCCCGCAGCGCGAAGCGGCCGAACACGAAGTTCCGTCCGGGGAGGAAAGTCTCACCCTGGACAGCGTCGTTAATGACGATTGAAGGAGCCATCGAGCCTGACGGCGACGTCACAGAGGAACTCTCAATGAAAGCACCAATGTCGGTGTCAAAACCGGCGGATCTCGGGTAGGGGCTCCCGACCTGTGCGTCAAGGCTGATGGTAACAAGAAGTAAGGGACATAGATGTTTACCCCGGTCCGGGCCCTCTCGATGGAGGTAAAACCCTACTTCCTGCTTGATTAATATTGATTATATGGGTAGTACAAGAGTAGATCTACCACGAGATTGTAGAGGCTAAACCCTAGGAGCTAGCCTATGATGATATGAATCTAATTGTGATCGGCATTCTAAGGACCAACCTCTCTGGTTTATATAGACACCGGAGAGGGCTAGGGTTTACATGGAGTCAGTTACAAGGAAGGAAATATAATATCCGAACCGCCAAGCTTGCCTTCCACACCAAGGAAAGTCCCATCCGGACACGGGTCAAAGTCTTTAGTCTTGTATCTTCATGCTTCAATAGTCCGGACGTTGTACACAATCCGGCTGTCCGGATACCCCCTAATACAGGACTCCCTCAAAGACCTCAGAGGCTCTTGATCAGAATGCTGACATTACTCTGGATGATCCGGTACCTCAGGGTCATGATACTTTTGTCGAACCGGCAGAAATGAATCCAAAGAGCTAGTCTGTTGATCCGCCGAGCCCAGCTGCCGATCCACCAAGCCCAGCAAGAACATCTGCTAAACCGCCAAGCCCAGACAAGACTGTTGATGGCACCACAAATGATGTTGTGATTATCGGCTTTGGCCATACTGCTCCTGGCAACCCTGTCGCTTTATCAAAGCATAGTGCTAAAGAAGAATTTTCTGCTATGGACAAGGGCAAGTGGAAAACAGATTTATCAAGCTATGCACACCTCAATGCTCAGGACCTTCACTCTGGATATTTAAACCGTGTGTATACAATTCGCGACTATGAAGCCGGTTTAGTAGGTCTAATGAAAGAGCGATATAAGGTAAATATCCATTCCTTTGCACAAGTTCTTTTTCCTAATAGCTTGCTTCAATTATCAACTCCAGTAGCCCCCAAGGGCCGGTTCATCAATGTGAATGTGAACCGGGACTTGTAGTAGAATGATATTGGATTTTGCTTGTGTAGCCCCTATAGACAGGTTTATACCTTTAGGATGAACCGGTATATCTTCTATGATATAATTTCCAAAATTCCTTTCAATCATCAACACAATCCGGTTTGTGAAGAGAAACTTGATAAGCTTGAATTGATCCAATATGCATTAGCCCCCAAGTGCCAAGTATATAACTTGTTATGTGCTTGGGACTTAAATTGTCAGTTGAGAAAAAGCAATCCGCATTAGCCACCAAGTGCCAAGTGTATAACTTGTTATGTGCTTGGGACTTTCAAAAAAGTATTACCAACTTATTAACGGTCTCTTGCATGCTGACTTGACCAAAAAATATTCTCAAATCGCCGACCTCCAAGAAAACATCAAGTCCCAACAAGCCAAAACTTCAAAGGCCAAAGAAGAGCTGAAGGGTGCTTTAACAGCCATGGAACAATTGAAGGAGGGCTTAAAAGGCGAATTAGTAGATTGGGAGGCGGAAAAAGCAACTTTGCTAAAGCGGGCAGAGGATGCTGAAGTGGACCTTAAACTAGTGACAGAAGAACTGACTGCCTTAAAGCGGCAAATCAACGCTATGACCTCTACTGTTTTTGGTAAGTACCCTCTTCCTGGATTGTACTTAGATATCCTTAAAATCTGCCTGTTTACAAACAACCTTGTAACCATTGCAGGTAGCCGTGTTGCTCATCTTGGTTCAGACATGTGCAAAAAACTAAAGGCTGCCTGTCGGTGTCAAAACCGGCGGATCTCGGGTAGGGGGTCCCGAACTGTGCGTCTAGGCGGATGGTAACAGGAGACAAGGGACACGATGTTTTTACTCAGGTTCGGGCCCTCTCGATGGAGGTAAAACCCTACTCCTGCTTGATTGATATTGATGATATGGGTAGTACAAGAGTGGATCTACCACGAGATCAAGGAGGCTAAACCGTAGAAGCTAGCCTATGGTATGATTGTTGTAATGGTTGTGTGTCCTACGGACTAAAACCCTCCGGTTTATATAGACACTGGAGAGGGCTAGGGTTACACAGAGTCGGTTACAATGGTAGGAGATCTACATATCCGTATCGCCAAGCTTGCCTTCCACGCCAAGGAAAGTCCCATCCGGACACGGGACGAAGTCTTCAATCTTGTATATTCATAGTCTTGGGGTCCGACCGATGATGATAGTCCGGCTATCCGGACACCTCCTAGTCCAGGACTCCCTTAGTAGCCCCTGAACCAGGCTTCAATGACGATGAGTCCGGCGCGCATATTGCTCGGCATTGCAAGGCGGGTTCCTCCTCTGAATAATTCATAGAAGATTGTGAACACCAGGATAGTGTCCGGCTCTGCAAAATAAATTCCACATTCCACCGTAGAGAGAATAATATGTACACAAGTTCAATCGGCTGACGTATTTCGTGGCATGACGTCATTCCACTACAAAGCCTTTACTTGAATCGTTTTTTATTATACCACCTCAGCGCGTTTAGCGAAGCGGTTTCCTTGGCACGTCTTGTTGAAGCAGAGATCGTGTTCCCCTTATTCCCGGATTCTCAGCAATACAGACATGGGTAACCCAACCGCGCCATTGATGGTGGCGCTTGGGAGATAAGCGAGTTTTACCAGGCCGGTGGGGACGCATAGTCTTCATCCGTCCATATATAAGGGGATAAGGATCCACCTTTTTTACCCACGCCTTCTTCCTCCTTTGCTTATCTATCTCCGCGCACTCGAGCTCCAGCACCCGAGCCCGCACATCTCATCTCAACCTTCTCCAGCCATGTCCGGAGCGGGAGGCTAGTGGATGACCTCCTCCGTTACGGAGGAGCACATCGAGAAGGTGAGGGGCGCCGGATACCTGTCCGGCGACATCGCGCACCGGCTGCCCGACAAGGGGCAGCTCATCCCCACCCCCAGGCCCCATGAGAGGGTTGTATTCCTTCCCCACTTCCTCCGTGGACTGGGCTTCCCACTTCATCCCTTCGTCCGGGGGCTCATGTACTACTATGGCCTGGACTTCCACAATCTGGCGCCAAAACTTCATCCTCAACATCTCGGCGTTCATCGTCGTGTGTGAGGCCTTCCTCTGCATCCCGCCCAACTTCGGCTTGTGGCTAAAGACCTTCAATGTCAAGCCAAAGGTAGTGAAGGGCGTCCAAGCGGAGTGCGGAGGCGCCATGGTGGGCAAGATGCCCAACGTCCTCTGGCTCGAGGGCGCCTTTGTGGAAACCATCAAAGGGTGGCAATCGGGGTGGTTCTATATCACCGAGCCACGTGACCCTAAATGGGCAGCGGCCCCCGAGTTCAGATCTGGTACCTCTATGCAGATCACCTCCTGGAAAGAGAAGGGCTTGCTATGGGGCAGTTCGGAGGAGCTGACCGGACTCCAGCCCTGTCTTCAGACCTTGGTGAACAAGAAGCTAAAGCTTGTCAACGTGATCCAGGTCATGCTCGTCCGCCGGATTCTCCCCTGCCAACAACTGGCCTTCAACCCGTGGGAGTTCGATCCGGCACAGCACCGGACCCTTAGCGGGCTCTTCGACACAACGTACAAAGCTGCCTGGAGGGTGTTGTTCAAGGGGGAGAAGCCCCCGCATCCGCGACTGAAGATCGCGGATTCAGCACAAAACGCCCGGCCGGTGCGGTAAGTTATCCTTTATGGGACACGTATTTCTTTCATAGTTTGACTCTATGTGGGATCTAAAATTCCCAATGCCTTTAACAGGACGGGCAGAGGACGTCCGGACAGGTTAACTGTCCAGCGGACGACTGTTTAACAGGACGGGCTAGTCCCGGCACTTTATGTGGTGCCGGAGAAGAAGGCCAAGAAGAAGGCCACGGGAACCCGAAGGAGTTCCCGGCGCCAGGTGGTATCGGACTCATCGTCCGATGACTCCGAGGCGGACTCCTCCCCGAAGGCGAGGAGGAGAAAGAAGACTCTCCCCAGGAGGGGGGAGAGAGGAAGAGGAAGGCTTCCCCAACGGGGGAGGCCGAAGGGTCCAAGAGGGGAAGGACCCTTCCTCCGGACAGCTCCGCCAACGCCAACGACGGCGACGATGTCACATCCCTAGTTCTGCCCAGCAGCAGCAGGCCGGCCCAGCCAGCAGGCGGCCCAGCCGCCTCCTTCTCTGTCGTCTTCGTCCTCGACAGAGGGAGGGAGCGTGCCTGGCGCGCGCGCGCGCCACCGCGCCACGCCACCAGCCTCCCTGCTTGCCTGGCGCCCTCCTCGTCGCCCTGGAACGCCCGGACGTCGCCACGCCCCCCCCCCCCCCGTACCCTCTCACTCTCCCCCGATTCTTCCTCTCCTCTCCCTCGCTCACTCTCTCTCGTGTCCGAACGCGCCGGTCGCCGCCGCTTGCCACAGCCGCCGCCACAGCCTCCCCCTCGCCTCCCCGACACGCTCCCCAGCTCCGCCTCGACCCCCTCTACCTCCTCGTCGAGCCACGCAAGACGGAGCACCCCGTGGAGCCGTCGCCGTCGCCATCTTCGCCTCCGGCCGCCGTGGATCTTCGCCGTCGATTCAGGAGCTACCGGGCCCGCTTCGACGCCCGCTGCAACCGCGGTGAGCTCCGCCACCGTTTCCCCCTCTCCGCTTAGTCACCCGCTCGCCGTAGCCCTTTCCCCACCATGGCTGAACCTCCGCCGCCGCCGAGCTCGCCGTCGACGCAGCTCCGGTGACCATTTGGTCACCCCGACGGGTCCAACACGTTCGTAAGGCCCCGTAGAGCATCCCTAGCGTGTTGTTTCTCTCGTCCTCGAGCTCCAAACGGCCTCTCGTGCACGACCGAACTCCGGCAGCCGCAGCCGAGCTCGCCGCCGTCGACTCCGGCCACCCCAGGCCCAGCCACGGCCACCGCCCGACGCGCCATCGTGCTAGCTCTCCAACGCACCTAGCCGCGCGCCATTTGGAGCACCACAGAGGAAACCCGGGGCACATGTACGCCGCGGACCTCGCCGGCGACTAACCGCCGGCGGGTTTGACTTGTTTGACCTAGGGTTTGACCCCCCCAGGGTCGCTGACTAGTGGGGCCAGGCCCTGCTAATTTTAGTTAAAAAAAATAACTAAACCTAATTAGCCACTAACACTGACCAGTGGGCCCGACCCCCCTAATCTTTTAATTAAGTTAAACTAACCCTGTTTAACCCCCTGTCACTGACGTGTGGACCCCACACGTCAGGTTTGACCCCAGTCAGCCGCAGTTGACTGCTGACGTCGTGCTGATGTCATGCTGACGCAATTATATATTTTCTGGAATTAAAATAATTCAGGAAATTCCAGAAATTGATTTAAACTTCAAAAATTCATAACAATTCAACCATAGCTCAGATTAAAATAATTTATATATGAAAAATTATCAGAAAAATGTAATCTATCCATCTGTGCTAGTGTCATGCATGACAAACCAACTTATACATGCTGAATATGAGGAAACACATTATGGCATATATAGGAGCTTAATTTGGAAGTGCATTTGAGCTTTTGGGTTCAAATGGATTTCAAATCAAATGAATACTAGTTGCATTAGCTCAAACAGCATCACATCTTCATGCCATGTTCATGCATCATATTGTTGCATATGTTTGGTATTGATTGCCGGCACCGTTCCTTCTCGATAGGTCCTGCTCCGGAGCTGTTCCAGAGTACCTGTCTGTGAAGAAGTGCCTCCTCTGTTGTTTTACCAGGCAAGCAAACCCCCTTGTTCATTTCGATAAAACCCTACTCTCTCGCTCCTGCTCTCAGTTATTGCATTAGGACAACAATGATTCATCTGCTACTTTGTGCTGCGGTAGTTGAACCCATTCCTCTGCATGACCTGTCATTGCCACAGTAAATAGTTGAAACCCACTAGCATGTGTAGGAGTTGATTGAGCCATGTTGTGTTCCTACCATGCTATGCCTGCTATTGCTTAGAGTTGTGTCAGGTCTGGTTCATTGGGAATGAATTGGAGTGCTACGATATGTTCTGATGCTAAGAGTGAAGTGTGTGAACACAATTTGGTAAAGGTAGCGGTGAGAGGCCATGTAGGAGTACATGGTGGGTTGTCTCACTGGAACCGTCCTTAAGCACTGAGTTCTATGTATGTTGTCCAATGACTCGATACTACCACACATTGGGTTCTGGTAACTCGACCCCTCTCGACTTATTAACCAACTTGGTCTCTGTCCAGGAGTCGCAACTAGTTTCTGGTGTTTGTAGGTAGTGCTATTTTTCTACCAAGTGGCACCCGGCAGGGTGGGCTTGGGACAGACTAGGCACACGTGGCCTGGTGTACTGAGTGGCACCCGGATGGTGGGCTCGGGAACCCTGCACACATCGTTTGGGGCCGTGAGCGACACCCCGGCCGGATCTCCTTGCGGATGGAATCCGAATAGGCGATAAACCTGGACTAGAGTCTTGTGTGGTTAGTCAGGTCGTGGCCGACACCCTCGCCAGGCTTCCGCTTGAAGGTTGCCGAGATACATGACGTGTACGTGGCGGTAAGTGGCGAGAGCATGTGTGAAGAAGTACACCCCTGCAGGGTTAACATGATCTATTCGAATAGCCGGGTCCGCGGTTATGGACTTCTTGGATGCTTACATGGTACATAGACAACTTGAAGTGGATACTCTAAAATGCTCAAGACAAGTGTGAGTGCTATGGATGGCCTTCTCGTAGGGAGATGGGGATGAATCCATAGTAGTGTATTGTGTGGTGATTAGTGGACTCGTGTGTGCCATATCACCTCAAGAGTTTCTGGTAGTCGTAGAACAGGATAGCCACAGAGTCAAAGCTGGCTTGCTGCAACTAAACCCCACATTACCCTCTTGATACAAATGCATGTATGATAGGATCTGATGTAAGTCTTGCTGAGTACCTTTGTACTCATGTTGCTTTATTTATGTTTTTGCAGCGGAGACTTCGGTCTTATTAGTGTTCCGTGGACTTCGACGAGTAGCTTGTACCTCAGCTACGATCTTGATCGGATGTTGTAGATAGTCAGGCTCTTCAGCCTTTTTCATTTGTAGGTGTCTGTACCCAGACATGTAATGCTTCCGCTTGTTGCTTGTATGCTCTGTATGATGGGTTTTGTGACCCCTGTTTGCAATAAATGCTATGATGTCTCTTCTGAGCCTCTATCTATATGATTGTTGTGTTATGCTGTGATGCCATGTTGTACAGCACATACTTGCATGTTATGCGTACGTGTAATGTGTATTGCTATGTGTGGGATCTGACTATCTAGTTGTTTATTCTTAGTAGCCTCTCTTACTGGGAAATGTCTCCTAGTGCTTCCAATGAGCCCTGGTAGCTTGCTACTACTCCGGAACACTTAGGCTGGCCGGCATGTGTCCTTCTTCGATCCTGTGTATGTCCCTTCGGGGAAATGTCACGCGATGAATACCGGAGTCCTGTTAGCCCGCTACAGCCCGGTTCACCGGAGTCCTGTTAGCCCAGTGCTACAGCCTGGATTCACTCGCTAATGACCGACACGTTCGATGCTGGGTCATGGATGCCTATCCCTGTAAGTTAGTGCCACTTTGGGTTTACGACTAGCCATGTCAGCCCGGGCTCTTTATCATATGGATGCTAGCGACACCATCATATATGTGTGCCAAAAGGCGCAAACGGTCCCGGGAAAGGTAAGGCGACACCCGTGGGGATACCGTGCGTGAGGCCGCAAAGTGATATGAGGTGTTACTTGCTAGATCGATGTGGCATTGAGTCGGGGTCCTGACAGCGTTTGTATCAGAGCCTGACTGCCTGTAGGATTGCCAAGCCAAACTGGTCGAAGTTGAGTCTAGAAATTCTTTAGTTATGTAAGGGAATTGATTGTGGGAAGGAACGTAAGGCTCCTTTTACTCCTTTACCTCATGGCCTTCTGATCTGAGTCGTCCTATCTTTCCCACGGGGTTAAGGAACTAGGCTTTCTCTTCCGTCTATCAGGATCACGTGTTACTACTCCGTAGTCCCATAGGATTGGTTGATCAGAGTCATACCCCAGTTTTGAGTATTTCCGGTGTAGTCTGTTTAGCACTATCTCAGAACCTTGAGTGATGATGATGAGTATGTTACCACCCCATTTTTAGTAGGATGTCTCATTCTGAGCATTTTACTGTCGTTATGCTGCCGGAATTTCCCTAGGAGTTCGAGTGATACTAATCCCTTGTCCTACATTCTATAGCCTATAGATTGATGCTGATTCCGTCCTTGGTTTCGTTTCTCAGGATGTCTTCAAGTTCTATTATTCGTAGCCAGAACCATGAAGATGGTAGGGATGAGGATCCTCCCGACCCGCCTTCGTTGACAGAGTTCATGTTAGAAATGGAGAGGAACAAGCGTGAGTCTAACCGTTTGTTGGCACGTATCAAGGAGAACACCGCACTTCGGTCCAATAAGTCTGCGACCATTCATGACTTCATTCGCTTGCACCCACCTACCTTTCATCATTCCATCGAGCCACTCGATGCAGATGACTGGCTCCGTAGCATCACTCATAAGCTGCGTTCCGCGAGCGTAGCTAAAGATGACAAGGTCACCTATGCCACATACCACCTGGAAGGTCCTTCTGGTCTTTGGTGGCAGAACTATGAGGCTATGCTTCCAGCTGGCCAGACTCCTACCTGGAGGGATTTCACTGAGGCTTTTCGCGAGCATCACATTCCCCAGGCCCTCCTTGATCGCAAGAGAGAAGAGTTCTGTAGTTTCACCCAGAATAAGATGGCTGTTGATGCTTATAGAAGAGAGTTCGAGAACCTTGCCTGCTATGCCACAGAAGAAGTGTCCACGGACGCCAAGAAGCAAGCTAGGTTCCGGAAGGGTCTCAATCCCAAGTTGCGTCGTGATCTCCACATGCATCATTGTGATACATTCCAAGCTCTTGTGAACAAAGCCATTAATGCAGAGACAGCTCAGCTCACTTACGAGGAGTCTCGTAAGCACACCCGTGATTTGGGATCTTCCTCTGGCTCTAGTTCCCAGAAGCGCCGGATTTGGGTTCCAAACTCCGCTCTTCCTTCCGGTTATACACCGAGGTCATCTCATGTGGTGCCTTCCCCAGCTCAGTCGTATGTTTCAGCCATGCCTACTGGTAGACCGCTTGTCAGTGCGGGTCCACGTCCAACCTCAGGGACTTGCTTCACATGCGGGAAGCCAGGACACTATGCACGTGACTGCTCTCAGACTAGTTATGCTCCACCCCAGCCCGAGAAGACTGTTGGCTGTGTTAAGCCATCACGCAAGATGATCAGTGTCAAGTTAGCCCCCACTGAACGTGGACGTGTGCATCACGTCTCAGCTAAAGACGCTCATGATGATCCGGATGTCGTTCTTGGTACACTCCTTGTCAATTGTCACCCAGCATCAGTTCTATTCGATACTGGAGCATCTCACTCCTTCATTTCTGAAAGCTATGCTCATTTGCACGACATATCATTTTGTGATATGCCAACTCCGCTTGAAATCCAAACCCCAGGGTCTAGATGGCAAACCACCAGAATCAGCTATGGTAATGAAATCCTTGTTGACAGACTTGTATTCCTTGCCTCACTTGTAGCCCTCAAGTCCTCAGATATTAACATCATCTTGGGTATGGACTGGATGACAGCTCATCATGCCAAGATTGATTGTTACACCAGATCTGTTCAGCTTACACACCCATCTCGCAAGATAGTCACTGTCTCCACTAGAGTTGCAAAGCGTCAGCTCTATTCTCTTAATGCCAGCCCTCTTCCAGACCTTGAAGATATCCCGGTAGTCCGTGACTTTCCGGATGTCTTTCCAGAGGAACTGCCAGGTGTTCCACCTGACAGAGATGTAGAGTTCGTCATAGATCTTATCCCAGGAACAGCTCCAATCTCTAGGAGACCTTACAAGATGGCACCCCTAGAACTAGCCGAGCTTAAGAAACAACTCGATGAGTCCTTGCAAAAGGGTTTCGTCCGTCCTAGTTCTTCTCCTTGGGCTTGCCCCGTCCTCTTCGTCAAGAAGAAGGATGGTACGGACCGGATGGCTGTAGATTATCGTCCCGTTAATTGGGTCACGATAAAGAACAAGTATCCGCTCCCCAGGATCAACGACCTGTATGATCATCTCGCTGGATCCTCAGTCTTCTCCAAGATGGATTTGAGGTCAGGATACCACCAAATCAAAATCAGAAACGGGGACATTCCCAAGACGGCCTTTGTCACTCGTTATGGTCAGTACGAGTACACCGTCATGTCCTTTGGCCTAACCAACGCCCCAGCCACTTTCTCCCGCTTGATGAACTCAATCTTCATGGAGTACTTAGATAAGTTCGTCGTGGTTTACCTCGATGATATTCTTATTTACTCGAAGAATGAGGAAGAGCATGCCGAACATCTTAGACTTGTTTTAGAAAAACTCAGAGAGCACCGCCTTTATGCCAAGTTCTCCAAATGTGAATTTTGGTTGCCAGAAGTGACCTACCTAGGCCACGTAATCTCTGGTAAGGGCATTGCTATCAATCCTGAGAGAGTTCAGGCCGTTCTCGATTGGACTCCACCTGAAACCGTTAAACAAGGTAGGAGTTTCCTTGGTCTAGCCAGTTATTGTCGCCACTTTGTTGAAAATTTCTCCAAAGTAGCCAAACCCCTCACGGAACTTCTCAAGAAAGATAAAAAGTTCGAGTGGTCCCCACAGTGTGAGTACAGTTTTCAGGAACTGAAAAGACGCCTGACTTCTGCTCCCATACTTGTGCCACCGGATTTCACTAAAGACTTTATTATCTACTGCGACGCCTCACGACAGGGACTAGGTTGCATTCTTATGCAGGATCGTCATGTGATTGCCTATGCATCTCGACAGTTGCATCCACATGAGGATAATTATCCTACACATGATCTAGAGCTTGCAGCCGTAGTCTATGCACTCAAGACCTGGCGACATTACCTCCTTGGTAAACGTTGCGAGATCTACACCGATCACCAGAGTCTCAAGTATATCTTCACCCAACCAGACCTGAACCTTAGGCAAAGACGTTGGTTGGAGTTAATCACAGATTATGATCTAGGGATTACCTACACCCCAGGCAAAGCCAATGTCATGGCTGATGCTCTAAGCCGTAAATCCTATTGCAACAATCTCATGTTGCAGCAAGGCCAACCACTTCTCCATGAGGAATTTTGTAAGCTTAATCTTCACATTGCTCCTCACGGATTCCTTTCTACCTTGGTGGCGAAACCTACCCTTGTGGATCTTATCATAGAAGCCCAGAAGCATGATACGGGGATTACTCGGATCAAGAGAAACATTGCCAAGGGTATTGCTGGTAGTTTCTCTATAGATGATCGAGGTGTTGTTTTCTTTAGGAACCGCCTGGTGGTCCCCAAGAAGCAACATCTTCGACAATTGATTCTCAAAGAGGCGCATGAATCTCCTCTCACGATTCATCGTGGTAGCACTAAGATGTATCAGGACATACGCTAGAAGTTCTGGTGGACTAGGATGAAGAGGGAAATCGCTGAGTTCATTGCTAAATGTGACGTTTGTCGTCGCGTTAAGGCAGAACATCAAAGACCTGCTGGCACCCTTCAGCCTTTAGCTATTCCTGAATGGAAATGGGATAAAGTTGGTATGGACTTCATCACCGGCTTTCCCAGGACCAAGAGAGGGAATAACGCTATCTTCGTAGTTGTTGATCGTCTTTCCAAAGTAGCTCACTTCCTTCCTGTTCGAGAGAGTATCACTGCTAGTCAGCTTGCTGACTTATACATTTCTCGAATAGTATCACTCCATGGTGTTCCACTCGAGATCAATTCAGACCTTGGCAGTCTTTTCACTTCTCATTTCTGGGAGAGTTTCCAAACTGCCATGGGAACCCATCTTTCCTTCAGTACCGCTTTCCACCCTCAGTCGAGTGGTCAGGTGGAACGGGTCAATCAAATTCTCGAAGACATGCTTAGAGCTTGCGTTATCTCATTCGGAATGGATTGGGAGAAATGCCTTCCTTTCGCCGAGTTTGCTTATAACAATAGCTATCAATCCAGTCTCAAGAAAGCTCCTTTTGAGGTTCTCTATGGACGAAGATGTCGAACACCTTTGAACTGGTCAGAAACCGGTGAAAGACAATTCTTTGGACCGGACATGATCCAGGAGGCAGAAGAGCAAGTTCGCATCATTCGTGAGAATTTGAAAACAGCCCAGTCTCGTCAGAAGAGCCAGTACGATCGTCATCATAAGGATATGACTTATGAAATTGGCGACCAGGCTTACCTTCGGGTTACTCCTTTGAAGGGTACCCATCGTTTCGGTATCAAGGGCAAGTTGGCTCCTCGTTACATTGGTCCCTTTCGCATTCTCGCTAAACGAGGAGAGGTTGCCTACCAATTGGAACTACCCCCACATCTTTCTCGAGTTCATGATGTCTTCCACGTCTCTCAACTCAGGCGTTGCTTCTCGGATCCCATCCGCGGAGTGGACCACGAAACGCTTGATCTCCAAAATAACCTCACATACCGAGAGTATCCGTTTCGCATTCTTGATCAAGCCGAGCGTGTTACCCGACGTCAGAACATCAAGTTTCTCAAAGTTCAGTGGTCTCATCATTCCGAGAGAGAAGCTACTTGGGAGCGAGAAGATCGTCTTCGACTGGAGTACCCCGCTTTCTTTCCGTCGACCCCTGAATCTCGGGACGAGATTCTTTCAAGTGGGGGCGAGTTGTCACATCCCTAGTTCTGCCCAGCAGCAGCAGGCCGGCCCAGCCAGCAGGCGGCCCAGCCGCCTCCTCCTCTGTCGTCTTCGTCCTCGACAGAGGGAGGGGAGCGTGCCCGGCGCGCGCGCGCGCCACCGCGCCACGCCACCAGCCTCCCTGCTTGCCTGGCGCCCTCCTCGTCGCCCTGGAACGCCCGGACGTCACCACGCCCCCCCCGTACCCTCTCACTCTCCCCCGATTCTTCCTCTCCTCTCCCTCACTCACTCTCTCTCGTGTCCGAACGCGCCGGTCACCGCCGCTCGCCACAGCCGCCGCCACAGCCTCCCCCTCGCCTCCCCGACACGCTCCCCAGCTCTGCCTCGACCCCCTCTACCTCCTCGTCGAGCCACGCAAGACAGAGCACCCCGTGGAGCCGTCGCCGTCGCCATCTTCGCCTCCGGCCGCCGTGGATCTTCGCCGTCGATTCGGGAGCTACCGGGCATCCCCGAGCCCGCTTCGACGCCCGCTGCAACCGCGGTGAGCTCCGCCACCGTTTCCCCCTCTCCACTTAGTCACCCGCTCGACGTAGCCCTTTCCCCACCATGGCCGAACCTCCGCCGCCGCCGAGCTCGCCGTTGGCGCAGCTCCGGTGACCATTTGGTCACCCTGGCAGGTCCAACACGTTCGTAAGGCCCCGTAGAGCATCCCTAGCGCGTTGTTTCTCTCGTCCTCGAGCTCCAAACGGGCTCTCGTGCACGACCGAACTCCGGCAGCCGCAGCCGAGCTCGCCGCCGTCGACTCCGGCCACCCCAGGCCCAGCCACGGCCACCGCCCGACGCGTCATCGTGCTAGCTCTCCAACGCACCTAGCCGCACGCCATTTGGAGCACCACAGAGGAAACCCGGGGCACATGTACGCCGCGGACCTCGCCGGCGACTAACCGCCGGCGGGTTTGACTTGTTTGACCTGGGGTTTGACCCCCCCAGGGTCGCTGACTAGTGGGGCCAGGCCCTGCTAATTTTAGTTAAAAAAAATAACTAAACCTAATTAGCCACTAACACTGACCAGTGGGCCCGACCCCCCTAATCTTTTAATTAAGTTAAACTAACCCTGTTTAACCCCCTGTCACTGACGTGTGGACCCCACACGTCAGGTTTGACCCCAGTCAGCCGCAGTTGACTGCTGACGTCGTGCTGACGTCATGCTGACGCAATTATATATTTTCTGGAATTAAAATAATTTAGGAAATTCCAGAAATTGATTTAAACTTCAAAAATTCATAACAATTCAACCATAGCTCAGATTAAAATAATTTATATATGAAAAATTATCAGAAAAATGTAATCTATCCATCTGTACTAGTGTCATGCATGACAAACCAACTTATACATGCTGAATATGAGGAAACACATTATGGCATATATAGGAGCTTAATTTGGAAGTGCATTTGAGCTTTTGGGTTCAAATGGATTTCAAATCAAATGAATACTAGTTGCATTAGCTCAAACAGCATCACATCTTCATGCCATGTTCATGCATCATATTGTTGCATATGTTTGGTATTGATTGCCGGCACCGTTCCTTCTCGATAGGTCCTGCTCCAGAGCTGTTCCAGAGTACCTGTCTGTGAAGCAGTGCCTCCTCTGTTGTTTTACCAGGCAAGCAAACCCCCTTGTTCATTTCGATAAAACCCTACTCTCTCGCTCCTGCTCTCAGTTATTGCATTAGGACAACAACGATTCATCTGCTACTTTGTGCTGCGGTAGTTGAACCCATTCCTCTGCATGACTTGTCATTGCCATAGTAAATAGTTGAAACCCACTAGCATGTGTAGGAGTTGATTTAGCCATGTTGTGTTCCTACCATGCTATGCCTGCTATTGCTTAGAGTTGTGTCAGGTCTGGTTCATTGGGAATGAATTGGAGTGCTACGATATGTTCTGATGCTGAGAGTGAAGTGTGTGAACACGATTTGGTAAAGGTAGTGGTGAGAGGCCATGTAGGAGTACATGGTGGGTTGTCTCACTGGAACCGTCCTTAAGCACTGAGTTCTATGTATGTTGTCCAATGACTCGATACTACCACACATTGGGTTCCGGTAACTCGACCCCTCTCGACTTATTAACCAACTTGGTCTCTGTCCAGGAGTCGCAACTAGTTTCTTGTGTTTGTAGGTAGTGCTATTTTTCTACCAAGTGGCACCCGGCAGGGTGGGCTTGGGACAGACTAGGCACACGTGGCCTGGTGTACCGAGTGGCACCCGGATGGTGGGCTCGGGCACCCTGCACACATCGTTTGGGGCCGTGAGCGACACCCCGGCCGGATCTCCTTGCGGATGGAACCCGAATAGGCGATAAACCTGGACTAGAGTCTTGTGTGGTTAGTCAGGTCGTGGCCGACACCCTCGCCAGGCTTCCACTTGAAGGTTGCCGAGATACATGACGTGTACGTGGCGGTAAGTGGCGAGAGCATGTGTGAAGAAGTACACCCCTGCAGGGTTAACATGATCTATTCGAATAGCCGGGTCCGTGGTTATGGACTTCTTGGATGCTTACATGGTACATAGACAACTTGAAGTGGATACTCTAAAATGCTCAAGACAAGTGTGAGTGCTATGGATGGCCTTCTCGTAGGGAGACGGGGATGAATCCATAGTAGTGTACTGTGTGCTGATTAGTGGACTCGTGTGCGCCATATCACCTCAAGAGTTTCTGGTAGTCGTAGAACAGGATAGCCACAGAGTCAAAGCTGGCTTGCTGCAACTAAACCCCACATTACCCTCTTGATACAAATGCATGTATGATAGGATCTGATGTAAGTCTTGCTGAGTACCTTTTACTCATGTTGCTTTATTTATGTTTTTGCAGCGGAGACTTCGGTCTTATTAGTGTTCCGTGGACTTCGACGAGTAGCTTGTACCTCAGCTACGATCTTGATCGGATGTTGTAGATAGTCAGGCTCTTCAGCCTTTTTCTTTTGTAGGTGTCTGTACCCAGACATGTAATGCTTCCGCTTGTTGCTTGTATGCTCTGTATGATGGGTTTTGTGACCCCTGTTCGCAATAAATGCTATGATGGCTCTTCTGAGCCTCTATCTATATGATTGTTGAGTTATGCTGTGATGCCATGTTGTACAGCACATACTTGCATGTTATGCGTACGTGTAATGTGTATTGCTATGTGTGGGATCTGACTATCTAGTTGTTTATTCTTAGTAGCCTCTCTTACCGGGAAATGTCTCCTAGTGCTTCCACTGAGCCCTGGTAGCTTCCTACTGCTCCGGAACACTTAGGCTGGCCGGCATGTGTCCTTCTTCAATCCTTTGGCTGTCCCTTCGGGGAAATGTCACGCGATGAATACCGGAGTCCTGTTAGCCCGCTATAGCCCGGTTCACCGGAGTCCTGTTAGCCCAGTGCTACAGCCTGGATTCACTCGCTGATGACCGACACGTTCGATGCTGGGTCATGGATGCCTGTCCCTGTAAGTTAGTGCCACTTTGGGTTTACGACTAGCCATGTTAGCCCGGGCTCTTTATCATATGGATGCTAGCGACACCATGATATACGTGTGCCAAAAGGAGCAAACAGTCCCGAGCAAAGGTAAGGCGACACCCGTGGGGATACCGTGCGTGAGGCTGCAAAGTGATATGAGGTGTTACATGCTAGATCGATGTGGCATTGAGTCGGGGTCCTGACAGACGAGGAGTGGCCCTCAAGGGCCAAGCCCCTGGCAAGATCGTAAGTATCCGGATTCCTGAGCGATTTGTAATTTCTCTTTTGTGCCGCGCATTTGTCTTCTAATGCCGCATACTACCTGTAGATTCAATTCCGACTGCCTCCACCCCTCGCAATGCTGAGGACGCCGAGGTGGGATCCCAGGAGGGGACCCGCCAGGAGGGGGAGGTTTCGGAGGTGCCACAAGGCAACCTCCCGGACTTCGTGCCGGACTCCGTGCCGGAACCCGCAGTGGTTTAGGAGTCCGGCAGGCGGCCCCTTCGTAAGAAGGGCAAGACCGTGACACCGGCAGCCTCCGTCCAACCGGAGGTGCCGGACAACTTGTTGGAGGCGCTCAACAGCGCTTCCATCGAGGAAGAACACCGCACTATTATGAGTGCGGTGATTCAGAAGGTTCAGCTCGCCAAGAGCGGGCTGACCGAACCTTGCAGCAGCCTTCTAACAGGCTTTGAGGTAAGAAGTTTTAAAATATGCAATGTAATACCGCATAGACAGTTGCCCCTGATACCGTATATCTTTTTAGATCCTCAGGAGTTCTAAAAATTATGTCAATATGGGTTTGTAGGCTGCGCTGCTGACCTCTGCCGCATTGACTGCGGAGGTCGGTGCTTTGAAGCAGGACCTCGAGCGGACCGAGAACGAACTCGGTCTTGCCAAGAAGCAGCTAGAGGACAAAGAAGGTGAGGAACACCGTATTAAATTTGTACCTTACAGAAAAGGGTTTTGGTTGCAATAGAGATAACGAGGATAACATGGGTACTGCAGGGGCCACGAACGAGGTGGCGACCTTGAAGGAGGCCGTGTCCGCGGCCGAACGCAATGCGGCCGCGGAACAAGCGGAGCGAGAGAAGCAGGAGGCGCGGGTGGCGGAGGTGCGGCAAGAGCTCCAGGCTCTCATGGAAAAGCATGAGAGTTTGGAGCGCGACTCGAAGACTCGAGAGTCTGAGCTTGCCTCGGCTCTTGAAAGTGCCAAAGCCGCTAAGGCCGAGGCCCATAAGGCCCTCCAGGAGATTGAGGCGGTGAAGAAAATAGCGACGGGTAAGGCATTTTTCATGCAAAGCAAGCATGTGAATGTAAATTACCTGTTACTTACCCGGATTCGGAGCTCTACAGGAGCGTTTGCAGATCTGCCTCGCAGCATATCCGATGCCGCCGCATTCTACCGGGCCGAGGAGGGGAGTTCGACGGAGAAGGTCTTCTGTTCTTAGTATGCTGAGGCCGGACATCCGGTGCCCCCTAGGGACCAGCTGAAGCAGCTGGTCGAGCTCCACAAGGTAGCCGAGCAGGCCATGAAGGGCCTCATAGTCCAGCTGTGGCCTGGAGAGGCCATGCTCGGGAGCTACTTCGGCTGTGGCTGGTGGATGCGTGCCCCTGGGTGGAGGTTATCAAGTGCTCCGCCTGCATTGAAGGTGCCCGTCGGGCCCTTGCCCGTGGAAAGGTGCACTGGGGCAGGCTGGATGCTGAGTGGCTTCTGACGGACGCGCCGCCGGCGGGCAAGGAGTATCGTACACCCGAAATGTACATAAGACTGTCCTGAAGGGTGCCCGCAAGATTGCGGATGAGTGCCCCAGAGATGTAATGTTTGAGTAGACTCGCAATGTGTTATCCTGTGCGCTGAAAACTTTGTTCATATGCGCTAAGCAACGCTTATTTGATTTAAAATATTACCTTCTCTGCGGTCGTTTATCAAATCTGAGAGATGGCAAATCGTCGGCTTCAGCCCCCAAGCTACGAGTGTTGGGGTGTTTGGGATAAACTTGAGCGCTCTTGTTCCCATTTTTGGGTCCGTCTAGGGAGGCGCTCAACACAACGAACAAGGCAACCGGACTTATAATGCTTGAACACTCTCACTTAGCCATAGAATTCTATATTTTAAATTTCGGCGAAGCCCCTAGTGTTTGGAAGACTGAATTCGGGGCGCTATCCACGCCTGGGCCGGACACAGCCGATTCCTCACTCTAAGCGGCATAAGTCTTTAGGGACTCGAAAAGACCTCTCGAACAGCGACCAGCTCTCGCCTTATCATGACGGTTAGTTTTAGCTTTCTCCACTGAGGCGCTCGCCCAGCTCAACCGAGGCGCAATCGCAGTGATTCTCCAAGTGCTACCTTAGCCGATAGAACGGAACGTAAGGTACCAAAACATGGGAGCTGGGCAAACCCAACTATTGACCTAAGACATGATTCGGAGCCGATGCATATAGTGCTATAAGTTCGGGGTGCCGCCCTTGTGAAAGTGTTCGGGCTTCTCACACCATAATGCGGGGAACATAAGCCCCTGGTGTATTCGGTCGTACCAAATTGTACGGATGCAAGATGTCAGAAATGAACATATATATAAAGAAAAGGAATGCAATTATAAGCGAAAAGTGATGCATTGTTTATTCAAGGAATTCTGCTATGAGTGCAGAACGATACAAATAGTGCGGTAAGCAAGGGTTTGGACTATTAGACATGTCCCCCTCCAGGGGTAGGCTGCGGAATGGTATAATAAACAGATTTAATGCTCGTAATGGAGACCACCTGAGTGTTCGTCGTATCCATTGTTCCTCCCTGGCTGTTGCATCGTGAGCTCAGCAGATCTACTGCCGGATAGGGCTTCTGGTAAATGGAGTCCTGTGGATAAAAATTAAAAGGAAAAGAAAAAGCGCGACACACTTGGGAGCCCCTGGTGTGGTTGAGCCGTACTCTGGGCCTGTCGTGGTCGTACCCCTCCCCCTGTGCCCAAGGTATCTCCAGAGTGTAATGATGTACGTGGAGAGCTTATCTTGCAATCATGCGAGGGCTGGGGTTGGGGCCGCATTGCTACGCGTGCTCGGAACATGCCAGGTGGTCTTGATGTATGTTGCTCTGGGCGCGTTTAGTCATGTCCGGTCTTTTAATGGCCGGACTCGAAAATTGCCTTAAGAGGTTGCTCTGTACTTCTGCCGCAAGAGCTGCTGTGTGTTCCTCCGTTCCGAGGGAGCGCTCAGTGTTTCCATTGACCGTGATGACTCCACGAGGGCCTGGCATCTTGAGCTTGAGGTATGCATAATGTGGCACCGCGTTGAACTTTGCAAACGCGGTTCGTCCGAGCAGGGCGTGATAGCCACTGCGGAACGGGACTATGTCGAAGATTACCTCCTCGCTTCGGAAATTATCCGGGGATCCGAAGATCACTTCCAGTGTGACCGAGCCTGTACAATTGGCCTTGACACCTGGTATGACGCCTTTGAAGGTCATCTTTGTAGGTTTAATCCTTGAGGGGTCTATGCCCATCTTGCGCACTGTATCCTGATGAAGCAGGTTCAGGCTGCTGCCGCCGTCCATCAGGACTCTAGTGAGGTGAAATCCATCGATGATTGGGTCTAAGACCAATGCGGCGAATCCGCCATGGCGGATACTAGTGGGGTGGTCCCTTCGATCGAAAGTGATCGGGCAAGAGGACCATGGATTGAACTTCGGGGCGACTGGCTCCATCGCATATACGTCCCGAAGTGCACGCTTCCGCTCCCTCTTGGGTATGTGGGTTGCGTATATCATGTTTACCGTCCGCACTTGCGGGGGCAAACCCTTCTGTCCTCTACTGTTCGGCGGCCAGGTCTCTTCCTCGTCGTCGCTATGCAGCCCCTTGTCATTGTTTTCGGCAATTAGCTTGCCTGCCTGCTTGAATACCCAACAATCTCTGTTGGTGTGGTTAGCTGGTTTTTCGGGGGTGCCATGTATCTGGCAAGAGCGGTCGAGTATTCGGTCCAAATTGCATGGAACCGGAGTGGTTCTTTTGAATGGCTTCCTCCGTTGACCGGGTTTAGAGCCTCTGAATCCGGTGTTGACTGCCGTATCCTCAATGTTATCGCCGTTAACGCGGCGTTTGTTTTTGCTGCGACGCGACCTGCCATTGCGGTCCTTGCTGTCCGGACTGCCAGATTTTTTGCTAAGGTTGTTACTACGAGCTAGCCAGCTGTCCTCTCCTGCACAGAAGCGGGTCATGAGTGATGTGAGGGCTGCCATGGATTTCGGCTTTTCCTGTCCTAGGTGCCGGGCCAGCCACTCATCGCGGATGTTATGTTTGGCTGCGAGGGCCTCTGCATCCGGACAGTCGACGATTTGATTTTTCTTTGTTAGGAACCGTGTCCAAAATTGTCTGGCCAATTCGTCTGGCTGCTGAATTATGTGGCTTAGGTAATCGGCGTCTGGTGGTCACACATATGTGCCCTGGAAGTTGTCAAGGAATGCGGCTTCCAGGTCCTCCCAACACCCAATTGACTCTGCTGGCAAGCTGTTAAGCCAATGCCGAGCTGGTCCTTTAAGCTTGAGTGGGAGATACTTGATGGCGTGGAGATCGTCACCGCGGGCCATATGGATATGAAGGAGATAATCTTCGATCCAAACCGCGGGGTCTGTTGTGCCATCGTAGGATTCAATGTTCACGGGTTTAAACCCTTCAGGGATTTGATGATCCATTACTTCATCTATGAAGCATAGTGGGTGTGCGGCGCCTCTATATTGAGCAATATCACGACGTAGCTCAAGAGAGCTTTGTCTGCTGTGTTCGGCCCGACCTAAGTTGCTGTATCCAGCGCGATGGTAGTCGTCGTGGGTCGTGGGGTGCCCGCGTGATCCGTAGATAGATCTTGATTGTCTTGCCTTATCCTCCAATATATCCCGCAAGTCCAGCACATTACCCTGTGGCTTCATGGTTTTCGAGCGGTGCCGGGGTACGACTCTGGTGGATGGCCTGGATGCCTCTCTGTCACGGCCTCGAGGTGGTCGGTCTGCCATATTGTGCGCTGGTGATGAAGGTTTGTATGCTTCCTCCTCTAGTCGGGGGAGCAACTTGCGTTTTGGGTAGCTTTTGGAGGGGCGTTCGAGTTCATACTCTTCGGCCGCGAGGACCTCGGTCCATCTGTCGGCCAGCAGGTCTTGATCAGCTTGTAGCTGTTGCTGCTTTTTCTTTAGGTTGTTCGCCGTGGCCATTAGCCTGCGTTTAAAACGCTCTTGTTCAACGGGATCCTCGGGCACGACAAATTCGTCGTCATTGAGGCTTGCCTCGTCTTCGGAGGGAGGCATGTAATTTTCGTCCTCCTCGTCTGCCGCTCTCTCCTAAGGGCTGGCTACTCCGTCCTCCTGTGCTGAATCGTGCTGGAGGGGGTTGTCTTCGGCACTCTCTTGGGTGTTATTATCTCCGGTTCCGGAATCTCCATTCTTGCTGTGGCGGGATTTAGAGCGGCGCCGCTAACGTTGGCGCTTGGGCTATTTCTTGAAGGAACCTGCCTCCGCTGCTTCTTCGCCGTCCCCATCCTTTGGGGTGTGCACCATGTATATGTCGTATGAAGAGGTGGTCTTCCAGTGCCCTATAGGCGCTGGTTCTTGATCGTCTCTGGCATCGTCGTCCATACCGTCGATGTCTTCGGAGTCATAATCTAGCATATCGGTTAGATCGTCGACAATGGCTACAAAGTGGGTGGTGGGTGGGCTTCGAATTTCTTCGTCGTCCGCATCCCAACCATCCTGACCGCAGTCTGGCTAGGGCTCTCCTGATAATGAGAGATACTTTAGCGAATTCAGGATGTCGCCAAAGGGTGAGTGCTGAAAGATGTCCGCAGCGGTGAACTCCATGATCGGCGCCCAATCGGATTCGATTGGCAGGGGCGCCGGAGGCTCGGAGTCCGGCAAAGAGCCCGGCACCTCGGAGTCACAAGCTTTGCAAGGGACAAGGTCGGTATTCGGCTCTATCGCCGTAGAAGTCGCAGCCCCCGAGGCGGTGTCCAGCCACCTGTCCTCGATCTGCGTGGTCGGCTCCGAACTATGGGTCAGAGCGGACTCGTGTGTGACCTCCAGGGTACTGTCCGGCGGCAGAGCTAGATCATGCCTGTCGTGACAGTGCGGCATGCTCGGCTGCGGCTCGAATCCATCGAAGATCAAGTCTCCGCGGATGTCAGCCGTGAAGTTTAGGCTTCCAAATCTGACCTAATGGCCAAGTGAATTGGCCCGCAGTGCAAAGCCGCCAAACACGAAGATCTGTCCGGGGAGAAAAGTCTCACCCTGGACGGCGTTGTTGTTGATTGAAGAAGCCATCAAGCCTATCGGTGACGACACAGAGGAACTCTCAATGAAAGCACCAATGTCGCTGTCAAAACCGGGGGATCTCGGGTAGGGGGTCCCGAACTGTGCGTCTAGGCGGATGGTAACAGGAGACAAGGGACACAATGTTTTCACCCAGGTTTGGGCCCTCTCGATGGAGGTAAAACCCTACTCCTGCTTGATTGATATTGATGATATGGGTAGTACAAGAGTGGATCTACCACGAGATCAAGGAGGCTAAACCCTAGAAGCTAGCCTATGGTATGATTGTTGTAATGGTTGTGTGTCCTACGGACTAAAACCCTCCGGTTTATATAGACAACGGAGAGGGCTAGGGTTACACAGAGTCGGTTACAATGGTAGGAGATCTACATATCCGTATTGCCAAGCTTGCCTTCCACGCCAAGGAAAGTCCCATCTAGACACGGGACGAAGTCTTCAATCTTGTATCTTCATAGTCTTGGAGTCCGGCCGATGATGATAGTCCGGCTATCCGGACACCCCCTAGTCCAGGACTCCCTCACTGCCTATACACTGATAGAACAGTTATATACAGGCGCTCAACGGGTCATCTACACAACTTCATATAATAAACCGCCCCAACTTTTATCAAAGACACTCAAGCAAAATTATCCATGACACCTGCTCAACTCGAAGAGGTAAAGAGATTAGCTGCAAGAGCCGGTGCTCTATCTGCATTGACTCGCGGCAAGGTATGGATAGCTGATCTTGATCGAGAGGATAATGGAAATGGCTATCCCAGCCAAAAAGAAGATGGGTCAGACTTTGACAATGACACCCTCTGCGTTTTGACAAAGGAAATGCATCCACTTGCGAGTAAGCTGGCTTAGGAGACTGATTTGTCTTTCCATCAGTCGATTTATGACGCAGACAACAAACGGATTGATGCATCGGTTTATGAAGCACAAAATCTTCTCCTGGCAATTCGTAAGCATACTTATGCCCCTGATGTTGAACCGTCCGATCTTATAAGCGATGAGGCTGTCTTCCGAGCTTTATCTGGGATTGACTGGGCAACCATTGACATCCAGCCACTGGGTGGGGAGGCGGAGGGTGAACCAGCGCAGAATGATCCGCAACCTTCACATCAACATCAGGAAGAATCATGATCCGGAGGTCGGTTTAATTTTCCATGCCGAGATATCAGCAATAAACAATTATTCTTTTGGGTGTCTGCTACCTTGTAATAGGATAGTTCTAAACACTTGGTATGCTATACCATCGTGTGTAGCCACTTTGCGTGATACTATTAATCCGTCTTGATAGTGCCATATCGACTTATGCTCCTTAGCGGTTTTATGCAATCCTATTTCTGCATATGATAAACTTCAAATTGCCCTGGCGGTTTACCGTCAGATGGGTTATGATACCCAATACAAAGCCAGGGTTTATAACCAAGGCTGTAGTAATCAATAATAAAATATGAATTACATCATACCAGTGACATGGAATCAACTTGTTGATTATATCAACTTTATTGTAGTAAGGGTAATAACTCCCACCATGTTGTGCTGGTTTATGATGAAGCCATGCCGTGTTATAATGAACACCGGATGATCATGCTGGTGACTTATAGTCAAAGCCATATCGGTTTAACAAATACCGGATTAGAATTAAAAGTGTACTGACAATTTATGGCTAAAAGCCAAGCCGGGGCAACAAACACCGGTCATCATAGAAGTTTGGACTTGTCAACTTGTAAGAACAGTCTGGGTTAGCAAGTACCGGATTGAATATAAACATTATCAAAATAAACATCGAAAAGAAAGATTTACAAATAAAATATGCAAAAAAGACAAGGATTTTCATGGGCTGCCAGGCCACTGAGTTAAACCATTTGACAAACCCTTTTAAAATGGACCTCACATTAACCAATCGTCGTTTAACTTTGACAAGTTCAGGGTCTATATAAGATTGACTTGTCAAACGTTCAATGGGTCATACCAGGATTACCTGGGCGGAGTGACTTACTTGATGAAGGTAGGTTAACCCGGGGTTTTAGGTGAATATACCTGGCTACCAAGCATGGCTTTTATAGCCTATTGCAAGGTGTGGATTCTTTGTTCTTGTAGAAGCAAAGATCCCCCAAGCAATATGTTGAGCTGTGCTCAGTAAGCGCCTATGTTTGAGTTATGCTTTGCAATAAAACTCTCTTTGGCTCCTTATGATACTGGGTATTAAGCCCCCAAGCTTATATTTGAGCTATGCTCTTTTTTTGTAGCTTTATAAGCCGGATCAATGGACAATGAGAACTCCGCTTTACAAGCAAAAGCCCCCATGTACCCAAAAAAGATAAATAAGATGAACGGCAGAGGCCCCACTTTAGCAAGGATACCGGTTTATTCGTTGGTCATAATATGTACATTGTCAAAAATATATACATGATAGGAGCCTATGGCTCAGGTATAGTAAGGCCAAAGATGAGCAATATTCCACGGCCGGTGGGTCTCCAACTCCGACTTGCGTGAGTCTTTGTGCTCTCAAACATCGATGAGGTAGTACGACCCGTTGTTGAAATTCTTGCTGACCACAAAGGGCGCCTCCAAAGGTGGGGATAACTTGTGCATGTCTGTCTAATCTTGGATAAGCCGAAGCACTAAGTCGCCTTCTTGAGAAGCTCTGGTTTTAACCCGGCGGCTGTGATAACACCGCAAGTCTTGCTAATAAATCACCGAACGAGCTGGCACAATATCCCATTTTTCATGTAACCGGTCCAATGCATCTTGGCGTGCTCTTTCATTGTTCACTTCAACATAAGCTGCCACTCGGGGCGAGTCGTGGCGAATATCACTTGGGAGAACTACTTCTGCTCCATAAAGCATGAAGAAGGGTGTATAACCTGTAGATCTATTGGGGGTGGTATTAATGCTCCATTATACGGAAGGCAACTCTTCCACCCAACAACCCGGCGTCCTCTACAAAGGGACCATAAGTCGGGGCTTGATACCCTTCAGGATTTCTTGATTAGCTCTCTCCGCTTGACCATTAGACTGGGGGTGAGCCACTGAGGACACATCAAGCCGGATGTGCTCACATTGACAGAACTCTTCCATATCACCCTTGGAGTGATTCATGCCATTATGAGTTATAATGTTGTGTAGAAACCAAAATGGAAAATCACCTTTTTCATGAATTGAACCGCCGTGGCCACATCACACGTGCTTACTGGCTCTGCCTCCACCCACTTCGTGAATTTATCAACCACCACTAGAAGGTGGGTCTTCTTATCCTTGGACCTCTTAAAAGGCCCAACCATATCCAGCCCCCAAGTTGCAAACGGCCAGGTGATGGGAATCATCCCCAATTCCTGGGCCGGAACATGAGCTCGGCGTGAAAACTTCTGATAGCCATCACACTTTCTGACCAGATCCTCTACATCAGCATGAGCTGTTAACCAGTAAAAACCGTGTCAGAAAGCCTTAGCCACCAAGGATTTTGAACCGGCATGATGACCACAATCCCCTTCGTGGATTTCACGCAAGATCTCACAGCCTTCTTCAGGAGAAACGCAATGCTGAAACGCCCCTGAGACACTGCAATGATGTAACTCGCCATTGACAATAGTCATGGACTTGGACCGCCGGATTATCTGTCTGGCCAGAACTTCGTCCTCGGGTAACACGCCCCGGGTCATATACGCCAGGTACGGCACTGTCCAATCAGGGATAGCATGAAGAACCACCACTAATTGAGCCTCCGGGTCAGGGATAGCCAGATCCTCCTCCGTTGGTATCTTGACCGACGGATTGTGCAGAACTTCAAGAAATACATTGGGCAGCACCGGTTTACGCTGATATCCGAGTCGGCTTAAAGCATCCGCCACTTCATTCTTGCGCCGATCAATGTGCTCGACCTAGTAACCCTTGAAGTGACCGGCAATGATATCCACCTCACGCCGATAAGCCGCCATGAGTGGATCCTTAGAGTCCCACGTACCAGACACTTGCTGAGCCACTAAATTGGAGTCACCAAAGCAATGTACCCGGATTAAGTTCATCTCCTTTGCCATCCGAGGACTGTGGAGCAAGGCCTCATACTTAGCTGCATTGTTAGTACAGGGAAACATTAAGCGGAGAACATAACAAAATTTGTCACCTCGAGGGGAAGTAATAACCACTCCAGCCCCCGAGCCCTCCAATTGTCTGGATCCATCGGAGTGTATAGTCCAGTATGTGTTATCCGGTTTATCCTCCGGTGCCTGTAACTCTATCCATTCATTGATGAAATCAATGAGCGCTTGGGACTTGATAGTAGTACAAGGCATATATATTAACCCATGAGGTCCAAGCTCAATAGCCCACTTAGCTACCCGGCCAGTCGCCTCCCTGTTCTGAATGATATCTCCCAATGGAGCGGAACTAACCAAAGTAATGGGATGGCCCTGAAAGTATTGCATAAGCTTCCGGGTAGCCATAAAAACTCCATATACCAGCTTCTACCAATGTGGGTATCTCTGGTTGGATTCAATAAGCACCTCGCTAATGTGATAAACCGGCCGTTGAACCAGATACTCCTTCCCTGCCTCCTTGCGCTCCACCACAATAGCCACGCTGACAGCCCGGGCGTTAGCAGCCACGTATAACAGTAATGGTTCCTTATAAATGGGGGCAGCAAGAACAGATGGTTTGGCTAACTGCTTCTTCAGATCCTCAAACGCCATATTAGCAGCATCACTCCAGACAAAGTTGTCTGTTTTCTTCATCATTTGATATTGAGGGATGGCCTTCTCTCCCAACCGGCTGATAAACCGGCTTAGCGCCGCACTACGACCCGCTAGACGTTGAACATCATTAATGCATGCAGGTTTAGCCAGGGACGTAATAGCCTTGATCTTTTCTGGATTAGCTTCAATGCCCCTGTTAGACACCAGAAAACCCAAGACCTTGCCTGCCGGTACACCAAAAACACACTTGGCTGGATTAAGCATCATCCTATAAACCCTCAGATTATCAAAAGTTTCCTTCAAATCAGCTATTAGCGTTTCTGCTTTCCTGGACATCACCACGATACCATCCACATAAGCATGAACATTGCGTCCAATCTGATTATGAAGGCAATTTTGCACACATCGCTGATAAGTCGCATGGGCGCTCTTGAGTCCAAAAGGCATAGACACATAGTAGAAGGCTCCAAAGCGAGTTATAAACGCTGTCTTCTCCTGGTCCTTAACTGCCATTTTAATCTGATGATAACCCAAATAAGCATCCAGAAAACTCAAATGCTCACAACCTGCCGTAGCATCAATGATTTGATCAATACGAGGGAGAGCAAAGGGATCGGCTAGACAAGCCTTGTTCAAATCTGTGTAATCCACACACATACCCCAAGTGCCATTCTTTTTGAGTACCAGCACCGGATTAGCCAACCACTCAGGATAAAAAACCTCCACAATAAACCCTGCTGCCAAGAGCCGGGCTACCTCCTCACCAATGGCCTTGCGTCTCTCTTCATTGAAGCGGCAGAGAAACTGCTTGACCGGTTTAAACTTGGGATCGATATTCAGAGTGTGCTCAGTGAGTTCCCTCGGTACACCTGGCATGTCAAAAGGTTTCCATGCAAACATGTCCCGGTTCTCATGGATGAACTCGATGAGCGCGCTTTCCTATTTCGGATCCAAGTTAGCGTTGATGCTAAACTGCTCGGATGAATCGCCAAGAACAAAATCAACCAGCTTAGTCTCATCAGCCGACTTAAACTTCAAAACCGGATCGTGTTCTGTAGTTGGTTTTTTCAGAGATGTCATACCTGCCGGATCAACATTGTCTTTATAGAATTTCAACTCCTCTGTTGGACAAACCGAGTCAGTGTAAGCCGCAGCACCTTCCTCACATTCCAAAGCCACTTTTCGGCTTCCATGTACTGTGATGGTCCCATTATGACCCGGCATCTTGAGCTGCAAATAAACATAACACGGCCTCACCATGAACTTAGCATAAGCCGGCCATCCAAACAGGGCATGATACGGACTCCTGATTTTCACCACTTCAAAAGTCAATGTCTTTGACCTTGAATCATGATCATCTCCAAAAACGACCTCCAGAGGTATCTTACCAACCGGATAAGTTGACTTGCCAAGCACCACACCATGAAAAACAGTGTTAGACGGTTTAAGATTCTTATCTGTCAACCGCATGCGACGGAAGGTTTCATAATACAAGATGTTGATGCTGCTTCCTCCATCCATGAGCACCTTGGTGAACTTATAACCTCCAACCTGAGGTGCCACCACCAAAGCTAGGTGACCTGGATTATCAAACCGGGGCAGATGATCCTCCCGACTCCACACAATAGGTTGTTCAGACCAGCGCAAAAAACGGGGTACCGCCGGTTCAACAGAATTCACTGCCCTCTTGTGAAGCTTCTGATCACGCTTGCACAGGCTAGTGGTGAAGACATGATACTGTCCACCATTTAACTGCTTCGGGTGACTCTGATAACCTGTCTGTTGTTGTTGCTGATTTCCCTGTTGATTATAACCACCTTGGTTTCCCTGATTGCCTCGATTACCTTGAAATCCTAAACCGGAGTTACCTCCGCCGTAACCCGGCCCTTGTGACCCGGATCCTGAACCGCCGGATGGTCCATGGTCATACCGGAAAAGATCCAAGTTTTTGAACTCCCTCATAATAAAACAGTCCTTCCAGAGGTGTGTGGCTAGCTTCTCTCGCTTCCTGTGCCTCGGGCAAGGCTGATTTAACAGGCGCTCAAGATTAACACCTGATCCTCCACTCCGCGGTGGCGGTCTACCCTTACGACGCTGGCCATTGTCCTGTGCATTGGTGTTAGCTAATAAGTCGGAATTACTGTCCTCTTTACGCTTACTGTTATTCCCATGGCTCGCCTGGCTATGTTGTTGTCCTTTCGCACCGTCGTTCTTCTTTCCCTTCCCCGGCTTCTCATCGTCAGACTCAGGATCCTTGGTACTATCAGAATCGGCATACTTAACCTAAGTTGCCATGAGTATTCCCATGTCATTGCAGTGACGCTTGAGTCGTCCCAACTTCAACTTCAACGGCTTAAACCGTCAATTGCCCTCCAATGTTATCACTGATGAATCGGCATTGATGCGGTCCAATGAATGCAAAATCTTCGAAACCCGGCGCACCCAATGGGTCGTCGACTTCCCTTCTTCTTGGACACAGGCAGCCAGATCCACAATTGACATGGGTTGCTTGCACGTCTCCTTGAAGTTTGTTATAAACCATGCCTTTAACTCGGGCCATAACCCAATGGAGTTAACTGGCAGGCTTTTTAGCCAGGTGTGAGTCGTTCCATCCAACATCATGGTGAAGTATTTCGTGCAAGCCGCTTCATCCACATCCAGCATCTCCATTGCTATCTCATAACTTTCAACCCATGACTCGGGGCGTAAATCAGCGGTGTAATTGGGCACCTTACGCGGCCCTTTGAAATCCTTGGGCAGGAACACATTGCGTAGAGCCGGGGTGAGGCACGACACCCCCCAAGAGCTGAAAGCAAGACCTTGTTCCACAAACTTCGTCGGACGAACCGGAGTAAACTGATGGTTTGTGTGCTGCACCGCTAACTCGGCTTCTCGGCGTGCTCTACAGTTATCCACCACGTCCTGAGCATTTGCACCACCGCACCCTGGAATAGGCCCTCGAGGGGCGTCATGGTTCCGCGCACTGCTTGACACAGCCGGTTCATCATTGTGCATGTTGTAACTCTTGCTCGGGGGAGGGGTTGAATGAATTCTGTCCCGGCTATATGAATAGGCCTGCTGCTGCACCATAGCGGTTTGAAGAAGATCCCTTGCCAGCAGCGTCTCAACAACCACTGGAGACAAGCCCTCCATTAGAATAGCTGCCAACCACGACGCCGCAGCAATCATGTTATCCAAAGGGGTGGAGAAGTGACCCGGTGGCATCGACATGTACTGTGGCGGGTCATGGGTCCGTCGAAGCGGGTCCGTTACTCGTGGCTGATCCGGTGCTCCTGTCCCAGGTGCTTCAGTCTGGTTTACCACTGCCGGATTACTGGGTCCTGCTCCTGGCGTGTTAAAGAGATTCATTGCTTCATAAACCGGTGGCAGACGAGATCAATGCCTCCTCCTCAACACGTCGTTTGAAGCATTCTGATCCAGCATGAGCCGGTAATTCTCCGCCTAAATCCGCTGTGACTGGGCATCTAAAGTGTCCCGCTCATCAGCCATCCTGGTTTCTTCAGCCGCCAAGTCGTTCTTGGCCTGAGTTATTTGATCTCGCAGCTTTGTGACCTCTGCGTTTTGCTGATCTTGAGTCTCCGGGGTAACTGTCGGTGTCAAAACCGGCGGATCTCGGGTAGGGGGTCCCGATCTATGAGTCTTAGGCTGATGGTAACAGAAAGCAAGGGACACAATGTTTACCCAGGTTCAGGCCCTCTCGATGCAGGTAAAACCCTACTTCCTGCTTGATTAATATTGACGATATGAGTAGTACAAGAGTAGATCTACCACGAGATCATAGAGGCTAAACCCTAGGAGCTAGCCTATGATGATTATGATTGTAAATGTGATCGGCCTTCTAAGGACCAACCTCTCTGGTTTATATAGACACCAGAGAGGGCTAGGGTTTACATGGAGTCGGTTATAAGGAAGGAAACTTAATATCCGGATCGCCAAGCTTGTCTTCCACGCAAATGTCACGCCCAAGATGCGACCCTATCCTAAAGGAACTCGAAGGTCCCACCAAGGATAGAAGCGCATCTTCAAGACGCTTTTGCAAGGTGGATATCATTACATCAACATTACATAATAGTTGGGGGTACATACCAGAGGCATACAATGCCACAGGAATACATCAATACATCATACAAAAGATCAACATCCGACTACGGATGAAACACAAACAGAAACTCAAACGACATCCACCCTGCTAGCCCAGGCTGCCGACCTGGAACCTATCCCCTGATCGAAGAAGAAGCAGAAGAAGAACTCCAAAACAAGCAAACATCGCACTCGCGTCATGACCATCGCAAACCTGTACCTACAACTGTTGTTGTAGTAATCTGTGAGCCACGAGGACTCAGCAATCCCATTACCATGGGTATCAAGACTAGCAAAGCTTAATGGGAAAGGAAGGGGTAAATTGGTGAGGTTGCAGCAGCGACTAAGCATGTTATGGTGGCTAACATACGCAAATGAGAGCGAGAAGAGAAGCAAAGGAACGGTCGTCAACTAGTAATGATCAAGAGGTGATCCTGAACTCCTACTTACGTCAAACATAACACAGAAACCGTGTTCACTTCCGGATTCCGCCGAGAAGAGACCATCATGGCTACACACGCGGTTGATGCGTTTTAATTCGGATCTGGTGTCAATTTATCTACAACCGGACATTAACAAATTCCCATCTGCCACATAATCGCGGGCACGGCTCTCGAAAGTTTATACCCTGTAGGGGTGTCCCAACTTAGCCCATGATAAGCTCTCGCGATCAACGAAGGATATTCCTTCTCCCAGGAAGACCCGATCAGTCTCGGAATCCCGGATTACAAGACATTTCGACAATGGTAAAACAAGACCAGCAAGACCATCCAATGCACCGACATCCCTATAGGAGCTGCACATATCTCGTTCCCAGGGCAACACCGGATAAGCTAAGCTTACAGATACCGACGTAACCCAAGTTGCCAAGGGATGGTCCCGCACGGTGCTCTAGTTTGGACCAACACTTAGACAAGCATTAGCCCGGGGGGGCTATAATAAAGATGACCTTTGGGTTAATTACTCCCAAGGGATATATAGGTGGTGGTGAGGCAAATGGTAAAAACAAGGTTGGGCCTTGCTGGAGGAGTTTTATTCAAAGCGAACTGTCAGGGGGGTCCCATAAATCACCCGACCGCATAAGGAACACAAAATCCGGGAACATAATACCGGTATGACAGAAACTAGGGCGGCAAGAGTTGAACAAAACACTAGGCATAAGGCCGAGCCTTCCACCCTTTACCAAATATATAGATGCATTAATTAAATAAGAGATATTGTGATATCCCAACATAATCCTGTCCACCATGGAGCAATCTTCAACTTCACCTGCAACTAGCAACGCTATAAGAGGGGCTGAGCAAAGCGGTAACATAGCCAAACAACGGTTTGCTAGGAAGGGTGAAAAGGTTAGAGGCTGACATGGCAATTTGGGAGGCTTGAGCAACAAGAGATAGATAGCACGGCAAAGCGATAGAACGAAGCAACTAGCATAGCAATGATAGTAGTGAGATCCAGGGTGACGGTCATCTTGCCTGAAATCCCGCTAGGAAGAAGAACGAGTCCATGAAGAAGACAAGCGGACGTAGTCGAACGAATCCTCACAACTCCGGAACGAAACCGAAGCTAACGAGAGAAGCAAACCAGAAAGAAGCAAACAACATGGTAAACAACCATCACATAAACATGGCATGATGCACAAGCAAGTATGATGCATGTCCGGTTTAATGAGGCATGGCATGGCAAAGTGCAACAAGCAACACTACAAGTTAAGTGAAGCTTACTATGCAACGAGTTGCATATGACGAAACACCACATCCGAGTTATTTAGTTCGCTCTCGTTTAGGTACACAGCAACGTTAAATGTTGTTAAACATGGCAAGGGGTGTGACAAAATTAAACTAACTATTTAGGCAAATTTAAATGAGGCTGAAACAACAAACAACATTTCCAGAAAATCCTCATATGCAATTTATGAATTTGCTACTGTTCTGCCCTAAAACATATTTTAAAGTTGTTAAACAGGAAAATAAAGTGGACCATGTTAAACTAGGAATTTTTCCACCCCATTTACATCTAAAGTTTATTTAAAACCGAGCTACGGTTATTTAGTTATGAAATAAATCATTTTAACATGGAATTTGAGCAAAATTTAATCAAACAGCATTTTAAACATTTCAAACATGGATGAAAGTGGCATGTTATGAAACTAGATGAAATTCTAAGCATTTTACATATTTAAAACATTTTAATCCGATGCACGGTTGTGGAGTAATTAAATGCATGAACATGAGGGGGTTTTCTGTAAAACAGCAGTACTCTAGATAATGGACAAAATCGCAGAGCCAAAAAAAATAGACTCTGGGCTGAAACTGGATACGAAGCCCAACAGAGGGAAAAGGCCGGGGGCTGCTCACCCATGGGCTTCGGCCCGGTTTGGTGGAGGAGGCCGGGCAGGCCAGCTGCTGGGCTGCACGCATCTGACCGATGCGGTCAACGCGACCACGAAGCAGAGGAAGCAGGGGATCGAGGCTGGCGGGTCTCCTTCGCCTGCTCGAAGCAGAGGCGAGGTAATGGCGCCGTTGGCTGGGCCTGACGAAGTGGCGGCTTGGGTCCTGACTCGAACGAACGAGAGTAGGAGGAGGGGGCGCGGTCAACGCTCGACGACGAGCGTTCGCTCGAAGCAAAGGAGGACGCAGGCGGGTGACGGACTTGGCGGGGCGGCCTGGAGGAGCTTGGGTCTCCAGCGAAGGGAGGAGGTCCGGCGAGGCAGGGCATCCATGGCGCAGACGGAGCTCCTCCTATGAAACGACGAGAGAGGGAGGTTACACGGAGAGGCAGGGGTCAACGAGAAGCACCAGGGGAAGAAGGGAAGAACAACAACGGGACCTGGCTTCGACCGTCGACGGTGGAAAGGCTCACCAGAGTAGACGAGAGAGGCGAGGTGGTCGCGCGGCTACGCGGTGAAGCAAATCGGGGCGCGGGGAACCCGTTCCCATCAGCAAAGAGGGAGACCCGACTGGAGAGCTCGAACGGCGGCGGCGGGGTCACTGTGATCCACAGGAGAAAGACCATGAGAGGGGAAGAAGAAACGAGATGGGAAAAAAGGTAGGAGAGGGAAGGGCGCGGGACAGCAAAGCACTGGCCTGAGCGGCCGTAGTCGACCTCCGGCGAGGCAGGAGACCTGATGGATCTTCCGACGAGCGGCGCGGGGACGAGGTGAGGAGGCGCTCAGGTGCCTGCGCGCTGGATCGAGGGCTCGAGGAGCACCTCTCCTTTGGTGCTGGACACGCACGGGAGCAGGGAAGAGGAGGCGGCTGCGAGCTGGTTGGGTGGATCGGGCAGGGGATCCCGATGAGGATTTTTGGATCGGGCAAGATCCCGAGGTGGGAGGAGACAAGAGGAGTGGCGGCGGCGGCGGAATGGAAGGATAGGACATTGCTCCCAGAATTTAGGGTTAGAGTCTAGTTTTTATAGAAGGGGATTAGGGCAGGGTTATCTCGTCCGTTCGATCGAAATCGGACGGTCGGGAAAAATATAGGCTAGGGAGTCCAATAAATATAACGAAGATGTTTTATAGATGTTTGAGGATGATCCGGACTCATCGGTCACGATAGCCCGACTCGGGTTCGGAGCAGTTTTTGGGCGCGCGCAAGAGGTGTCTGAGGGAGGTCGACGAAGACAAGGGGGAAAGGGCAACTGCGAACAGCTACGAGTTTTATGAAAATATGCAAATGCAATGCGAATGATGACATGAAATGAAATGCATGACATGAACAAAATGCAAAACAAAAGAAAAAACCCAACCACGAAGGAAATATCATATCACATCTCCGGAAAAGGCAAGAGTTGGAGTTACGAATGTGGAAAGTTGTATCCGGGGCGTTACAACACTCCACCACTACGAGAGGATCTCGTCCCGAAATCTAGGATGGCACCGGAGAGAAGCGGAAAAGGAAGAGAAGAGGTAGAACTAAGTTGCTTCTTTAACGAACGAGTGAAACCACGAACCTTGAGAGGTTGAGCAATTTAAAAGAAAGAGTACAACAGAGATGAACGAGATTGCAAACAATCCGTTAGAAAAGAGGAACGAGGAACATTACGATAACTTGAATGTTGCAAAGACATGAATCAAGAGTTTAATGGACAAGATAGAATTCGAAACCACTCCGATTAAAACAAGATGAGAGAGGAAGAATTTAGGCAGCACTCCGGTTGAACATGGAACGAATAGAACATGAACTTGAGAAGATGGGATGATACTTGATGAAATCAACAACACACTACCTCCGGAACTATTGAAAGAATGGCACAATGGGTAAGAATGATTTCAAACAACAATCCGGTTGAAAAGAGAGGCAAAACTTGATAAGATGAAAAGAACTTGAAGAGACGACACAACAATTCGGTTAAATGGATAAGCACGAAAAGAACACGATCCTCACAATTCGAGATGATGAGTGAAAAGAGCAACATCACAATGCCTCCGAAAGAAAGAATAGAAGATACGTCATTGGAATAACAGAATAGAGAAGAAAATGCCAACTTCTGCCACAAATGAGTTCGGAAAGCACCCTTCCAAGAAGGTTAAAACGGGGTTGTTGGAAAACCAACAACGAAACGAATAAGCTTGTAGTGGGCTTATGAAAAACATCTCAAAATTATGAGGTAACAACCGGCCACTAACTGTAACAATTGCTTGCTTGAGATCAACGAAGAGATGAAAAACTTCTTCACCGAGATGAGGAGGAGAAAATTTGGATCATAGATAAGCACCACAAATAGCAACATTCCTTAGGGAAGGCTTTAGGTGAAATATGACAAAAGATAACTCCAACAACGAGGTTGATGGTTGAAAAGATCTCTTGAACAAAGAGAAAAGGATGGATTTAAATATCTCATTCTTAACAACTTGCGAATCATGAAACACGAAGTGAAATTGTCAAGAATGACATAAGACCACCTCAAAAGGTAGAAAGAATTGCACTTCGGGATGCACGAAGAAGAATGCTTGAACTCCTCAAAACAAAACATGTCTTGAGCAACCTGTTTAATTTTGAGTATAGCTTGGCTGATCTTAACTTCAAGAGAAATCTTGAAGAACAATTGAAGAATGAAAAGAATCCTCGAAGAACCACCATGTAGAGCCTCCATGAAGAACTCCAGTAATAAAAGGATGATAAAAAGAAAGGGAAGTTGAAAACACAAGGTGAAGCCTTGCCATGATTTAGATGGAGCTTCGCGATGATATAACCGAGAGAACTTGGAACTCCGAAAAAGAAATGATGAAAAGACTTGGAACTAGAATTTATTCATTAAGAACAAACTCCGAAGGAAGGGATTACTCACTTGGATGAAATAAGAATAAGATTTATTGTATGCTTATCCTTCATCAAATTAAATTGATGACAAGCAATGGATTTTGCATATTACTTATTCTTCTTGAAAAAGATTGAGAAGTGACATATCGCAAACTTGAGAAGGTCTTCATGAACCACCGGGAGGATTGGGAAGAACGAATGAATTAATATGATTACAAATGAAAAGGGGTCTTGAACAAACCCCCGTTTGTATTCAAAAATGACTGATGAAAGAGGCTGAATCACCGAGAAGAATTAGAAGAACCAATAAGCTAGAGGGGATTTAGATGCAAAAAAACAAAGAGATCATGAGTAGATTAAAGAACACTTGAACGAAGCACCGGGATAATTGGATAACGGTAGATGAAATGTGAGGACAAAGAATTCTTCTGGAACGATGGCCTCCGGTGAAAAGGAATGGAAAAACAACTCCTGACATACTCTGGATGGTTAAGAAAAGAATATCTGACAAATGAAATAATTTGAGACGATAGCATGAAACTAGTTCTTCGGGAGAACGGGCAAGATTTAGAGGAAAAACTCTTCTTCGGTCTTCAAATGACGACGAGAAACACCGACAAAATTACTGAGATACTCCGGGAGAATGAAAAAGAGGAAGGGTTAAGCCAACAATGAAAAATGATTTGAAATTGATATTGGAAAAGTTCTGACTGATGAAATTCATACTTACGTCAAACTTCAAAAGACTTTGGAAATCGCTCCGGATAAATTAGAAGAGTCAGGTAAGATCCTGTGAAAAGACATGTGGGTTAGAGCCCACTCAAAAGAAACATCGTTGAAGGATTGCTTGAAATAGAGATTGCACCGGTAGAATTAAATAGCTTGAATGAGATAACAACCTCGAAATAGCTAGAAAGGATTAACAATAGAAACTTGAATCTTCTGAGATAATCTTAAGCACTCCAGATAAGAATAGACAGAGGTGAACAATTAAGAGGTGCACCGACATGAGAAAGCATTAGAAATGAGGAAAGGAATATGATGAATATCGAAAGCTTGAATTGGATCCACCGGAGAAGAAACAACAATGAAGGATGATGAACTTGAAACTGTTGAGCATCTTCATGGGAAATCACCGGATAAGAACATCGAAAGAAAAGAATGAAGAGACTTCACATGAATAAATGGATACTTGATTAAAATAAATGAGTCCTTGAAGAAAAGGGTGGGAGGGTGGGGAAAAACAAAGACAACTTTGGATGAACGAAAAAAACACTGTTGAGAAAAACTTAGAATTGATCTTGCGGATGGGGAGAATGATGGGATCATCTCAAAGAGAAGCGCACCGGTTGGAAAAGGATTAACATGACAACCTCAATGATCAAAAGGATTAGTATTCACATAGAAATATGAGAACACCGTTTAGGAAAGGTATGGATTCAACATTTGACTTCGAAGCAACTCGAATACCACAAATTAAAAAAAAGGATTTGGCTTGCAGAATAAGCCGGAACAAATACATATGATAGAGATTTACCCAATCCCATATCAGGCATCTATCGGAAAGATATTCTAGGAGCTACTTGAATTCCCACCTATAAAACTCCCAAAACTTTCTGGTTATGCAATCTGGTGTTGGGGATACAGGGGAAGCAATATATCTCACCCAAACTAACAATCCCTACATCCAGCTGTATCCATCCGTCAACACATAACCAAGAAAACTCCAGAAATCGTGTACCTCAACCTTCGAAAAGCATCCGTTGTACGAGTTATGGCAATACTCCCGAACTCCCCAATACTGGGTGGCGTCGAGGTTATCTCACCAACAACTGCATAAAAGAGATTTTCGATGTCGGCAAAACTTAGGTATTCCAGAACTGCAACGATAAAATTATGACGACAACACCTCGGAGCTCAACTCCCCGGGACACTGCCACAACCCCTAAATGTCAGGAGGCACCAAGAACAATGTTCTCGTCATAAGAATATCGGAACGATTCCAAGATACCCGCGTGATCCTAAAATTTTTTTTAGTGAAATCTGAGACGAGGAAAGACAAAACATATACGTCAGGAGTCCTCACTAGAGCGACGAAGGGACTGAGGAGTAAAAAGAATCCTACTCTCCGATATATATAATCCTAAGACTCAAAATAGTTTTTTTTCTAGACTCAACAACGGCCAACAAACAAGGGTGCTCCTATGGTCGGTCGAGGCTCTGATACAAACTTGTCACGCCCAAGATGCGACCCTATCCTAAAGGAACTCGAAGGTCCCACCAAGGATAGAAGCGCATCTTGAAGACGCTTTTGCAAGGTGGATATCATTACATCAACATTACATAATAGTTGGGGGTACATACCAGAGGCATACAATGCCACATGAATACATCAATACATCATACACAAGATCAACATCTGACTATGGATGAAACACAAACAGAAACTCAAACGACATCCACCCTGCTAGCCCAGGCTGCCGACCTGGAACCTATCCCCTGATCAAAGAAGAAGCAGAAGAAGAACTCCAAAACAAGCAAACATCGCTCTCGCGTCATGACCATCACAAACCTGAACCTGCAACTGTTGTTGTAGTAATCTGTGAGCCACGAGGACTCAGCAATCCCATTACCATGGGTATCAAGACTAGCAAAGCTTAATGGGAAAGGAAGGAGTAAAGTGGTGAGGTTGCAGTAGCGACTAAGCATGTTATGGTGGCTAACATACGCAAATGAGAGCGAGAATAGAAGCAAAGGAATGGTCGTCAACTAGTAATGATGAAGAGGTGATCCTGAACTCCTACTTATGTCAAACATAACACAGAAACCGTGTTCACTTCCCGGACTCCGCCGAGAAGAGACCATCACGGCTACACACGCGGTTGATGCGTTTTAATTCGGATCTGGTGTCAAGTTATCTACAACCGGACATTAACAAATTCCCATCTGCCACATAACCGCGGGCACGGCTCTCGAAAGTTTATACCCTGCAGGGGTGTCCCAACTTAGCCCGTGATAAGCTCTCGCGATCAACAAAGGATATTCCTTCTCCCAGGAAGACCCGATCAGTCTCGGAATCCCGGTTTATAAGACATTTCGACAATGGTAAAACAAGACCAGCAAGACCGCCCGATGCGCCGATATCCCGATAGGAGCTGCACATATCTCGTTCTCAGGGCAACACCGGATAAGCTAAGCGTACAGGTACAGACGTAACCCAAGTTGCCAATCGATGGTCCCGCACGATGCTCTAGTTTGGACCAACACTTAGACAAGCATTGGCCCGGGGGGGCTATAATAAAGATGACCCTTGGGTTAATTACTCCCAAGGGAAATATAGGTGGTGGTGAGGCAAATGGTAAAACCAAGGTTGGGCCTTGCTGGAGGAGTTTTAGTCAAAGCGAACTGTCAGGGGGGTCCCATAAATCACCCGACCACGTAAGGAACGCAAAATCTGGGAACATAATACCGGTATGACGGAAACTAGGGCGGCAAGAGTGGAACAAAACACCAGGCATATGGCCGAGCCTTCCACCCTTTACCAAATATATAGATGCATTAATTAAATAAGAGATATTGTGATATCCCAACATAATCCTGTCCACCATGGAGCAATCTTCAACTTCACCTGTAACTAGCAACGCTATAAGAGGGGCTGAGCAAAGCGGTAACATAGCCAAACAACGGTTTGCTAGGAAGGGTGAAAAGGTTAGAGGCTGACATGGCAATTTGGGAGGCTTGAGCAACAAGAGATAGATAGCATGGCAAAGCGATAGAACGAAGCAACTAGCATAGCAATGATAGTACTGAGATCCAGGGTGACGGTCATCTTGCCTGAAATCCTGCCAGAGGCAAGGCCACGGCGCCGCTGGCTGGGCCTGATGAAGTGGTGGCTTGGATCCTGACTCGAACGAATGAGAGTAGGAGGAGGGGGCGCGGTCAACGCTCGACGACGAGCGTTCGCTCGAAGCAGAGGAGGACGCAGGCGAGCGACGGACTTGGCGGGGCGGCCTGGAGGAGCTTGGGTCTTCGGCGAAGGGAGGAGGTCCGGCGAGGCAGGGCATCCATGGCACAGACGGAGCTCCTCGTGTGAAACGACGAGAGAGGGAGGTCACACGGAGAGGCAGGGGTCAACGAGAAGCACCAGGGGAAGAAGGGAAGAGCAGCAACGGGACCTAGCTTCGACCGTCGACGGTGGAAAGGCTCACCAGAGCAGACGAGAGAGGCAAGGTGGTCGCGTGGCTACGCGGTGAAGAAAATCGGGGCGCGGGGAACCCGTTCCCATCAGCAGAGAGGGAGACCCGACTGGAGAGCTCGAACAGCGGCGGCGGGGCCCTGTGATCCACGGGAGAGAGACCATGAGATGGGAAGAAGAAACGAGATGGGAAAAAAGGAAGGAGAGGGAAGGGCGCGGGACGGCAGAGCACTGGCCTGGGCGGTCGTAGTCGACCTCCGGCGAGGCAGGACACCTGCTGGATCTTCCGACGAGCGGCGCGGGGACGAGGTGAGGAGGCGCTCAGGCGCCTGCGCACTGGATCGAGGGCTCGAGGAGCACCTCTCCTTTGGTGTTGGACATGCACGAGAGCAGGGAAGGGGAGGCGGCTGCGAGCTGGTTGGGTGGATCGGGCAGGGCATCCCGATGAGGATTTTTGGATCGGGCAAGATCCCGAGGTGGGAGGAGACAAGAGGAGTGGCGGCGGCGGCGGAATGGAAGGATGGGACATTGCTCCCAAAATTTAGGGTTAGAGTCTAGTTTTTATAGAAGGGGATTAGGGCAGGGTTATCTCGTCCCTCGGATCGAAATCGGACGGTCGGGAAAAAAATAGGCTAGGGAGTCCAATAAATAAAACGAAGATGTTTTATAGATGTTTGAGGATGATCCAGACTCATCGGTCACGATAGCCCGACTCGGGTTCGGAGCAGTTTTCGGGCGCGCGCAAGAGGTGTCTGAGGGAGGTCGACGAAGCCAAGGGGGGAAAGGGCAACTGCGAACGGCTACGAGTTTTATGAAAATATGCAAATGCAATGCGAATGATGACATGAAATGAAATGCATGACATGAACAAAATGCAAAACAAAAGAAAAAAACCCAACCACGAAGGAAATATCATATCGCATCTCCGGAAAAGGCAAGAGTTGGAGTTACGAATGTGGAAAGTTGTATCCGGGGCGTTACAGCAAAGGAGAGTCCCATCTGGACACGGGACGGAGTCTTAGGTCTTGTATCTTCACGCTCCAATAGTCCGGACGATGTAGATAGTCCGGCTTTCCCGATACCCCCTAATCCAGGACCCCCTCAGTAGCCCGGCTTCAATGACGATGAGTCCGGCGCGCAGTCTTGTCTTCGGCATTGCAAGGCGGGTTCCATCTCCGAATACTCCAAAGTAATTATCGAACACGTAGAACATGTCCGGATATGCAAAATTATCTTCATAGACCACCGTAGAGAAAATGATATTTCACAAACGTAATCTGTTGGCAACGTGACATGTCATTACGGTCGGGTCATTATTCGAACCGTTTTCCCACAACTAGCCAAAGTGCAAATCGCGAGGCGGTTTCTTTTGTATGTTTTGCCATAGCAGAGACCGTGTCCCCTTATCGTGGGATTCTCATCAATACGTGTATGGATAATCCAACCGCACCGCTAATCGCGGCAAGTGGGGAGCGAGCGGGTTCCACCAGGCAAGTGGGGAGGCGCAAAAAGCTTTTACCGTCTCTATAAAGAGATAAGGTCTCTTCCTCTTTACCCACGCCTTCTCCTTCCGCTTGCCCATTCCCCTCTGTTTGAGCCCTAACGCCTAGGCATTCTTCTTTTCCATCAAAGAAAGGTTTTCCAAAGATGTCTGGATCCGGAGCAGGGGGCAGATGGATGGCCTCTACCGTCCAGGAGAAGGATATCAAGAGGCTCTGGGAGGCCGGATATCTGGCAAAGAAGATCGGCCACTATCTCCCACCGGCGGGACATGCCGTCCCTACTCTGGAGCCTCACGAGATAGTCGTGTTCCTTCCCCATTTTGTCCGTGGGCTCGGGTTTCCCCTTCATCCATTTGTCCTTGGAATCATGTATTACTATGGGATTGATTTTCATGATCTTTCCCCAAATTCTTTCCTCAATAATATCTCGATGTTCATCGTCGTGTGTGAGGCTTTTCTCCGGATTTCGCCTCACTTCGGCCTGTGGCTGAAGATTTTCAATGTGAAGCCCAAGGTGGTGAGTGGCGAGCACGCCGAGTGCAGTGGCGCCATGGTGAGCAAGATTCCCAAGGTCGTTTGGCCGATGGGTGCTTTCAACGACTCCATCAAGGAGTGGCAGCAACAGTGGTTCTATATCACCGAACCGCGCGGCAAAAAGTGGGCTGCAGCTCCTGAGTTCAGATCCGGAGCCCCACTGCGGCTCACGTCCTTGCCCAAGAAGGGCCCAAACTAGTCCTCGTCCGATGAGCTGTCGCTGCTCCAGACGCGCGTTCATAGTGTGGTCGACAAGGACGTCAAGCTCGTCGACATAGTCCAGGTGATGTTAGTTCGCCTGGTTCTCCCTTGCCTGCATCGAGCCTGTAATTTGTGGGATTACGACCCAACCGAGCACCAAACCCTTCGGGAGCTCTGCGATTCCTCCCACAAGGATATCTGGAAGGTGCTCTTTAGGTCCGACAAATCATGGCCGGGATCCGCCGAGGACCGTGGGTATCAATTATCCCATTCTGCAAGTCCAGTAAGGTATAGCCACGCTCTGTCCATCCATGCTACAGTTGGCATGTCCTGAGGAAGACATTTTTATCGTGCTTCATCGTGACCCCAGGGATGGATAAAGAAGGTGGAGCGAATAGATTGTCCGGCACCACTTCCGGAGGAACCGGGCGGACCTCTTCTGACGAAGATGGTGGTCCCCGCGCCTTACGAGGCGCCAAACAAAGAGGCCTCCAAGAAGGTCAAAAAGACCCAGAGTGGCATCCGTTGCCGCGGGGCTTCGGATGCAAAATCCGAAGACTCCAGCGATGCTCCTTCTTCCGAAGACAAAGAGGAGGAAGCAGAGGAGGACGAGCCTCACTCTCGAGGTGGGAAGAAAAGGACGGCCTCCTCATCCCTGGAGGCCGAATCGCCCAAGAGGGGGAAAGGTTCCCTCCCAGAGGCATCCACCACGGCTGCCGATAGTAGCCCGGAGTGGGACCCAGGGCCCAGCCCCTGGAAAAGTCGTAACTATACGAAATCCGGACATGCATATGCATCCGGGGTTGTTTGGTTATAGTAGTTTTAACTGTCGCCATATTTTGTATAGCCCGGGGAGGTATCGCGCCGGACAGTCCTCGTTGGAGGATTCGCTGAGCTCAGACGCCTTGGCGAGCGATACGCCTCCAAAGGCCCCTTCCCCAAAGTCCAGGCGCGACACTAAGGTGTCGTCTCAACGGGACCCGGACCAGGGGGTATATCTCTAGAGCTGGACACACGGGAGCGTGTCGACGGCGGGGGCGATCTCGGGTTCGGACCACAGCCGGACACGGTCCTGGAGACTTTTAAGCCTCCAGGATCGGGCGAGCAGCCACCTTTGATGGGGGGAAGCTTGCCTACTCCGCTAGCAACCTTTGTCCAAGCAGAGCTGCCGGGCGGCCTATTGATAGCGTTAAGGAGCGCGTCTATCGTCGATGAACATCGAACCCTCATGGGTGCGGTGATTGAAAAGATTCAGTCCCCCGAGAGCGGGCTGAATGAGTCCTGCATTGGCCTTATAAAGGCCTTTGAGGTATGTTTTCTAAGAAACCTTTGAGGAATTGTCATAATATGAGTAGTAGCCCCTGATGCACTGTCCGGCGAAAGAGAGAGAGCTGCGCAGGGGATCAAATCCCCTGCTTTGCAGGAGCATTTGTTAATGACGTATACCCCTTTATGTGAAAACAGGCGTCTGCACAGAAGACGGCCGCTCATAATGCGGAGGTGTCCGAACTGAAGCAGAGCCTTGAATGGGCCGAGGAGGAACTTGGCCGTGTGAAGAAGCAATTGGAGGACAAGCAAGGTATGTTGAAACATTGTCTTGAATTTGGCACGAATGAGTAATTGTGCCTAGTGAAAAGTATTTGTATGGTATGCTCTAGGAGCTAGTGCCGAATATGAGGCACTAAAGAAAGTTGTGGCTGATGCCAACAAGAAGGCTGCCGCTAAACAGGCGCTTCATGAGAAACACGAGGCCAGGGTCATCGCAGCTGAGCGAGAGCTCCAGGAGGCTGTGAAGAAAAGCGAGGGCTTGGAGTAGAGTCTAGTAGGGAAAGAATCCGAACTCGCCCAAGCTCTCGAAGTCGTGGAAGATGCTCGGGAAGAAGACCGAGGTGCTGTGCGGGGCATTCAGGAGGCCCGAAAGGTTGCGGCTGGTAATGCCTTTTGTATTCATGGCCATTTTTGCATGATAGTGGGAAGAACTCTAAGCGACAAGCTTAATTCTTGTTTCTCTAGGGGCGTTTGCGGATCTGCCTCGCAACATATCAGATGCCGCCCAATTCTACCGGCCCAAGGAGAAGAAGTCTGCGGAGAGGGATTTCTGGTCGCAGTATTTGGCGCTGAACTATCCGGTGCCCTTTATCGATCAGCTGAAGCAGCTGGTCGAACTACACCAGGCGGCCGAACTAGCCATGAAGGACATGGTTGTCCGGCTGTGGCCCGTGGAGCCAATTCCAAGCAGCTACTTTGGACTCGTGAAGCGGATTGTGGGCGCCTGTCCTCGGCTTGATGTTATTAAGCGATCGGTCTGTATAGAGGGTGCGTGCATGGCGTTTCCCTGTGCAAAAGTGCATTGGGGGAAGCTTGACGCGGAAAAGCTGATGACTGAGGGGCCGCCAGAGGGTAAGGAGCACCGCAAGCCCAAGCTGTACTATGAAGGTGTACTGAAGGGAGCCCGCCTTGTGGCGGGTAAGTGTACCAAAGACATTATATTTCCCTGAGGGCATTCATGCCATTCTTTGTAAAATGGGATAATGGCACTTTTAATATTTATTGCCTGTTTTGTTGGAATATTTGTTCTTCCTGTGCGGCTGTTTAGTGTATATAAATCCTAAGAGTTGGCTAGTCGTCGGCTTCTGCCCCCACGAAAGAAATACAGGGGTGTTCGGGACATACCTGAACACTCTTTATTCCATGGCTGGGTCCTTTTAAGGAGGTGTTCCTCACCACGAACCAGTCAATCGGCCTGTAGGGCTTTACCACTCTCACTTAGCCATAGGAATTCGAGTATGGTCGGCGCAGCCCCTAGTGTTCGGAAGGCCGAATTAGGGGATCTATTGGTGCCTGATCGGAAGACCGATCCGTCGCACTCTGCATTTATAATGGCATTATGTGGAATAAATCTTTAAGGATTTTACAACCTCTCGAACAGATGACCAGCTCTCGCATGACAGTCAGTTTTCGGCTTTCTCAATTGAGGTGCTCGTCCGGTAGAACCGGGACACAATCGCAGTAGTTCTCCCAGCGCTACCTTAGTCGATGGGACGGAACGTAAGGTACCAAAACATGGGAGCTGGGCAAACCCAACCAATGACCCAAGACATGATTCGGAGCTGATGCATATAGTGCTATAAGTTCGGGGTGCCGAGCGACCGAAAAGGTGGTCGAACTTTATTGCCGTAATGTGAAGCCCCTGGCATAGTCGGGTGTGACACGAGGCGTCGATGAGAAACGACGGTCGGTAAGTGTTATTTAAGTCTACTCATTGTAGTAGGATGATATGTCTATGCATATGAGTATGATTTATGACTGTAAAAAGAGGTGTTTTTGGCGGAACCTGTGATGGCCAGACTGGGGGGGGGGGGGCTGTGAGTGGATCTAGAGTGAATCCGGGCTGCCTTCTTTGTGGGGGTTCAGATGCATGTTCCTTCCCTTATGTGTCCGGGCCAATTCCACATCGCCAGTCCTATTCTGCGTCAAAGTTAGTTTGTAAAGGCAAATACCTGGAGGCAACTGAACGTCCTCTTGTGGTTGATCCGAGGGTTCCTGATCGGACCCTGGTTAACCCCGCCGTTATACCGTGAAGTAGCATGGACTCCTCAGTTGGTGTCTGGATAGTTGGCTGTCATATCAAAATTTTGATAGGCATGCACGACTTGCTGCTCCGGCGGCTGTATGATTTTTGCTTTAAGGGCGGCGTTCGGCCTTGCCCATAGGTGTGATTATATCACACGGTGTTGGCCTAATGGTTTACCACGTGGATTCTAGTCGGCGTGGTTCATCCCGTTAGCATATGGTAAATTACCATATGAGGGAAAGGTGTCGAAGAATTATTCTTTGGCGTGCCTTTTTTTGGTGATCCTAAGACAACCGTTAGAGTGGTAGGCCAATAAAACTTGGCCTTTGCACCTGACATCTTTTAGAAGATGTTATTTGTGGTTTCACACCCGCGGGGGCTTTATGTGTTATGGAGCCCTCGGACTACTAGGACTAGAGGTACTCACGAAGGGGTCCGTCGATAAGCTTAGCCCTCGAAGGAAGTGAGACGCGAACACCACGCTTTCACCAGGCTTGGGAGTGGGAATAACCTGCCCTTGGGTAGGCAGCCTATGCAAAATTTTGCCGGTTAAATACCTAGCATCTCTTAACTTTAGCACGTCTTCTTCCGTAACGGAGGAAGGCATCCACCGGCTTGCAGGTCGGAGCCGGACATCATCGAAGGTCCGAAGCGCCTGAATCTGGAGCTTTGGGTGTTGGAACTCGAGGCGAGGGGCGGATTGGATTGAGATTTAAAGAAGGGAGTGGAGGCTTCGTCGCTTTATAAAGAGGTTGAATACCAAGAGCCTCCCCCGTGACCGTTCGGGACTCGCCTTCGATAGAGGAGACATGCCAACGGGCACGGTTGGGTTACCCACGCCCGTATTGATGATAATCCCGGAATAAGGGGACACGATCTCTGCTTTGACAAGACGTGCCAAGGAAACCGCCTCGCTAAACGCGCTGACGTGGAACAGTAAAAACGATTCGAATAAAGGCTTGGCCGTGGTGTGATGTCACGCCACGGAATACGTGAGCAGATTGAGTTTGTCTAAATATTATTCTCTCTACAGTGGTATGTGGACCTTATTTTGTAGAGCCGGATACTGTCCTTGTGTTCAAAATCTTCTATGAATATATTCAGAGGAGGAACCCGCCTTGCAATGCCGAAGACAATATGCACGCCGGACTCATCGTCATTGAAGCCTGGTTCAGGGGCTACTGAGGGAGTCCCGGACTAGGTGGTGTCCGGGTAGCCGAACTATCATCTTCGGCCGGACTCCTGGACTATGAAGATACAAGATTGAAGACTTCGTCCCATGTCGGGATGAGACTTTCCTTGGCGTGGAAGGCAAGCTTGGCGATATGGATATGTAGATCTCCTTCCATTGTAACCGACTCTGTGTAACCCTAACCCTCTTCGGTGCCTATATAAACCGGAGGGTTTTAGTCCGTAGGACGAACAACAATCATACCATAGGCTAGCTTCTAGGGTTTAGCTTCTCTGATCTCGTGGTAGATCTACTCTTGTACTACCCATATCATCAATATCAATCAAGCAGGAGTAGGGTTTTACCTCCATCTAGAGGGCCCGAACCTGGGTAAAAACATCGTGTCCCTTGTCTCCTGTTACCATCTGCCTAGATGCACAGTTCGGGAGCCCCTACCCGAGATCCGCCGGTTTTGACACCGACATTGGTGCTTTCATTGAGAGTTCCTCTGTGTCGTCATCTTTAGGCCCGATGGCTCCTTCGATCATCAACAACGATGCGGTCCAGGGTAAGACTTTTCTCCCCGGACAGATATTCGTATTCGGCGGCTTTGCACTCCGGGCCAATTCGCTTGGCCATCTGGAGCAGATTGAAAGCTACGCCCCTGGCCATCAGGTCAGATTTGGAAGTTTAAACTACCCTGCGGACGCCCGTGTAGATTTGATCTTCGATGGGTTTGAGCCACAGCCATGCGTGCCGCACTGTCACGATGGGCATGACCTAGTTGTGCTACCGGACAGTGCCCTGGAGGCCGCACAAGTGTCCGCTCCGACCCTTAGCTCAGAGCCGACTGCATCGATCGAGGATGGGTGGCTGGACAGCTCCTCGGGGGCTGCTATCTCTACGGCGATTGAGCCGAACACCAACCCTGTCCTTTGCGAAGCTCATGACTCTAAGGTGCCAGACTCCTCTCCGGACTCCGAACCTTCCGTGCCCCTAATAATAGAATCCGATTGGGCGCCGATCATGTAGTTCACTACTGCGGACATCTTTCAGCACTCGCCCTTTGGCGACATCCTAAATTCACTAAAATCTTTCTCTCTATCAGGAGAGTCCTGGCCGGACTATGGTCAGGAAGGGTGGGATGCGGACGACGAAGAAATTCGAAGCCCACCCACCACCCACTTCGTAGCCACTGTCGAAAGTTTAAACGACGTGCTTGACTTTGATTCCAAAGACATCGACAGTATGGACGACGATGTAGAAGACAAACATGAACTAGCACCTATAGGGCACTGGAAAGCCACCTCATCTCACGATGTATACATGGTGGACACACCTAAAGGAAGTGACGACGAGGAACAACGGGATGCCACGAGGGATCATTCCCTCGAAAAGCAGTCAAAACGGCGACGTAAGCGCCGCTCAAAATCCCGCCTCGACACAGAACGCAGCCATACAGACCCAGCCATAGAGCAGAGCGAACCGATGGACAACGGACATGCTATTTGAGCAACCGTCCGAACAGGACAATCCTGATAAACAACCCGACCCCGGCAAAGATAACAGTCTGGACGATCTCACGCCGGACAAGTTACCGGGGCAGAAGAACCTCCACAAAAGGCTCATCGCCACTGCACATAGCCTGAAGAAGCAGAAGCGGAAGCTCAAAACAGCGGAAGATGCGCTCAGAATCAGATGGAGCAAAGTACTCAGCTCCGCAGACAAATACGGCGACAGTAGCCGAACAAAGGGTTACCCGAAGCGAAAACTACTGCCAGAATTTGATGAGGAGGCCGTGGAGCCACCACAATCAAAGAACAAAGAGACCACCCGGTCGGATAGACGACCCCATGGCAAACATAGAGCGGCAAACGGCGCCGCACACAAGCCGGCACGCGATCCGCACACGGATTCGCATCAAAAAGATGGCCCAGTTAGATCCATCTACTGGCCAAGAAAGCAAGCTCTAGTAAGCAATGCAACATGTCAAGTATTCGAATATTACGGTACACCTAAATATAGGGGTGCCGCACATCCCCTATGTTTCACCGATGAGGTTCTGGATCATGAATTTCTAGCGGGATTCAAGCACGTAAATGTAGAGGCATATGACGGAACAAAAGACCCTGGAGTCTGGATTGAGGATTACATCCTCCACATACACATGGCCGGAGGAGATGACCTCCACGCCATAAAATACTTACCCCTCAAGCTCAAAGGGCCAGCCCGGCATTGGCTCAAAAGCCTCCCCGAAAACACCATTGGAAGTTGGGAGGAGCTCGAGGATGCTTTTCGGGCAAATTTTCAAGGGACCTATGTCCGACCTCTGGATGCAGACGATTTAAGTCACATAACTCAACAACCTAGAGAGTCAGCCCGAAAATTCTGGAACAGATTCCTTACTAAAAAGAACCAAATAGTCGACTGTCCGGACGCCGAAGCATTAGCAACTTTCAAACACAACGCATGAGACGAATGGCTCGCCATACACCTCGGCCAAGAAAAGCCAAGAACAATGGCCGCATTAACAAGCCTCATGACCCGCTTTTGCGCGGGATAGGATAGCTGGCTGTCAAGATGCAGTACCAGCGACCCAAGTACATCCGAAGTCAGGGATGGAAACGGGAAACCGCGATGCATCAAGGACCAGCGCTGGACCAAGGGCAACAGCCCGAAGAGCACGGTAGTCAACACCGGATTCAAAAGCTCACGGCAAAATCGTAAAAAACTGCCCCCTAAGGATAACAGGGACGAGCTATCTAACTTAAACAAAATCTTGGACAAGGTATGCCAAATCCAGAGTACCCTCGGGAAGCCTGCAAATCATACCCACAGAGATTGTTGGGTCTTCAAGCAGTCCGACAAACTCAACGCCGAACACAAGGGGCTCGACACACCAAGCGAGGATGATGACGAACCCCACAAGCAGAGCACCGGAAAACAAAAGAATTTCCCACAAGAAGTCAAAACAGTAAACTCACTTTACGCGACGAAAGGGAAAAACAGAACGACTCCCATAGAGATACGCGCCATACGGCCTATCCCAGAGGAGTCCCGTCACTGGTTGTCAAAACCAATCACCTTCGACCATCAGGATTACTCTAGAAGTATCCGGAATGCAGGATGGACTGCCTTGATATTAGATCCGATAATCGACGGACTCCAATTTACACAAGTCCTAATGGACGGCGGCAATGATCTAAACCTGCTATATCAGGACACAATCCGTAGAATGGGGATAGACCCAACCAAAATTCGCCATAGCAACACTTCCTTTCAAGGGGTAATGCCAAGCCGATATGCCCATTGTACGGGCTCTCTATTGCTAGAAGTTGTGTTCGGCTCACCCGACAACTTCCGCCGCGAAAAGTTAACCTTCCACCTCGCCCCATTTACAAGTAGCTATCAAGCACTATTGGGGCGTGAAGCTTTCGCCCGCTTTAGCGCAATACCGCATTATGCATCCCTCACACTTAAAATGCCCGGTCCACAAGGCATCATCTACTTAAAGGGAAATATCGAGTGTTCCTCGAGCGCGGAAGATTGTGTGACTGCCTCGATAGCCACACACTAAACCGGCTTCACTAATTCAAGAACCCAAACAGGTCGTTCAGACCCCGGACACGGCTAGACGAGTCCGGCGTAAACATACAGGGGCTTACTACCAGCAGCACACCCTCGCACTAGGGGCTCCGCGCATATACAACAAGAGACAATGAAGCTCAATTTTATTTATTTTTTGAAATGTACTTTGTTTATTTTAATATAACGTACATCTTCGCACGATATTTTTCAACTAAGTTCCTCTCTTTTACAGATGAACACCGTGCGACACCCATCCAGGATACGGCACAACAGAGACACAGGCGCAGACGTGCAGTAGGGACCCGTTGCAAGGATTCTTTTCAGATTAAGGCCCTGCATAAACCTTTTTACTGTCTCTTATTGATACACATCCCCTGGTTTGTTACTATAACCAAGGAGGAGGCTGGCGTTTTGGCATAGGCCACATCAGAGTTTTGCGTGTACCTAGACACCAGGGGCTTATTACCAAGGGCGGTGTTCAGCCCGTTTTCATAAAGACCGAATACCTTAGGGAGTGTTCGGCATCTCGAGTTAGGCCTTATATGCATCAGCTCCGAATCATGTCTTTGGTCAAATGTTGGGTTTGCCCGGCTCCTGTGTTTTGCTGCCTTACGTTCCGCTCTATCGACTAACGCAGCACCAGGAGAACTACTGCGATTGTGCCCCGATTCGGCCAGGCGAGCACCTCAGTAGAGAAAGCCAAAAACTGACTGTCATGATACAGTGTGAGACCGGTCAACCAATCGATGACCCGCTGAAATCTATAGGATTCCTCCACATTAACGAAGGGCCGTTTCCCGGGCAGGCACATACGTGCCCCGAATTCGGGTGAGCGCGGTGCTACTAGGGGCTATATAGTAGCCCCATTGTCAAACTCCTATGGCTAAGTGAAAGTGATAAAGCATTATAGTCCGGTTGCCTAGTTTGCTATGCTACGACCTCCTTTATAGGACCAACATGTTGGATCAAGTGTGAAAATGCGCCTTTTGCAAACACCCCCGCATTATATGCGTGGGGGCTAAAGCCGAAGACTGCCATCTTTCAGGTTATATACACATATACATTAACGGCCGCACAGGAGGTATTTTAATTCTTGAAAGCACAAGTATAAAAAGCTTTTATATTTCATCGAAACATTGTTTCACAATAAATACATGTTATTCGAACATAATATCCCTCAAGCACTGCGTCTCTATTAAACGAGCGCCCTGCAGAACTTCCTGAAAATAGTGCTCAACAGGTACTCGGCTTCCGTCCGAATCTTGGGTTGCAACATCGGTGGCCTTCATCTCCGCCCAGTATGTCTTGACACGGGCAAGAGCCATCCGTGCACCCTCTATGCATGCCGACCTCCTCATTGCATTGATATGCGGCGCCGCACCAAGGAACTGCTGCAGCAAGCCAAAATAACTCTTCAGCTCAGACCTCTTCGGCCACAAAAGACTCACGATATCCTTCATGGCAAGTCCGGATAACCTATTCAGCTCTGCCCATTCAGCCAAGCAATCGGTTAATGAAAGTGGGTGCTCTGGATTATGGAACTACGACCAAAAAACCTTTCCCATTTCGTGATCCTCTTGATCTCGGAAGTGTTCGGCCGCATCCGCCGCACTTGCCGCCAAGTCCAGAAAAGCATCTTCCGCACTGCACAGCTGGTCCAACTGAGCATAATTACGGTCCAGGAATTTCCTCCGCAGCAGAAAGGGCTTTCCAGCCGCGATATCTCCGGACTGACGCAGCTCCTCCTTCATAGCTCTCATCGCAGAGCGAGCATCCTTGGCCTCGTTAGTGGCCTTCTTTAGGTCCTCTCGTACCGCCCGATCTTCTTTTTCAAGAAGCTTGCAGCGGTCGGCAGCATTCTTCAACTCCACGGCCATCTCGGCCATCTCCTTCTTGCTTCGACAGTGAGCAGCCTGTTTGGCTTTTAGCACTTCGGCCACCTTTAAGGCAGCCGCGTCACTCTTTCTGGCCTGCTCCTTGGCTTGGGCGAGCTCCGCCCGCAGGTTCTCCATGGCAGCGGCACCATCTGCGTCAAGCATATAGGTTGTAAGGCACGGGCGTTAAGCTCCCTTACCAGGTGTCCGCGGGGAAATTGCATACCTTGTGACTCATCAAGTCGCCTATTGACAAGCGCGATGTCGACATCCGCCACGTCAAGTTGCCGCTTTAGTTCGGCAAACTCATCAGTCCGGCCAGCCACCGAACCCTTCACCACCTGCATAGGAAGGGCGACACATTATACCTGGGATTATGATGCTCGGTGCACTGTCATTTTTGACAACACACTGAGCCTCAAGGGCTACTATCTACACAGGGTGCATTTTATATGCGGAACAGTCAGAAGGTACATCATTTTGCGTACCTCAAAACCTGTCAGTAAACTTCTGACGGCTTCATGCAATCCGCTCTCAGCGGATGAAATCCTTTCAATCACCATACTCATTACCGCACGGTGATCTTTTGAGATAAACACTCACCCGAGCAGATCCTTCAGCTCCTCCGACCGTACACCATATGGAGCCGGACTGGTCCGATGTCCTTTTTCGAAGGCCGGACATGGAGGGCTTTGAGGGGACATACGACTACCTTCCGGCCCCGCCGGACTCGGAGAAACCCTCCGTGACGACACCTCAGGGTCGCCCGCCTCGTAAGACGGTACGGCAGGGGGAGGCGTTTCGCTCTCTATCATCTTCGGACGAAGATCCCCTGAAGATGAGCTCTGCTGAGAAGGGCTGAGATCCGAACTACAAGGTAAAATTTCGGTTATCAGAAATAGGGCAGGGATATCCTTTATTTTAATAAAAACTCCCCTTTCTACTTACGGCTCGGTGGAGGGCTGATCCCCTTGGGGGCATAATGCGGCCGAGACATCTCTCGGTGCCGGACCCTCTGACGAAGATTTCTTCCCCCGCTTTGAGACCATGATCTCTGGGTCTTCAGAGGCGGTAGCTTCCTTGTTCCCCCCTTCACCTTCTTCCGAAGGTGCAACCTCCAGCATCCTGGTTAACACGGGATCCGGCGTGGTCTCAGGGAGGGGGGCCGGACACCTGATTAACTTTGCTTTCGCTATCCACTCATGTTCAAGGGACATCTCTTTTAAAGGGCAAGTTTGTGATAAATATAGGATAGCGTGTCCGGGTACATGGCTACTTACTTGAGTATCCGGGCGATTGCAGCTTAGACCTGCGTCCTCGGTCAAGTCCGAACACATCTCTTGTGATCTGAAGAAATGCTTGTACATCTCCATGGGCGTCGCGCCCATAAAATGTTGGAGAGCTCGTGGTCCCTCCGGGTTAAATTCCCACAGGCGGAGGGGGCGACGTTTGTAGGGCAGGATGCGACGAATCAGCATGACATGCGCTACTACGACCAAAGTGATCTCTCTCTCTAGGAGGTCTCGAATGCGGCCCTGCAGCAAGGGCACGTCCTTGGACGGCCCCCAGTGAAGTCTTTTATTGACCCATGACGCCAGCCGCAGTGGAGGACCCGAGCGAAAGGCAGGTGGCGCCACCCATTTGGTGCCCCTGGGAGCTGTGATATAAAACCGCTCTTGTAGCCATAAACTGAGCTCCTCTTGAAAAGAGCCCTCGGGCCACGGAGCATCAGCATTCTTGCTTATAACAGCCCCTCCGCACTCTGCCTGTTCCCCTTGATCATCCTCGGCTCCACTTTGAAGGTCTTGAGCCACAATCCGAAGTGAGGGGTAATGCGGAGGAAGGCTTCACACACGATGATGAACGATGAGATGTGGAGGCTGGACTCCGGATCCAAGTCGTGAAATTCCAACCCATAGTAAAACATGAGCCCCCTCACGAAGGGGTCCGTCGATAAGCTTAGCCCCTGAAGGAAGTGAGATGCGAACACCACGCTTTCACCAGGCTTGGGAGTGGGAATAACCTGCCCTTGGGCAGGCAGCCTATGCAAAATTTCGCTGATTAAATACCTGACATCTCTTAACTTTAGCACATCTTCTTCCGTAACGGAGGAAGGCATCCACCGGCCTTGCAGGTCGGAGCCGGACATCATCGAAGGTCCGAAGCGCCTGAATCTAGAGCTTTGGGTGTTGGAACTCGAGGTGAGGGGCAGATTCAATTGAGATTTAAAGAAGGGAGTGGAGGCTTGGTCTCTTTATAAAGAGGTTGAATACCAAGAGCCTCCCCCGTGACCGTTCGGGACTCGCCTTCGATAGAGGAGACATGCCAATGGGCACGGTTGGGTTACCCACGCCCGTATTGATGAGAATCCCGGAATAAGGGGACACGATCTCTGCTTTGACAAGACGTGCCAAGGAAACCGCCTCACTCAACACGCTGAGGTGGAATAGTAAAAACGATTCGAATAAAGGCTTGGTCGTGGTGTGATGTCATGCCACGGAATACGTCAGCAGATTGAGTTTGTGTAAATATTATTCTCTCTACGGTGGTATGTGGAACTTATTTTGCAGAGCCGGATACTGTCCTTGTGTTCAAAATCTTCTATGAAGTATTCAGAGGAGGAACCCGCCTTGCAATGCCGAAGACAATATGCGTGTCGGACTCGTCGTCATTGATGTCTGGTTCAGGGGCTACTGAGGGAGTCCCGGACTAGGGGGTGTCCGGGTAGCCGAACTATCATCTTCGGCCGGACTCCTGGACTATGAAGATACAAGATTGAAGACTTCGTCCCGTGTCCGGATGGGACTTTCCTTGGCATGGAAGGCAAGCTTGGCGATATGGATATGTAGATCTCCTACCATTGTAACCGACTCTATGTAACCCTAACCCTCTTCGGTGCCTATATAAACCGGAGGGTTTTAGTCCGTAGGACGAACAACAATCATACCATAGGCTAGCTTCTAGGGTTTAGCCTATCTGATCTCGTGGTAGATCTACTCTTGTACTACCCATATCATCAATATCAATCAAGCAGGAGTAGGGTTTTACCTCCATCAAGAGGGCCCGAACCTGGGTAAAAACATCATGTCCCTTGTCTCCTGTTACCATCCGCCTAGACGCATAGTTCGGGACCCCCTACCCGAGATCTGCCGGTTTTGACAGCGACAAGCCTCCTGACAGAGAGAGAGACTTCAATGAGTTCAGCATGTCGCCAAAGGGCGAGTGCTAGAAGATATCCACAGCGGTAAACTCCATTGCCGGAGCCCAACCAGGCTCGACGGGCTCGGGAGCGTGCGGACTAGAACCTACAACCGGATACGAGTCCGGGGGTTCGAAGTCACAGGCTTCCTTAGAAGTGAGGCATGTGTTCGGCACTATCGCTGATGAGTGTGCGGCCTGCGGGGCGGGGTCCATCCACCCGTCCTTGGGCCATGCAGTCTGCTCCGGATTCAGGTCCGGGACTACTGCAGGGGTGACATCTCGAGCATTGTCCGACAGCAGGTCTAAGTCGTGCTCATCGTGACCGTCCGACGCTCCTGGAACAGGCCCAAATCCGTTGAAGATCAAGTCTCCGCGGATATCAGCCGTGTAGTTCAGGTTTCCAAACCTGATCTGGTGGCCAGGGGCGTAGTTGTCGATCTGCTCCAGATGGCCAAGCAAATTGGCCAGTAGTGCGAAGCCGCCGAACACGAAGATCTGTCCAGGGAGAAACGTCTCACCCTGGACCGTGTTGTTGACGATGATTGAAGGAGCCATTGAGCCTTGCAGCGACGACACAGAGGAACTCTCAAAGAAAGCACCAATGTTGGTGTCAAAACCGGCAGATCTCTGGTAGGGGTTCCCGATCTGTGCATCTTAGGCTGATGGTAAGAGGAAGCAAGGGACACAATGTTTACCCAGGTTCGGGCCCTCTCGATGGAGGTAAAACCCTACTTCCTGCTTGATTAATATTGACGATATGAGTAGTACAAGAGTAGATCTACCACGAGATCGTAGAGGCTAAACCCTAGGAGCTAGCCTATGATGACTATGATTGTAATTGTGATCGGCCTTCTAAGAACCAACCTCTCCGGTTTATATAGACACCGAAGAGG